>NW_012115077.1:86624-106148 GCF_000951035.1 Colobus angolensis palliatus | reverse complement strand
CACGAGGGGACCTGCAGCTCAGCTCCTGGCGCCAGAGAGCGTGGAAGGAAACCTGCAAAGGAAGGGGCCGCCGGCGGGGGCGCGGGGGCAGCCGCGGCTGGAGCCACTGGGTGGCTGGGGCGGGCTAGGGATGTGGCGGCCTCGGGCGTCCTCGGACCTATAGAAGACCTAGGGGCGACCCGCGCCGGCATTTTTTCCCTAGCGGTCCGCGCTCTTCCCCCGGAGAGCTGGGTGCACCGGAGCGCGGCGCCTGGACTTGACACAGGCCTGGCCGGGCGGCCCTGGAGGAGCAGGAAAGGCCTGCGGCGCTAGCGAGGGGCGCGGAGTCCCGTTCAGCCCGGCGGTCCAGCCTCTCAGAGGCTCACGGCCTGGCCACTTTTAAAAGGAGAATGTCCCCTCCACCGTCCCTCTGCCCGCGGCACCTGGTGGCCGGAGCAACCTTGACTTGCTGATTTATGCTTCTGCGTAAGAGCAAGTTGCTGTGTGGCCGAAACCCTTTCGCTCCTAGGATTGATCCTTTTTGTGGTTATTGTTTTAAAAA
The DNA here is from genome assembly GCF_000951035.1 of Colobus angolensis palliatus. Lineage (NCBI taxonomy): Eukaryota > Metazoa > Chordata > Mammalia > Primates > Cercopithecidae > Colobus > Colobus angolensis. The sequence continues at coordinate 105,607 of NW_012115077.1, read as the reverse complement.
CAGTTTTATTGAGATGTAATTTACGAAGCATACGGTTCACTCATCTAAAGTGCACAATTCAGTGTCTTTTTTTTTTTTTTTGGATGGGGTTTTGCTGTGTTTCCCCGGCTGGAATGCAGTGACGCGATCTGGGCTCACTGCAAGCTCCGCCTCCTGGGTTCACGCCATTCTCCTGCCTCAGCCTCCCGAGTAGGTGGGATTATAAGCATGTTAATTTTGTATTTTTAGTAGAGACGGGGTTTCACTGTGTTAGCCAGGATGGTCTCGATCTCCTGACCTCGTGATCCGCCCGCCTCGGCCTCCCAAAGGGCTGGGATTACAGGCGTGAGCCACGCGCCCGGCCAATTCAGTGTCTTAGTCTATTTGCAGAGTTGTGCAGCCGTCACCATAATTTTTTAGAACATTACCCCCCAAAAGAAACACCTCCTTTAGCTGTCACTCCCCCCTCCTATCTCCTCCCATTCTCCCAGCCCTAGGCAACCACTAATGTACTTCTGTCTCTGTAGATTTGTCTGTTCTGGATGTTTCGTATAAATGGAATCATACATTAAGAAGCCTGTTGTGACTGGCTTCGTTCACTTAGCATAATGTTTTCTGGGTTCACCTGCCATAGGTTCGTGACTTCAGGACAGTTTCCTACTGGCTTTAGTTTCCTCTGGTAACTTGGGAATCAGTTGACATCTGTGGAACTTCTGTTATGGTTCAGGTACTATAAACTGTGGAAGAGTAACTAATAACAGTATATATATATATGTATATTACTAATTTCCCCTCATTTCACAGGTGTTGAACTAATACAGTGTAGTCTCTTGTCCTCCAGAAGCTTATAGTCAGCAAGGAACAGATAGCCAAGTAAAGTAGGAAAGGGTAAGATGTTCAACGCTGGGCGCAGTGGCTCATGCCTGTAATCTCAGCACTGTAGGAGGCTGAGGAAGGAGGATCACTTGAGCCTAGAATTTCGAGACCAACCAGGCCAAGACCTCGTTTCTATAAATAATTTAAAAAATTAGCCAGATGTGGTGGCGTGTGTCTGTGATCCCAGCTACTTGAGAGGCTGAGGTAGAATCGCTTGAGCCCGGGCAGTTGTGACTGCAGTGATCCCTGATCATGCTACTGTACTCAAGCCTGGGTGACAGAGTGAGATCCTGTCTCAGGCCAAAAAAAAAAGATGTTCAAGCACTTAAGATGTGCCAGCCCCTGTGCTAGGCACTTTCCATATGTTAGCTAGGTTAGTCTTTACAGAAGCCCTGTGAGGTGGGTTATTCTTTTCTCCAGTTTACAGTGGGGGAAGCAGAAGTCCAGAAAAGTCAACCAGGTTGACCAGGATTACACAGCTAGTAAATAGCAGAGGTAGGCTTTTAAACTAGGGTTCTTTGTCTCCAAAACCTGCTCTATAATCACAATAATTATATATGTGTGATTATAATCACAATAAGTGATTACAGAGCAGTGTGATGACTGTAATAGGGGTGTGAATAGCATGGAATGAAAGCCTGAAGGAGGTGACAGGGAACTGGACCTCTAAGGATGAAGAGGAATTCTTGAGGCAGGTGAAGAAGTCTTCTGGTAGGGGAAAGCACAGCATGTTTCAGAGATGATATTAACAACAACAGTTAGTAGTAAACACGTAGTGTGTGCCAGGCATCATGCTTAGTAGTCTAGGAGCGTTATTTCATTCTTACAACAGTCCTATGTAGGAAATACTATTTATTAGGGACCTCACTGACAGATGGGGAGCAGACTTCGAGGTAGAAGTTAAGAAACTCGTCCAGGGTCCTAGAACTAGCAAATGATGGGACCAGGATTTGAACCCAGACTATCTGATCCCAAAGTCCTCCAAGTTCAGTCTGTGGCTAAAATGCAGGAGGTATGGGAAGGACAGCAGGAGGGGAGTTTGATGAGAGGGACTGAAACAGATCTCAGAAGGCCAAGGGTAGAGAACTCTCCACAGAGGTTCTGAGGAAGGGGAATGACAGGGTGTGCTTTTTAGGAAGTGTTCTTGGGTGGCACTGTGTGGATTGGGCTGGAAGGAGGGAGATAGATCAGGAGGTATTCGGATAGTCCCAGCCAGGTATGGGTACAAAACTGGGAACCAAGGTAGTGCCAACAGGGACGAAGGGGGCAGGAAGGGGATGAGGGGACTGGAGAGCCTTGACTGTGTAGGAGAGGGACTGGGGGAGGCAGGGATTGCTGCCCCATTGCTAGCTTGGGAGAACACAGATGTGCAAGATGGAGCCCTGGAGTGGGTGGGGGTGGGAAGCAAAACCACTCCATTCCTATTTTTCAACTTTCCCCGTCAAGAAGAGTAATTGCATATTTAAAAAATGGCCTGTGCAGGCTTAATTTAGCTCATATCAGTGCTCAATAGGGCATAATTTCTGGTTATTTTCTGCAGTTCCATTCTTTCGTTCTTTTTTTAATATATGACTTTTTCCCACTTATTTTTAGGTGCCTATATCGGGACATAGGTTAGGGAAAAGGACAGTGGGGTTAAATGGGACTGTGGGCCTGCTTCTCAACATCTGTGCCAGTGATACCACTTGGCTTCCAGGAAATTCCCTTTGTAGCTTTATTTTCTCTTTTTAAAAATTCTGTCATATTCTCCTCTGGATTTGGTAAGAGCTTTGTTGTTAAGCATTTCTTTAGTTGCTCATTTCCTTTATCTGTGTAATTGATGTCAGCCTGGTGACTCTTTCTTTCTTTTGATTTTTTTTCCACCTATATGCAGGGGGAAGCTGCAGATGATGTCCTTGGGTTTCAGAAAGGCATGGAGCAAGGTTTTGTAGAGAGGATTGAGGAGTACTGGATGGTAGTGCAGTCAAGTGCCTTTATAAATGCTTGAACCTAGTCGTGCATGAATCCCGCTGGAGTTCTTTGTGGGGTCCTTAGTCCTGATCTGGTCAGTATTTTTATGGGTGGCTCAGACATAGCAGGTGGTTTCACGAAGCAGATAAGGGCATAGTCTTTGGAATCAAATAGACCTAGATTCTATTCTGGGTCTTGCTCTATACTAGCTTTGTTGCTCCTGGCAAGTTACTTAACCTCTCAGGGCCTCAGTTTCCTCATCTATAAAGTGGGACTAATGATACCTACCTTAAAATATTGTTGTGAGGATTAAATGAGGTAAAATGAAAAGCTCTCAAGCTTGGCATGTCCTACCCATTCCCTGGATGGGAGCCATCGGCTTTGCACAAGGCTCTGGGTTGGAGAGCTAGGTACACCAGACTGTTCATCTCTGTGGTCCTAGGGCTGGGTCCAGAGTTGTACGCATGCCGGATGCTCTGAATGGCATGGCGTAGTTGACTGATGCTTCCAGTATATAGGGTTACTCTCTTTCTCTTTGTCCTTACCCCATGTTTACCTGGTATGTGACTGTTTCTGTGCTCTTGTTTTGTTGAATTGAGTTGGATAACATTCAGTCATATAACAGACCCCCACCAAGGATGGTGGCAGATTGTGACTCTGGAATGACCTCATAAAATAAAAGATGGGGAAACAGACTTAAGAACAGCTCAGGAGCCAGGCGCAGTGGCTCGTGCCTGGAATCACAGCATTTTGGGAGGCCGAGGCGGGTGGATCACCTGAGGTCAGGAGTTTGAGACCAGCCTGGCCAACATGGCGGAACTCTATCTCTACTAAAAATACAAAAATTAGCCAGGCATGGTGGCATGAACATGTAATCCCAGCTCTTCGGGAGGCTAAGGCAGGAGAATTGCTTGAACCCGGGAGGCAGAGGTTGCAGTGAGCCAAGATCACACCATTGCACTCCAGCCTGGGGAACAAGAGCGAAACTCCATCTCAAAAAAAAAGGAAAAAAAGAGCAGTACATGGAAAATTGCCTTTGAGCCAAATGCCAGGGCCACGTGAGGGCCCCAGCAGAGAATGCAGTCTGAGCTGCATTCCTTGAATTCCCAGATCAAAGGAGGTGACAGGACCACTGCCTGGGGAGTTGGTCAGAGCATGGCCAAACTGTTGTTTTCCCATGGGACAGCATGTTTAAGACTGATATCAAAAATAAAGGTATGTGTATTCAGAAGACGGCAAGTGGGATGGAGACACTTTGAGACACAACACCTCCCGGCTGCTTACACTGGAAAAGGGACTAGGGAGGGGCTGGGATAGTTGACTGTGAATAATGAAAAGCTGGACTTGGGAGTAGGTGAGGGGAGTAGAGCTCAGACCAGTGAGTGGAACTTTACAGTGGGGAATTTTAACTCAGAACTGGAGGGACTTTCCAATAGCTTGAACAGAGTGAAAATGGGGAACTTGTGAGTTCCCTGCCACTTGGAGCACATGTAGGGAGAAAAGCTGGGTGGCTCCCTGCCAGGTATGTTTTTAAAGCAATTTTTTATTAGGAAAATTTTCCAAATATATGGAAGTTGAAATAACAGCGCAGTGTTCACACCTACCATCTAAAACGCGGTCTGAACATTCTGCTGCATTTCTTCGTCTTCCTCACTCTTCTCTCTCTGCTGTCTTTTGCTGAACTATTTGAAAGGAGGTTGCAGACCTGATGACACGTCACCTCTAAATCCTTTCGCCTGCATCTCCTGAGAGTAAGGTGATTCTCCTACATAACCACATCAGTCTCATGACCCAAGAAAATTCGTAATTCACATTACCGTTTTCATGTCCAGTGAAGATTTTCATTCAGGAATTTAGCAAATCACTGTGACCACCATATGGAGAATGGCTGGTGGGGCCCGAGGGCAGGTGGATACCCTTCCAGCAACCCCGGCAACAGCCTGAACTAGAGGCCTGACCTAGAGTAATGTGGGGTGATGAAGGCTGTTTCAAGGTAACCACTGAGCATAGTGGCCGGGTCAGTGAGGGCTTTCAGGAGGAGAAGCCAGGCCACAGAGCTGAGTGTGGAAGAGGCAGGAGGTGTGCAGGAAGCAGAGAGGGGCACAGTAGGCAGAAGTAGGAGGATTCATTCAAAATAGAAATTGAATGTCCACCAGGATAGTTAATTTTATGTGTCAACTTGACTGGGCCACAGGAGGCCCAGGTATTTGGTCAAACATTATTCTGGGTGTTTCAATGTGGTTATCTGTGGATGAGATTAACGTTTAAATTGTTCGATGGAGTAAAGCACACAGTCCTCTATAATATGGGTGAGCCTTTACCAATCCATTGAAGGCCTTAATAAAACGAAAAGTCTAAGCCTCCCCTGAGTACGAGAATTCTCTTGCCTGTGGCTTTCGAACTGGGACATCAGCTCTTCTGGGTTCTACAGCAGCTTCCAGCCTTTGTATTTGAACTGGGACATTGGCTCTGCAGATTTTGGACTTGCCAATCTCCATAATTGCACGAGCCAGTTCATTATAATAAACTTCTCTCTCTCTCTCTCTCTCACACACACACACACACAGACACACACACACACACACACACACACACCCTCCTATAGGTTCTATTTCTCTGGAAAACCCCAATGAATACATCTACTCCACACCAGACATTCTGCCCCAGTGCTGAGACCATAACAGGCAAACACAGCATGGCTGTTATGGAGTGTGCCATACAGGACTCGGTTTGCCTGGACTAGGCCGTGGGTGGTGAGAGGTGCAGATGAGGGGTAGGTAGGGGCCAGATCGAGAGGGGCCTTGCAGGCCGTGGACAGAAGCCTGGATTTTATTCTGTAGACCAGTGCTTTCCACACTTCAGGACCCTCATGATTTTTGCCGGGTCCACATTTCAATTGCATTATTTGTTTGATACATTAAAAAAAAAAATCAATTTTATACCCATTTGAAAAAATTGCTTTAGGCCATTAATACCTATGAAAACGTGTTTTTTTCCCCCTCATTACACATGAAAATAAATGTAAATAAAAAATACTGGCCATATACTACTTAAAATGATTTCAGGTATTTGTTCTACATTTTGGGAAAAGTTGCCATGAATGATGGGGGCAGGGGTGGATATTAGGGGTTTTATGAAGGACAGGACACTTTGAGATTTATGTTTTAGAAAGAGTCACTCTGGCTATTGGGCAGAGTAGGATGGCAGAAAATGGACTGGAAGACAGGGAGACCAGCTAGGGGCTGTTTCAGTTGTCCCAGACAGAGCCGAACCAAGGGTATGCAGTGGAGTCGAGAGGAAGGGAAAAATATAAGGGGCATTCAGAGGTGGAATTTGATAGGACTTAAAAACCAGTGGCATGGGGCCTGGCGTGGTGGCTCATGCCTATAATCCTAGCACTTTGGGAGGCCGAGGTGGGCGGATCACCTGAGGTTGGGAGTTCGAGACCAACCTGACCAACATGGAGAAACCCCCATCTCTACTAAAAATACAAAATTAGCCAGGCGTGGTGGCATGTGCCTATAATCCCAGCTACTAAGGAGAATCAGTTAAACCTAGGAGTGGGAGGTTGTGGTGAGCCGAGATTGCGTCATTGCACTCTAGCCTGGGCAACAAGAGCGAAACTCCATCTCAAAAAAAAAAAAAAAAAGAAAAGAAAAGAAAAAAGAAACCAGTGGCACGGGGATTGAGGAGAAGGAGGAACCTGGGTTGACTGATGATTTTGGTTTGGTTGCCTGGGAAGATGGAGGAGCCATCACAGAGGCAGGGAGCCAGGGTGCAGAGGCCAAGATCAAGTCCAAAGGGCAGGGCAAGGGAGGTGAGTGTTGCCAGGCCCAGAGGCTTAGACTGCAGTTTTAGCAATGATGCTATGAGGTTCATTGCCCCTTAAATAATAGCAAACCCACGCTTTAAATCAAATTAAAACATTTTAGTTTAGCTCTTCTAAGTGGACCCACACATGTATTCTCTACTAGTTATTACTGAGAATGACTAAGTATTATAATTGAGCTGAAAATAATCTGCCGCCCATACTTGCTGGGTTGGTTACTAAGTATTGCTTGAGTTTTTAAGTAATGAAGCAAAGTTGTGCTCTTTCCAAATGTTAATTTTGAGGACTGCAGATGGTAACCATCTGTTCCGCGACTAGCATTTTACAATATTTGATTACTACTTTATATAGTTTGGGGAAGCCTGCCAGTGGAGTCTACCCATTGGCTTGGGGACTTTGGTGGTATGTCTCCTGTGGTTGCCCCTCATGGTCTTGGTCACCCTGGAACAGGTTCCCCTCTGATTTCTGGGTGGTGAGTCAGACTGGCACGGTCATGATTGATAGCAGGAGGAACTTGAGAAGCCCTGTCCCGTCTGACTCTTCCTTACAGCCTGGAATCATCAGAGGGCATCATGGAAGAATTTGTGAGGTCAGGGTCTGTCCATCAATTACAAGTTTTGGGTTACAAGTGACAAAACAATGAACCCCAGCTGCTTTGGTGAAAGGGGATTAATTGGCTCAGATCATTGAGAAGTCTAGGGAAGGACTTCCTTCAGGTAGATGGTTTTAGAGCCAAAATGAATTTTTTTTTTTTTTTGTCAGACTCTCACTTTGTATCATCCAGGCTGAGTGCCATGGTATGATCACAGCTCACTGCAGCCTTGACTGCCGAAGCTCAAGGGATCCTCCCATCACAGCCTCTTGAGTAGCTGGGACTACAGGTATATGCCACCATGCCCAGTTAGTTTTTTATTTTTTATAGAGACAGGGTCTGCCTATGTTACTCAGGTTGGTCTCAAACTCCTGGCTTCAAATAGTCCACCCACCTCAGCCTCCCAAAGTGCTGGGTTTACAGGCGTGAGCCACCACCCCTGGCCCAAATAAATTCTTTGGGCTTGTTTTTATCTCAGGGTCTCAGTTCTGCCTTCTGCTATGTGAGTGTGGTCTCAGGCTTCTCGAGGAGGCAGGATGGCTTCACTGAGAGAGGGTCAAATCCTCCCAGCATCAAGTTTAGAGGGAAGGAGCTAGAGTCCTTTCACGCCACTTCAGAAGTGTTGCAATGCACTCTGATTGGACTAGCTTTTGTCACATGCCCGTGTGTGAGCCAGTCCTTATACCCACGTGGATGCAGGGCTCTGATAGTCCCACTCAGACCTTCTGGGCTGAGACCTGGGGAAGGGTGCACCCCAGATCACACACTGGGGCTGTTACTAGAAGGGAGACTGGATGGTGGGGGTCAGACAACCACCTGTCTACTCCAGCATCAGAGCAAGAGTCCAGGGAACCAGGAGGAATTGGCTAACGTAGCTGAGGAGACACATTTATTGTTGCCGAGGAGATAATGGGATGTAAATGGAATGAAGGAGCCTCTGGAACCAGCTACTTCCTAAGCTTCCCTTCTTAGTTTAAGGGCATCTGATGGATTTAGCTTCTGGTTCTTTTTGTAAGGTGAGGGGAGGGTTTTTATTTTTTTTTTTCCTATACGTTCCTTCAAAACTAAGACCAGTCACTAGATCTCTTTTAGCTCCTTCATCTGGAATATAGCGGGTGTCTCTCTGTACAGGGGAGATAGTAGCTTCATTCTGTTTAGTTAACAGTGAGTGAAACCCGTTCTGGGCCAGGCGCTCAGCCCAGGGAGAGCCACAGGCAAGGTAGCAGATGAGTCCCTGGCAGCACCATGAGGGGGCACTGCAGCCCCACAGAGGACAGGGTGAGTACCTCTGTCTCCAGAGAGGGACAGTGAGTAAGGGCTTCCAGGAGGAAGGACACTGAGCTGAGCCTGGAAGGATGAACAAGGTTCCTCACACGGAGAAGATGGGAAGGAGTCCATGGCCAGGGAACTGCATGTGCACCAAAAGGCACCACATTTGGTGGTTTGAGGGGTCTGGGAGCAGTTCATGTGACTGACTGGGATGCGCCCAGGACACTGATTCCAGAGCTCACGTGGTACGGTGTGGAGGAGACTGGAGTGACAGGCCAGGTACTGGGACACCAGGCAGATGCTGTGGCAGAGGTTCAGGCAGGAGCCTGATAAAAGCTTTGCAAGCCCATATATTCTAGGACCTACCATTTAAAACAATCTATACTCTCATAGTTCCCTTAAAACAGAAGAGGTTAGGCTAGAGTAGTGGGTTCTTTAGAGAGAGTGTTAATACAGAGAATATGGGTTCTGCAGACACGAAAGAGAGCTTGCTGTGTAATTCCATTTATACAAAACTCTGGAAAATGCATCGGTTGCCTGGGGATGGGGACGTGGGGAGGGCGGGAGGGAGGCACTACAAAGGGTATGAGGTAAATTTTGGGAATGATGGATATGTTCATTCTCTTGATTATGGCGGTGATTTCTCTGGTGTGTACCTGTGGCAACACTTATCAAATTACATACTTAAGTATATGAAGTTGGTTATATGTCAACTATACCTTAAAAAAAAAAAAAAAAAGGCTCTGAAGCCAGACTGCCAGAGTTCAAATCCAAGCTCCAGCTTTATCAGCTGTGTGATCTTGGGCAAGTTATCAGACCTCTCTGTGACTGTGTTCATTAATCACATGTGAAGTGAATAGAGACAAACAAGTACTCATTGTGATTCTCTTTTTTTTTTGAGATGGAGTCTTGCTTTGTCACCCAGGCTGGAGTGCAGTGGTACTATCTCGGCTCACTGCCATTTCCACTTCTGGGGTTTAAGTGATCCTCCTGCCTCAGCCTCCCAAGTAGCTGGGATTACAGGCATGCACCACTAAGCCTGGCTGATTTTTGTATTTTTACTGGAGACAGGGTTTCACCATGTTGGCCAGGCTGGTCTCGAACTCCTGACCTTAAGTAATCTGCCCAACTTACAGGTGTGAGCCACCACGCCCAGCCCATTGTGATTTTTATGATAACTCATAGCAAAATGAAATCACGTGCCCACGCTGTGGTAACTCTGTCCAGCGTCTTCTCTGTGCAGAGTCCCCTAGATTCATGTTTCTCAGACTTTAAAATGTGCATGCAAATCTCCTGGCATCCTTGTTAAAATGCAGGTTTGATCTGGTGGGTGTGAGGTGGGGCCTGAGACTGCATTTCTGTTGATCTCCCAGTGCTGTGGGTTTTGCTGGCTGAGGAGCACACTTTGAGTTTTGAGGCTCAGGCCTGTAGGCATTCTCCCTCCCCTCTGTGGCTTGGTGCCCTCACCAGACCAGGGCTGATGTCGGAGCTGATTTCCTAGTGATTTTCCTAGTGATTACCCCTCAGGGTTTTCCTTCCTGCTTATCTACCCTACCCTGCCTGTGAGGGACACCTACTCACGCACCATCTGAAGTTGAGTTCCAGAAAGAAGACGCCAGGGATGAGGCTGTACATCTCCCTCCACACTCGCCCTTGGTCTTGCGGGCCTGCTCTGGGCTAGAGCTTCTGTAGGACTGAATGCCCAGCCCACCGCAAGGTGCAGGCTCCTTGGGATGGGACAGGGGGGGCCACTGTACTGCACCAAGGCTGCTTCCCAGAGTACTGGGACCTAGGGGTCAGGGCGGAGTGTAGAACTTGGCTTGATGCCCTAGAAGTGATGCTCCTTGTTTTCCAGGGACAGAAGGTCTCACGGATGGCCCCGCTGCCAGGGGCAGAACTGGTTCAGAGGCCACTGCAGCTCTACCGATACTTGCTGCGCTGTTGCCGGCAGCTGCCGACCAAGGGCATCCAGCAGCATTACAAGCATGCTGTCAGGCAGGTGGGAGCTGGGTCCACCAGGTCTGGGGGCTGCCTCTAGTGGCAGGCTTGGGGGTGCGGGTCAGAGGCCAAGGCCAGGGCACAGAGCTAGTCTCTGAGATGGTGGTGAGGTGGCAGTGTGGTAAGAGCCACAGAAAACCAGTGCTGGGCAGCCCAGCTCCTCTCTGTCCAGGAAACACAGGGCGCATCAGCCAGCATACCAGCTGTGCTAGGGCACGTATGAGGCAGCTAAGTGGGTAATTAAAATAAACTGTGGGGCACGACATCATTTAGGCAGGCATCCCTGCCGACAGCGTACAACTTGAATTTAATCCTGAGAAAACATCAGGTAAACCCAAACTGAGAGGTCATCTACCACACAACTAATAGGCCTGTGCTCATCAAAAATGTCAGTGTCGTGAAACACCAAGAAAGAACTGTTCTGGATTAGAGAACTCAAGAGATATGGTGACTAAATGTAATGTATGATCCTAGACCAGAAAAAAATTGCTGTAAAGAATATTACTGGGAGCCAGGCATGATGGCTCATGCCTGTAATCCCAGCATTTTGGGAGGCTAAGGCAGGCAGATTGTTTGAGCTCAGGAGTTCAAGACCAACCTGGTCTTTTCTACAGAAAAATCAAACAATGAGTTGGGAGGATTGCTTGAACCCAGGAGGTCGAGGCTGCAATGAGCTGTGATTGTGCCACTGCATTCTCACCTGGGTGACAGAGTGAAAACCTGCCTAAAAAAACAGAACAAAACAAAACACTATTACTGGGGCAGTGCATGAAATTGGAATGTGGGCTATAGATTATAGTGTTGTTTCAATGTTGAGTCTTCTGAATTTTATTATTGTGGTTATGTCAGAGAATGCCCTTGTCATTAGGAAATACACATGGGAATGTTTAGGGGTAAGGACAGGGTGTCTGTAACTTATTCTTAAATGCTTCTAAAAAGACTTATACATACTTATATAAAGAGAATGATAAAGCAAGTGTAGCAAAATGTGAACAATCAGTGATTCTGATAGGAAATTCTTTGTATTATTATCACAACTTTCTGTAAGTGAGAAATCATTTCCAAATAGAAAGTTAGCTAAAATTCAAAAAAAAAAAAAAAAGAAAGTAAAAAAAAAAAAAAAAAGAGGTGGCGGTAGCCACAGAGGGCTGTGGAAACGTGGAGAAGGGAGCAGTTAGCTGTCTGGGGAGTCAAGGAGGGCATCCCAGAGGTGGATGCTGAGGGGGCTCCTAAAGATGAGCAGGGGGATGTGTGGGGCTGGGAGTGACGGGGAGGGGAAGAGGCCAGTTCTGTTTCTTTTTGAGATGGAGTTTCACTCTGGTTACCCAGGCTGGAGTGCGACACTGCAATCTCGGCTCACCACAACCGCCGCCTCCTGGGTTCAAGGGATTCTCCTCTCTTAGCCTCCTGAGTAGCTGGGATTATAGGCACGCGCCACCACACCCGGCTAACTTTGTATTTTTAGTAGAGATGGGATTTATCCATGTTGTCAGGCTGGTCTCGAGCTCCAGACCTGAGGTGATCTGCCCACCTTGGCCTCCCAAAGTGCTGTGATTACAAGCGTGAGCCACCACGCGTGGCGCCAGTTCTTTTTGGAAAGCAAAACCTGAATCTTAGATTGCTTCTCAAGGGTGAACATCTGGTCAAAAGCAAACAGCATCCCATGCTCTGCATTGGGCCTGGGTTGATTTCCTGAAACTACTCTCTCTACTGCCTCCCCTTCCTTCCCTGTGTGGCTTTCCTAGCACTGGGCTGAGAGAAGCCCTACTTCTTCCTCCCTGCTGTGAAACCTATGCAGAGATCTCACCCTGGGGAAAGCAGCTTCTTCTGAGGAAGAGAGATGGAAGTTTCCCCTTGGCCTCCACTGCCTGGTAGCTTTTGGGCCCAGCTTGATTTAGGGGTAACTTGGGGGCCAGTCTTTGCACCTACCCTGGTGGCTTTGCAGTCACATAGACTAGGATTCAAATGCTATTGTTCAGCAGCCAAGGGGGGACTTCTGAGCCTCTGTTTCCTCATCTCTGTGTGGGATAATCATAACTGTCTATGGGGGATGAAGAGAGCTGCTGAGTATACAGTGCCCAGCAGTGTCCCTGGCCTGTGACTGGTGCTCTGAAGCTGTCGAATTTTGCCTAGTCATCTTTCCTTATGCTTAAACTTGCAGAGTTTTCGGGTTCATTCAGATGAAGACAACCCTGAGAGAATCCAGCAGATTATTAAAAGGGCCATTGAAGATGCTGACTGGATCATGAACAAAGTAGGTGCTTGGCCCCCGGGCTCTGCCTGCGAGGAGCTGGGGTGATGATGGCTGTGATCCCCATGACCACTAGAGGCCACTCCTGCCCCACAGTTGAGAATGGTCCCTGTGGAGGAGGCCACCAGCCAGCTGCTTCCCTCCTCCAGAAGCTGAAAGGTGAAGGCAGATCCCTTCTGGTTGCATTTATATTCTGCAAGTGGGGAGGGGCTCTTACTCTTCGTCCTTAAAGGCAAATTTCCGCCCAACAGTGCTGATGGAGTTGAGAGGGTCAGTAGGAAGAAGGAGGGGAAGCTATAGTGCCAGAGCCGGAAGAGGCGCCATGACGCCACAGACAGGAAAGCTGTCCTGGGGAGGGACTCCCTGTCTCGGGGGCGTAATCACACTGGGGCAGAATTATGGAGGAAACATTCAGTATGTTTGGTGGAGGAAGGGAGGGAGTCAGGAATGTTGACTGGCTTCTTGGCCCTTAGATGCTGGTATTAGGAGGCCCTAGAGAGTTGGAGCGTGCTCCTACCTCCCTGTCCTTCTAACTTACTCTCCAGATATGGGACCCAGGGTCCATTTTCAAAAACCCAGTGATTATAGCAACTGGCTTCCAAGGGTCCTCCTCTACCTGGGATATTTTTTTCCCTGAAATAAGACTCAGAGAGGATAGGCACCCCAGTTTTCCTTATTATCCTCCCTCCCCACCTGTCAGCTTCCTTTTTCATTAAAGAAGAAAGGGAGTCCAGGCATGGACTAGAGATTTGGCTGTCCAGTGCCTCTTGCCTGGGTTTCACCACCTCCAAGAAGCCCCTGCAGGAGGCAGGTGAGGTCCAGATGATGGAGGCTTGAGATTTCCCCAGAGTCCTCCTGCCCCTGTTGGCTTCCCTCCTCCACTTCAAATCTCTCTGTCTTGCAGTATAAAAAACAAAACTGAGAGCCCGGAGAGTGAGCCTTCCTGGCCTCTGGAAGTTGAGAGGCCCCTCTTCTGGAGCTCAACAGCAGCAGCAGGTTTGGAAGATCCATTGGCCTTGTTGGCTGAAAGCTAGAGATCAGGGGAGAAGCTGACGTTGCTTCGGAGGCTCCTCTTGCCGCGACCATGTTGCCAGCTTCCTTTATGTTTGCACTTCCGGCCACTTATGATGTGCAATTTGGGGAGAATGTGGTATTTTTTTGTTTCTTTTGTGTGTTTTTTATTTTTGTGTTTTTGTTCTTTTACTTTTCTCTGAAAGTGATTCATTTATTCTGGAGATCTCTTTATCATTCTCTGAGTCCCAGAGCAGATGTCCCCTCAGGTAGCAATCTGTACAGAAGAAAGCGCATGGGTTTTAGAAGCAGACAGATCTGGATTTGAATCCCAGATTCAGTAAGATGAAGGTGAAGTGCCTCACACAGGATGTGGCACATGACAGTGCCTGAAGGGCTCCCTCCAAGGAAGCCGTCCTGCCCCGCCCCCTCCTCTGCTCCTTCAGCGCCCTGCACCGCTCTGCTCCAGTACACGCCGTGTCGGGTCTCAGTTATTTGTTTGCGAGCTTGCTCTGTCCCTGCTTGTAGCCCCTGAGCCCTCACAGTTGTCACACACCCAGCAGTCTGCCAAAGAGCTGCTTTTCCTGACCACTGTCTCTCCATGCCCAGGGAAGTCAAAGCCCTGGGCCTTGCCTTCAGGGAATTGACAGTGTCTGTGAAGTGGTGAAGTGCCCACCACATGAACCAAGGAGAGACACCAAAGCAGCTGCGGTGGACTCTGGCCTGTCCAAGCCTCTGTGCACCTGCAGTCTGTTTCCACTGGCCCTTCCCTGCTTTGCCACCATCGTGGAAGAATGGAAGGGAGGGGGAGAAGGTGGGTGGGCTCAGGGAGAATGACCAGAGTGGCCAGAAGATGCAGAGAGAAGTCCCACTGGGATTTGAGTGTTCCCTAAGGGCACTCAGCCACAGGGATGAACTAGTGTGTGTTTGTATCCTTGTAATTATGTGAGTTAAAATGACTCAGAGATATCTATGTGTGCGTGCGTACTCCGCTGACAATGAAGTAAATATATCAATTTGTGGAAGCTCGTGTGTCTTCTCAACTGATAAACCTTACATTCCCTAAGCATACGTTGTCCCCCCCGAGTGTCATCCACTCTTGAGAACCTACAGTCAAGTCAGACAAAGCTGCCCAGGAGGGGTCATTCTTCAGAGAAGGTGGCTGGGACTGGCCCCACTGCTAGACAACAGTTGATGAGGTCACATCTACCCCACTAGGGTATGAGCAAGCTGAGGGGTTTCAGGCTAGGGCCAAAACTGAGCCAGGCCCCTGTCCACACCCCTGTCATTGAGCTGGGGGCCCCTCCTCAGGTGGCAGGGCTATACTGTAATCATAGGAGTGGGGCAGCTGTACCCCAGATGTTTCCCCAACAGGAGAAAAACGAGTGAAGGCTGACAAGGGTTTGGGATAGAGTTAGTGTCACTTGCTCTTGACCAACTCCTGGAGCGGTTCTGTGACCTGTGGTTCCTGGGTAGGTCCTTGGTCCAGCTGTGCTGACTCGCCACGTGTCAGACAGTGGGTGCCCAGCTCCAGCATGCGGCTGGCCTGTGAGGGAGCCAGCAAGGGGTGGGGTGGGTGAACGGTGTGTTGGTTGCTCTCCCCCAGCCCCTGTGCTGCCACTGAGGGTAGTGAGGCCGGTCATGCAGGGGCCCACGGTAGGGGAGGCAGGATGCATGCGGCACTGTGCACACAGGGGCACTGTTGAAGCCTGGGAGAGCCTCCCATCCTCAGCAGCAGCAGCCTCGCCTTCCACCCTGCCCTCTGACTTTCACTACTCCCAGCCCTGTGTGGACCATGGGGATGGGTCCTTCATTTCTCCTCTCAATTCTCAAAGGCACAGAGTTGAAGGTTTCCAGAGTAGCCTCCAAGCAAATGGAAGAAGGAGATGAAGGTTTGACCCAGAGTCAGCCAGTGTGGCCTGCTGGAAGGGGCTCTGGAGATACATACACCTGAATTTGAATCCCAGTCTGTCACTTAGTGGTGGTGTGATTTGGGGCAGATTTGTTAAGCTGTCAGGCTCACTGTTTTCACTGCTACAGGTTGCACATCCCGCGGGGTGGTGAGATTATGGCAGTGCACACAGATGGGCTGTCAGCCATGTGGCTTCCATCTCTTGTCTTTGGTTTACCTGGTGATGACATTTCTCTCCTTTTCTTTTCTTTTTTCTTTTCTTTTTTTTTTTTTTTTTTTTTTGAGATGGGGTTTTACTCTTGTTGCCCAGGCTAGAGTGCAGTGGCACAATCTCAGCTCACTGCAACTTCTGCCTCCCGGGTTCAAGTGATTCTCCTGCCTCAGCCTCCTGAGAAGCTGGGATTACAGACGCCCGCCACCACACCCAGTTAATTTTTGTGTTTTTAGTAGAGTTGGGGTTTCACCATGCTGGCCAGGCTGGACTTGAACTCCTGACCTCAAGTGATCTGCCTGCCTCGGCCTCCCAAAGTGCTGGGATTACAGGTGTGAACCACCGTGCCCAGCCTAGCCTACGCTTCTCTTTAGGTGGGTCCTTACGGCTCTCCCTGGCGTCCGCTGTACAAGCAAAGTGTCAGCAGGAAAGCATCTGACATGTGTTGTCCACGCTTAGGTACTCCTTTGGATTCACATTGCCTTTCTGGGGTGCATTTGCATTATAAAGTTTCTGGGTTTATCTGTGTAGCGAAAGACAGATGTTAAAACCCGCAAGGGCCTCCTTTGCAAGACCCTGCATATCTGAGGCTGACTCCTGGGGCAGTGCTAGCCTCGAGTCCTACACCAGCACATGATGCCTGGGGCAGAGCCTGTCCTGCACTGTGCAGTTCCATTTCTCACCCCTGTGCCCACCTTGTCTTCATTGAACATTTACTGCACAGTCTTCCCTCCACGCAGGAAGGGACTCACAGTCTAAGGGAAAGACAGGTGTGGGTTGCCTGGAGGTTGAGGAATTGTGGCTCATAGGATGTGATCATAACATAGATTTATCTTTTTCTGTCACAATTCCTTTGTATTTTTTTTTCTGGAGGTTCCTGTTCTCCCTGTCCCTGGATGAAAACTGAGACAAAGTCTCAAACATTCTTGGCTGGACTCAAATTTTAAAAACCCAAAGCGATGGCTACTTTTAAGTCACAAAACAGTTTCAATGCATGAAGTGAAATGTCCAGTCTCAGGAAAATAAAATTTCAAAACTTGAATTAAGATTCAGGCATCTCCCTTTTTCCCAGTTGGGATCTGCTGCAGAGAGACCTCTGTCAGAGAAGGGGACAGAATCATCTTTGCTAGCTTGCGAGAGGGGCATTTCAGGCCAAGGAGTAGTTTAAGCAAAGGACAGAAGTAGCACCACTTGTTCAGGGACTCGCATGCTGCTTGGTGTGGTTAAGACATCGTGGTGAGTGGAGAAAATAGGGGTGGAAGTAGAGGGTGTGAGGCTGGAATACACCATGGGAACCAAATCGTGCAGAGCCTTGCAGGCCTTGCTAAGGAGTTTGGACCTTCTCCAAAGGGGTGATTTTGTAATCAACCCTTTATGTAGTTGTCTCCTCCACCAAAGAGTGAAGCCCTTGAAGCCAGGAACCAGGTATTGGTCATTACAGAACCCTCCAGGCCAGTTGTGTGTCTGCTGCCCAGGCTGTGAGCTCTTAAGTGTTGGCTTAATGGAAAGAATGATGATCGCAGGCAAATTGTGATGTCTGTCTTTCGTTTGTTTGTTTCTCACTGCTTTCTAGTAATGAGAAAGGCTGGGAGATGGTGAGTATTTCTTGGCTAAGTCTTCTTACCACCGATGGATGTGAGCTGCTTTGGAGGAGGGAACACTTGCCCTCACTGCACAACTGGCAGGCACTTCCTCCAGGAAGTTTGCCTTGGTGCAGAGAGAGGATTTCCCCCAAAGTAAAGGTTACCAAGTGCTGAAACCCAACCTTCCTCCCATCCTCTTGAAATGAACCTGTCCATTTTGCCTCCCTAGTGGGTGGAGATTAACTTGAGCATCCAAAACAAACAAAACAGACACCCTTTGTGCGATGATGGAGAACCATGGCTGTGGCCGGTTTGACCTGAGGGAGTAAACTCGTTAGCTTGGGGTGGGTGACTGTAGTTTGAGATGATGAGAGGCTTTAGAACAGTGCCTTACGGGATTAAGAGCACCATGTGGAGCAGGTAGGCACAAGGTCACCCCAGAAAGGCACATGGTTTCAACAACGAATCAAAGAAGCAGGGTGCAGGGTTGGAGCCAGTTAAAGCAATCTGCTAATGAACTGCTTAGAGGCTGCAAGATTGCTTTTGAGCCTCTCCGAAGAAATGACAAAATGTTTCTCAGTGGAACAGCTTCAAATCTTTCCTTTAAAAATCTGGTGAGCAAAGGAGGAGGAACACTTACTAGCGTCTACCGCATCCCTGGACTGAGCAGATGATGAGGACACGAAGGAAGAATCAGTCCATAGACAGTGAGCTCCACAGGAAGGACTTGGTTTAGTTCACCACTCTCATCCTGCCAGCACCCAGCACAGTGTCTGGCATATAGTATGAGCTTCCCAAGCATTTGTTGAATGAATACGTCACAGTGCTTGCCTCTGGAACTTACTGTCCACTGGTAGACAGACCTTTAATCCCGTACACACTACGCAGTGTGAGAAGTGCTAGGGCTCTGTATGGATTGCAGTCTGGCCCCAAAGGAAGAGCATGCCCGTTTCGTCTTCAGTGTGCCGTATATTCATTTACCCATTCATTCTTTAATTCAACAAACATAGAACACCTCCTATTTATGGAGAATCCCATCTATATCTCCATCTGGACTGGGTTATGAATGGTTTAATTTGCTCTTTTATTGATCTGTATGGCTTCTGGAAATGGGTGGCCCCATCAGTTTTAGGTGGCTATGATTACACACAGTAATCCAGAAGCTTCTTTCATGTGTCAATTTTTAAAGTATTATTTTTCTAAAAGTTTGTTTCCTATTTATAGACGTTAGTTCACACACACATACACACACACATACACCACTACCTATAACTTTTGTTGCTAACAAGTCTGGCTGAGAAATAGTGAATTCTTTGACATGTTTTTCTGATACTGTCATCTTTCTTTTTTTTTTGTTGAGAGGGAGTCTCGCTCTGTCGCCCAGGCTGGAGTGCAGTGGCGGGATCTCAGTTCACTGCAAGCTCCGCCGCCCGGGTTTACGCCATTCTCCTGCCTCAGCCTCCCGAGTAGCTGGGACTACAGGCGCCTGCCACCTCGCCCGGCTAGTTTTTTGTATTTTTAG
>NW_012115077.1:51097-86574 GCF_000951035.1 Colobus angolensis palliatus | reverse complement strand
CACCTCGCCCGGCTAGTTTTTTGTATTTTTAGTAGAGACGGGGTTTCACCATGTTAGCCAGGATAGTCTTGATTTCCTGACCTCGTGATCCGCCCGTCTCGGCCTCCCAAAGTGCTGGGATTACAGGCTTGAGCCACCGCGCCTGGCCAATACTGTCATCTTTCTATTCACATGACAAATCTTTAAAACTCTTGAGTAAGAGAAGGTAAGAGGAATTGTCCAAGAGGACAGCTTGCCAATCCAGCCTTAGCCTGGAGGTAAACAAACATCCTCATCCTTGTCTTCATCTTTGCTGCAGTGTGGATTTCATGCTATCTCTGGTGCAAGCCCCTATTTTTTTCCCTTGCATACTTAGCTGGGTCAGAAAACAACCTGGGTCAGAACTCTGGCTTAAAATTGAACAGAGGGAGAGCACAGGGAATATGGAAAAAACCCCAGGCCTTCATAGCCAAACAAAAGCTTCTCCAAATGTAGGGAGCCATTCTCATCCACTCATGTTAACTCAAGCATTAATCAAGCACTATCCACCTTCTCAGCTTAACACTCCCATTAAAAGGGCAAACATGCTATGGAAACCAAATACCAAAATAGCCAAAGGATCTGAACCGGCATTTCACCAAAGAGGATATACAAGTGGCCAATATGCACACAAGAGATGCTTCTCAGCCATCAGGGAAATGCAAACCAAAACCACAATGAGTTACCACTTCACACCCAGTAGAATGGCTATAATAAAAAAGAGATAATAACAAGTGTTGGTGAGGATGTGGAGAAACTGGAACCCTCATCCACTGATGAGGGAATGTAAAGTGGTGTAGCCACTTTGGAAACAGTTTGGCAGTTCCTTAAAATGTTAAACATAGAGTTACTATTTAACCTAGCAAGTCTGTTCCTACGTATATACCCAAGGAAAATGAAAACACGTTCACACAAAAATCTTGTACAGAAAAGTTTATAGACTTATTCATAAAAACCAAAAAAGAGGGGCCAGGCGCGGTGGCTCAAGCCTGTAATCCCAGCACTTTGGGAGGCTGAGACGGGCGGATCACGAGGTCAGGAGATCGAGACCATCCTGGCTAACACGGTGAAACCCCGTCTCTACTAAAAATACAAAGAACTAGCCGGGGGAGGTGGCGGGCGCCTGTAGTCCCAGCTACTCCAGAAGCTGAGGCAGGAGAATGGCGTAAACCCAGGAGGCGGAGCTTGCAGTGAACTGAGATCCTGCCACTGCACTCCAGCCTGGGAGACAGAGCCAGACTCCGTCTCACAAAAACAAAAAACAAAAAAAAAAACAAAAAAGAAAACAGTACAAATGTCCTTCAACTAAAGAATGGATAAATAAAATGTAGTATAGCCACACAATGGAATATTGTTTGGCAAGAGAAAGTAATGAAGTATTATGCATGCTGCAACATGAGTGAACCTCAAAAACATTATACTAAGTGAAAGAAGCCAGTTACAAAAGACAAAAGATAGAGTGCATGATTCCATTTGTATGAGATGTCCATAACAGGCAAATCTATGGAGAAAGAAAGTAGATTAGCCAAGGGCTAGGGACAGCTAGGGGTGGGGAGGAGGAGGGGGAAGAATGAGAATGACTGCTAATAGCTATGGTTTTTTTTTTCTCTTTGAGTGATAAAAGCATTTTAAAATTAGATTGTTGTGATGGTTGCACAACTCTGTGACTGTACTAAAAATCTGTGAATTGTACACTTCAAATGGGTGAATTGGATGGTATGTAAATTGTATCTCAATAAAATGGCTAAAAAGCAAAAGAAAGCAAATATCCAGAGAAAACCAAATAAATTCCAATGTATCTGGAAGGTACCACCCAAACCATCACTAATGTCCAGAAAATTCCCTCCTCCTTGACCAGTTTCTTTTCTTTTTCTTTTAATTAATTAATTCATTTTTTTTCAAGACAGGGTCTCGCTCTGTCACACAGGCTGGAGTGCAGTGGATCAATCTTGGCTCATTGCAACCTCCACCTCCCAGGTTAATGCAGTCCTCCCACCTCAGCCTCTCAAGTAGCTGGGACTACAAGCGCATGCCATCACACCTGGCTGTGTAGTGTATTTTTTGTAGAGATGAGGTTTTGCCATGTTTTCTAGGCTGGTCTTGAACTCCTGGGCTCAACCAATTCCCCTCCCTCAGCCTCCCAGCGTTGGGATTACAGGGATAAGCCACCCGGCCTGGCCGAGTAGTTTCTATTGAAAGAAACAATTGTCTTTCTCTCCACGGGTATCTGAGGTTGAATTTTTCTACTTGGCCCGAGGACTGATCCCGATGCCATCTTCACCTCCTGCCTTTATAATCCTGTGGGGAAGTTCTCACCTCTGCAGAGAGAAACAAGCCAAGAGAGGCTAAGTCATTTGTCCAAGGTTGCATCTCAAGAAACCACATGGCCCAGGTCGGTCCCTTTCTGGAGGTTGAAGTCTGTTCTTCCTAAGGCTAATTTAATAGCCTATCTCCATTAAATTATGTTTCAAATTTTTTTTTTATTCCCACCCCCTCTCAGAAATCTAAGAGATTTAAAAGGATTTGGGAAAATGCATTTTTGATTATAAGCAGCTTAATGAATTTTCCCAACTGGGAACCTCCACCTCAACCCCTTGTCTCAGTATACCCCAAATTTATTGTCACTTTTTATATGTGCCAGGGCATGAAACAGGTTGGGAAACGTAGGGTTAAAAGACAGACTTTTCCTGGGCATGTTCTGTGGCTGAAGGCACTGGACTGGACAGAGGTGTCTCCCTCTGGCTCATATATGATCCCCACAATCCAGAAAATGAGCTAAGACATTGTTAGGCTAGATGTCTCTCAGGGATGTTGTGATGCTACGTATAATGTGCTTAGCTAGTGCCTGGCACTCAGCCACTGGTCAATAAATGTAACTGCCATGCTTGTTAACTGCACATGGTCTTGTTATTGAACCAAACTGGGATCCACTCACCTGGTGCAATAAAGTCCAACCCTGACATCAAGATTGCAGGGTGTCAAGCAAGGAGAATAGGGCAGCTCAGGCTTAAGACCTGAACTCCTCCATGGCTTACAGGTAAGGGTTTTTAAAGGTGAGGAGGCAGAGGTGACAGGCAAAGTCATAAATCAGTGCACAGAGGCTATATATGAGTTTGACCAAAAAAGGAGGGCCATCTCAAAGCAGGAGGGAGGGGGTAGCCAGGAGTCATAGATGGATTCAAAGATTTTCAGATTTGCAATTGGTTGAAGAGGTAAAGCTTTGTCTAAAACTTTGGAATCAGCAGAATATTAGTTCTGGCCCAAGGACGTGACCTCCGCCAGGCTCCTCAGGAAGAAATTTAGAACGATGAAGAACAGTGGTCAGAGTTTGGTCCTTAGTCCCCCTTATCTGAGGTCTTCGAGCCAGTGGATCAATTTGGTGGAGGTCCAGGTTTCTGCCAAACAACTCAGGGACATGTGTTAAGATGTGATCTTCAGTTTCCACAGGGGGACAAAACATCCCATGATTCTCACTTCCTTGGCTACTGTTTTAAGCTACTATCACTTTCTTGCTTATCCAGATGCTCACTTACTTCTCAGGGCTAGCTACTTGCCTGGAATTTCCCTTGAAGGAACTCAAGAGGACATGTGTTAAGATGTGATCTTTAGTTTCTATAGGGGGACCAAACATCCCGTGATTCTCACTTCCTTGGCTACTGTTTCAAGCTACTATCACTTTCTTGCTTACCCAGATGCTCATTTACTTCTCAGTGCTAGCTACTTGCCTGGAATTTCCCTTGAAGGAACTCAAGATTTTCCTCTATTTCCATGCTTGGGGGATCCCTGCAGGTCCCTAAGAGGGGTCCCTGCTCTTAGTCTCCCTACCCTGGCAGTTGTCTGCGGCCAGTTTGGGTTTGCAGGCTGACCGCTGCCCCTTGCACATTATTTCATTGATTAGGAAGAACAAATTCATGTTGACATCTTCATAAAGTCTCCATCATAACTGAGAAAATAAATCTGAGGGGAGAAAAAAGGAGTCACATCTTTATGTCACATGTGGGGGTTGGCATGTCAGGGCACATGAGAGAAGTTTTCAGGGATTCTATTTGCATGAAAATTCTTAAAGTTTTCTGGGAGCCATGGAGGCAAGTTGAAACATGGTTGGCCCTGGGCTGAGATGCTGGAGCAAGGAACAGGGCAACAGCTGCTTCTTGGACACTTGGAGGTTTGTGTCCCAGGGTTCCTATTATCTATTGCTGGGTAACGAGTTACCTCAAAATTTAGTGGCATAAAATATCAATGATTTATTGTTTCTCGTGATTCTGGGGGTCATGAATCCAGGGCTTGACTGGATTGGCTCTTTTCTTCCATGTAGTGACAGCTGAGTCACTGATCTGCTGCAGACGGATGGTGGCTGTGCTGTGCTGGAAGGTTCAGGAAGGCTTCACTCACATGTCTGGCACCTTGATCTTCCTCTGTGTGGCCTCTTTCTCTCCACATCGTTTCTCATTCAGATGTCTAGCCCAAGTTTCCTTGCACTATGGTAGTTGGCTTCATTAGAGAGCATGAGAACCTAGGCCTTGCACATCCTTGATGCAGGAGTTTTAGCTCCTTAGCTCAGCTAGGTCTGGGTTCTTGTCTCATGACCAGGAAGATGTAGGCACGCAGATACATGAAGAGTGAGCAAGGTGGGAAGTTTTACTGAGTGATGAAACAGCTTTTAGCAGGGAGGGGACACTGGGGTGGTCCTCCTACCAAAAGGCAGGAGAGTTCCCAATATGGCTGAGCCTGGGGCTTTTTATGGGCTCAGAATAGGGAGTGCATGCTGATTGGTTTGTGAGTACGCAAAAAAGGTTAAAGCAAAATCACCGCTCAAAGGTGGGCATGATAGTGTAGAAAACCAATTAGGAAAGGGTGGGTATATGTAAGTAGGTGAAGGATGGGGATCAATCAGAGGAAAGCGTGCCAAATGGGAAGGCCGGTTCCCAATCTGGTTTGCATATTTACTGGGATTGTTTCCTGCTTGAAGGTTGGGTTTCACTGGAGACCCGCCCTATTTGCCTAGGCATTTTTCTGCCTCCTGCCTCTATCATTCTCATAAGGGCTAGGAATGGAGAGGAACTTCTGTCTCATTCTATTGGTTAAAACAAGTCACAGGGCTAGCCTAGATTCAAGGAGAGAGGAAATAGAGTCTGTCTCTTGATGGAAAGAGTGGCATGGTTATAAAATGAGGGGAGGCATTGATGGTGGTCATCTTTAGAGACCATTCTCTATACACAATGAGTTGGGAACACATATTTTGAGAAGAGAGAAACAGGATTCTTTAATCAGTCAGTCTTTGGGCACTAGCTGAAGGAGGAGCAATTTTGGAAGAAACGTTGAGGTGTAACACTAAAATTGTTCCTTGACTCAATTCCAAGACAACATATTTTTGGAAATCTTTGGGTCAGGGACTGAAAGAAAGCAAAAAAAATTTTTTTTTTTTAGAAACAAGGTCTTGCTATGTTGCCCAGATTAATCTCGAACTCCTGGCCTCAAGCGATCCCTCCACTTTGGCCTCTTAAAGTAATATTCCATGTTTAGGCTGTTCAAGTTAAGGCTTACAGGCATGAGCCACTGTGCCTGGCCATGGAAAAGATTTTAAATAACAAAGGTGTTATTATGACACTGTAAGAGCAAGACTCCTTTCTGCTGGATTCTGATAAAAGAATTATAACTGGTCAGGAGACAGCCTTCTTCTGTCAGTGAATGCCACGAAGTCATGTCAGGAGAAGCCAGCAGCTACAGGAATGAATGGGCCGATCCCAATGAAGTCGGAGGGAGCATTGTGCACGTGGCAGTGAAGAAGCCTAGGGTCGTGACAAGCCCTCTTCAAGTAGGGCAGTAGCAGAGCATTAGCTACTGAGACCAAGGCCACCAGATGGAGGCATGGAGTTTGGTTTTGGAGGTTGTTGCTGAAGATCCATATGGCCTGTAGACCACATGAAGCAGCCCTGAACCCTGCTGGGGGCAGGAGGAACAAGTGGGGCTAGATGCCAGTGACAGCTCCCTGCACCCCTCTCCCTTGATTATCTCCCAAATGGGGAAGAACAGCCTAATTAGGTTATATGCTTCTGAGAGGTCACCCTCTCCTAGAGTAAATATTTTAGAGCTGAGAATATGGCTAAATATTATTATTATTATTTTTGAGAGATAGAGTCTCACTCTGTCACCCATGCTGGAGTGCAGTGGTGTAATCACAGCTCACTGCAGCCTCCATATTCTGGGCTTAAATGATCCTCCTGCCTCAGCCTCCCAGGTAGCTGGGACTACAGGTGCACACCACCATGCCCAGCCAATATTTTTCTGGAGACAAGCCCTGCCTATGTTAGGCCCATTGCTGATGGGCTCAAGCAATCCTCTCACCTCCACATCCCAAAGTGCTGCGATTACAGATGCGAGCCACCACACAGGGCCAAAAAATTCTTTTAAAATACATCTTTTTCTACTCTGAATCAATTGCTTTGAATTTCACCAAGGCAGCCTTCACAAAGGAACAGCATCAAGGATGTTTGAATATTCTCTTCGGACAGCCCAAACATGGAATACTATTCAGCAACCAAAAGAAACTCACTATTGATACCTGAACCAACTTGGATGAATCTCAGAGGCATTATGCCGAGTGAAAGAAGCCAGTCTCAAAAGGCTACACACACAGTGGAGCCATTCTTGACAGTCTCATGAAGACAAAACTACCATGTTGGAGAATACAGCATGTTGCCTGAGGTTAGGGGTGGAGGTAGAGGGAGGGTGTGACTATAGAGGGATTTCATAAGGGAGTGTTTGGGGCTGTCTGTGTCCTGATTGTGGCAGTGACTGCATGAATCTATACATCTGTTAAAATTCACAGGCCTGCCGGGTGTGGTGGCTCATGCCTGTAATTCCAGCACTTTGGGAGGCCAAGGCGGGTGGATCACAAGGTCAGGAGATCGAGACCATCCAGGCTAACACAGTGAAACCCCATCTCTACTAAAAATACAAAAAAAAAAAAAAATTAGCCTGGTGTGGTGGTGGGCGCCTGTAGTCCCAGCTACTCAGAAGACTGAGGCAGGAGAATGACGTGAACCCAGGAAGTGGAACTTGCAGTGAGCTGAGATCGCACCACTGTACTCCAGCCTGGGCGGCAAAGAAAGACTCCGTCTCAAAAAAAAAAAAAAAAATCATAGGCCTGTCTACTGCCCCCAGAAGTCAATTTACTGTATAACTGAAGAAAAAATGTTCCGAATATCATAGGATTTTGGCTCCTTTATGCCTTAGCTTTTTCCGTGGCCAGGGAAGGGCAGTCACCCAACTTACTCTACCTTCAGAAGCAAAATGAAGAAGGGTCAGACATTGCTGCAGACATGGATTATTGAAAATGTCACCTTTTCAGGTTTTGCAAGGAAAACAAAAGCAGGTAGCCCCCCTCTGTATCATTTCCCCTTAATGGTAGAGACAAAGAGAAGGTGGGAGAGGTGCTTTGGAATGATTTGTACAATGTTACTGTATTTTCAGTGCTTACTACATGCCAGGCATTGGGCCTTAAGTGCTTTGTTTACTTAAATTTTTTCTGAGAAGTAGGTGCTATTATTAGTTCCACTTTGCAGATGAGAGAATTAAGGCCCAGAGAAGTAAAGCATTTCCCCAGAGTCGCACAGCTGGTGAGCAGGGGAGCTGGGGTTGAATTAAAAGCCATTGCCCTTAATTCCTAGGCCATTTGCCTGACCTCCCAGTGTCTGTCATCTCCACCCTAGACCTTGGAGTTTCTTGCTGCCTGGGCTTGAGATTGGTATTTGGGTACTCTTTCTCTTGACCCTCAAGGATTTAGTCTTGGTCATGCCCTCTGGGTCCCCTCCTATCTCCCTCTCTTGTTGGGCAGTGCCTCCTGGCATGACACTTGGGAGGTGGCGGGAGCAGCAGGCAGAGGTGTGGGCTTTGGCACACAGGAGATGTGGCATCTCTCCGGATCCCACGTGGCTCTCCCATCTGGTGATTTGGGCAGCCATCATCACCAGGCACGGTTTCCTTCAGCCCCTGGCCTGGACAGCAGGAGTGGCTTCTGGATCTCTTGAAACCTAGCAGTGGCTTCCCTGACCATTGCTTCTCTAGCTTTATGATGGGTTTTTAAGAACCTAATTTCCTGGAGTGAGCCCCTTCTTGAAATGCCTAGAGTGGTTTCTGTTCTCCACACCAAACCCTGGCTGATAGAGTGTCTGGGGGCTCTGCCCTCTCAAGAACCTCTTTTTGAAGAGAAAAGAGAATGTAAGAAAAAGGGGGTACAGGAGGGGAAATACTAAACAGTGGTAAGGAAGTTGGAGAGAGAGGAGAGAAAAAAGGGAGGAAGGAAAGAGAGGAGAAAGACAAGGGAGGAGAGAAGGAGAGAGGAAGAGAGAGGTAAGAGAAGAAAAGAAAAGAGAGGGGGATAAGGGAGGGGACAAGAGGCAGGAAAGAGAGGGAAGAGGAATGCCAGCAAGAGAGCCTCTTAAAGGAATTTTTGGTAAAAGACTATAATTGAAAACTGAGGAAAGGGACTTGGGACAGGAGACCCTATGATAGGTGTCCTTGGGGTGTCCCTTCTTGGAGTTGGTTGGCTGAGTCCTCTTCTCCTCCCAGCACTGACTGGGGGGCCCAGCTTGGGGAACGGGAAGAAATTCTCAAAGGAGCCTCTCAGCTTCTTTTCTTTTTTCTTTCTTTTCTTTTCTTTCTTTTTTTTTTGACAGAGTTTCACCCTTGTTGCCCAGGCTGGAGTGCAATGGCATGATCTCGGCTCACTGCAACCTCTGCTTCCCAGGTTCAAGCGATTCTCCTGCCTCAGTCTCCCAAGTAGCTGGGATTACAGGTGCCCACCACCACACCCAGCTAACTTTTTTTTTTTTCCTTTTATTAGAGATGGGGTTTCACCATGTTTTCCAGGCTGGTCTCGAACTACTGACCTCCAGTGATCCACCCACCTTGGCCTCCCAAAGCTCTGGGATTACAGGCATGAGCCACCATGCCTGGCTCCTTTTGTTCTTTCTGTTGACTGCCTGTCTCTTGTGTGAAGAAGGCAACGGCGGTTATTGTCCCCCGTGCATAGTGAGGGACACCACAGCACAAACAGGCTTGCAATGGGGCAAATCCAGGAGGAGCACCAGTGTTCATCATCTCAGCACCAGAAAACCAGAAAGGCCCTAAGGGAGGAGAGGGGTGGGAGGATTCATTAAGCATCTGTTCTGTTCACAGGGTCAAGCATTTTTCATGCCATAGTTCATTCGACTGAATCTTCACAAAGTCCTGATTTATTATTTCCATTGATAAAACAAATGAGGCTTGGAGGTTAAACAAATCACCCAATGACGTACTAGGGTAAATGTGAGATTCAAACCCAGCGCTGTCTAGCTCCAAAGCCTGGTGGTTCCTCCTACACCACTACCCTTGGAATAGCTGCCTAGAAAGTGCTATCGGTTCTTTTCAGGGCTCTCACTCCAAAAGAACCTGTTTGTGCCTGTGCCTGTGTTTGGCTCTAAATTATATGTATGGTCATCCCCGAGGAATGGTTCCAGTAGCCCCTACAGATACCAAAATCCACAGGTGCTCAAGTCCCTTGTTAAAAATTGCATAGTATTTACATTTGACCTATGCACAACCTGCTGTATACTTTACCTCATCTTGAAATTACTTATAATACCTAAAACAATGAAAATGCTATGTAAATACGGCTGACCCTGGAACTATGCAGGTCTACTTATACATGCATTTCTTCAGCCTCTGCCACCCCTGAGACAGTGGGACAGATCCCTCTTCTTCCCCCTCCTCCTCAGCCCACTCATCATGAAGATGGCAAGGGTGAAGACCTTTATGATGATACACTTCCACTCAGCGAACAGGAAATGTATTTTCTCTTCCTTATTTCTTAACTACTTATACCTAGTGTTCCATTATTGGAACGCTAAGCATGTGGGAGTTATTTATATCCTACTGCTCAAGGTCTGATTGCAAAAATTCAAAAAATTGCAACCTCAGACATAAATGGGTTAATAACATTTTTTTTTCTCTAGCTCACTGTATTGTTTGAATGCAGTATATGATACATGTAACATACAAAACGTGTTAATTGACTGTTTCTGTTACTGGTAAGGCTTCTGGTCAACAGTAAGCTATTAGTAGCTAAGTTTTTGGGGAGCTGAAAGTTATATGGATTTTCCACTGCATGGGGTGTTGGTGCTTCTAACACCTGTGTTGTTCAAGGGTTAACTGTCGTTGTTACACTGTATTGCTTAGGGAATTATGACAAGAAAACACCCATACATCTTCAGTACAGATGCAACCATCCGTCTTTTTCCCCAGATATTTTCAGTCTGAGGTTGATTGACTCTGTGGATGAGAACCCGTGGATATGGCGGGCTGACTGTAATTGCTTAGATTTGGGTCTTGGCCTTTGGGTTCTTCCAATTTAAGACACACACTGGTCACTTCTAGCAATCTAATTTGCTTTATTTAGTTGCTTTACATGTATTAAGTTCTGATCCTCAAAAAAAAAGCATGCAAAATGATTATGATATCTTTGTCTTACGGATGAGAAAGCTGAGGCTCAGAGAGATGGTGTAACTTGTTAAAAGCTACACAGGTAAGTGTCAGAATAGGATTTGGAGAGGACGGGCGTCTGCCTGACCACAAAACCTGTGCCCGCCGTGGAACACTGCACAGCTCTCAGTGCAGCAAATGTACAGGACCCGTGAACTCCGATATAACTGTGTGATAAAATGTCATGAGGCTTGTAAGACTGATAGTTTTAAAATAATTTTTAATAAAAAGAAAAATGTCTATGACAAGAGGCTCCTGAGAAAAGGTAGTACACAAAATTGAACTGAATATACAGTGTGATTATTTACAAATAAAACATCAAAATAAACTTGCTTATGCAGAGAAAGAGAAATTAAAGAGATCCATCAAAATAGTGGTGCTAAAATTATGGGTAATTTTTCCTTCTATTTTTCTGGATTTGTTCAATTTTCTTTTCTTTTTCATTCTTTTTTTCTTTTTTTGAGACAAAGTCTTGCTCTGTCACCTAGGCTGGAGTGAGGTGGTACCTCATAGCTCACTGCAACCCCCACTTCTTAGGCTCAAGTGATCCTCCTACCTCAGCCTCCTGTGTAGTTAGGACTACAGGTGTGCACCACAAGTCTTGGTTAATTTTTAAATTTTTTTGTAGAGACAGGGTTTCACTATATTTCCCAGGCCGGTCTTAAACTCCTGAGCTCAAGCAATCTGCCCACCTTGGCCTCCCAAGGTGCTGGGATTACAGGTATGAGCCACTGCGCCTGCCCCAATTTTCTTTAATGCAAAACAGCTCTATATTTATATATTGTTATAGACAGCTGCCAGTATGGGCAAAAATGAAGCGTGGCTCTGTATAATAACAGAGGAAAGCCCCCTAGGCATCAGGACAGTGGAGAGGAAGTACTCGGGCCCATGGCCCCGCTCCTGGAGTGTAGTCACCCTGCTTCCGGTTTTTGAGAGCCCCACCCAGCCTCTCCTGCCCAGCCTGTGCTGGTCTCTGCCAGTCTTTGGGCACTCACTATGGGTGCCAGTCTGGGCCAGGCACTGAGGCTGCACTGTAAGTTCCTGTGGCGCAGAGGCTGACTATGCCCTGTTCATCTTTGTGCCTCTGAGGTCAAAAGCAAGGTCTTATGTATAGTAAGAACACAGTAAGGGTTGAATAGAGAGAATCTCCAAGATTGCTTTTTTAGGACATGTGACTTTACTTTGAGGCCTGACGTGGCAGC
The DNA here is from genome assembly GCF_000951035.1 of Colobus angolensis palliatus. Classification (NCBI taxonomy): domain Eukaryota; kingdom Metazoa; phylum Chordata; class Mammalia; order Primates; family Cercopithecidae; genus Colobus; species Colobus angolensis. The sequence goes on along the minus strand of NW_012115077.1, from coordinate 74,833 downwards.
AAAGCCTCTAGGACTTGATGGGACCTGGATTCACAGTGTCCTTGGCGCATCTGTATAAGATGCCTCCAGAGGACTCAGCTCACCTAACTCAGCCTCAGCTTTATTTCCCTCCAGGGCTGCCTCCTTCTCTGATTAAGAAACCACCTCTCAGATGACTTAAAGGTCTCCAACAGCCCAGAGAGCCTTAAATGGTGGAGTTTGAAAATAGGATATTCGTTTTTCCATTATCTAATTGCTATTGTAGTTGATTTATCCTGACATGGCCCTTGCTGACAAGACTCTGGCTATATTGTACATCCCTACAACTTAGCAATGACCCTACAGGGCCCTTCCGACCCATCTCCTTCTTGGCCCCAGCCTTCTGTCCTGAGGCTCCCACCCACTGCCCACTCTGCTTCAACTGCATTGTGTTTCCTGCCCAAATGGGTACGGCTGCTTTGGGCTCCATTCCTAGCCTCTGCTTGTGCTGTTCCCCTGCCTGGCATGCGCTCCTCCCCCAATCCATCTGCCAAATGCCTCGTTCCTGTTTCAAGGCTCTGCTCAAATGCCGACCCCTTACAAAGCCTTTTTTGAACTCTATCTGCAGGTGATATGGATCTCTCCCTAAGAATTCTGCCATCTCTTGGTGCAAAATTCCTTGCACTTATTTCATCTAATGTTCACTTTTTCTACATATGTTTAGTGGATATTACTCTTAACATGGAGGCAAGTGCTGGGTGGGTACTTGGTGTATATTATCTCAAATTCTGGCAGCAACCACATGAGGTGGTGCTGTCATTTTCATTTTCTGATGAGGACTCTGGGGCTCAGAGAAGTGAAGGACTGGCCCAGTTTTTTACAGACATAAGGCGGTAGAGCTGGGATTGACACTGGGTCTGTGTGATTCCAGCACTCTGTCATTTTGCTGCATATGAATCAGATTCTTTGGCAGGTGCTGGCTACTATGGGTGGTGGTGGCTGTGCATTCTTGGCAGTTGTGAAATGACATCACTGATAGTGCGAGGTAATACCTTGTACCCAGGGCAGAGTTCAGCACCCTCTGCATTGGCAAATCAGAGATGAGTCACTTGCCTGCTGACATATGACTCCTGATAGAAGTGGCTTGGAGTAGCAGTCAGGTTGAAAGGGGAGCAGCAAATTCATTTCGGCAGCACTCATATTGCTTCTTATTTTTATTTTTTTAAGGCAGAGTCTTGCTCTGTCGCCCAAACTGGAGTGCAGTGGCCTGATCTCGGCTCATTGCAACCTCTGCCTTGCGGGTTCAAGTGATGCTCCTGCCTCAGCCTCCTCAGTAGCTGGGACTACAGAGATGTCCCACCACACCCAGCTAATTTTTGCATTTTTAGTAGAGATGGGGTTTTGCCATGTTGGCCAGGCTAGTCTCAAACTCCTGGTTTCAAGTGATCCACTAGCCTTCATCTCCCAAAGTGCTAGGATTACAGCGTGAGCCACCGTACCCAGCCTTATATTGCTTTTTATGGACTGCATATTTATATGAGGTTGCTTTGGAGTGGCCTGATGGAAATATGGGTGGCTAAAACCCCTTACACAACCACTGTGGATAAAGTAACAAGAAAAGGTTGAGGGGAAAGAGTCTGGCTCTGGGAAGCAGAAGGCAGAAATACAGTTGCAGAAAGTTGTGTGTCTGCATCAAAATAATCAATCACCCAACTGTGTCATCCAGCCTGAGTCAGACCCCAGAGGGCACCTCATAGAAAGTAGATGATGCCACTGTCAGTGGGGAAAACTACTAGGAACAATCAGGACTGATGGATGTTGTGAAGCGAGCCCTCAAGGGCTCATCATCTAAATTAGAAGTTACTCAATGAACAGTTGTAGGCAGAAAGAGGGACTGGGTGGGTCTCTGTTGACTGGAAGTGAGTTGAACCTTGGGCCCTGGAAGACAGAAACCATCACTGTGAAAAGGCCAGTGAGCTGTTGTTCCCTTTACTTTCCTTGTGCATTGTTTCACAATTGTTTGGGTTGGTGAAGACAATCTCAACACTCCTCAAATGGCAGCAATGATAGTGCCAGGCAATATCTTTACGTACAAGCCAAAGTTCAGCACCTTCTGGATTGACCAATCAGGGATGAGTAGCTTGCTAGTTGACATTTGATCCCTGATAACCAGGACCCTCATCTCTCCCCTTCAGCTTTAAGGAATGAAAGGGTAGCAATAGTTATCGATGCTGTTGCCCAAAGAAGTGTTGATTGTGTAATTTGTTTCCTGCATTCTTCACCCTTTAATTACTGATTGGATTCTAGGTTCTGGTTTTCAGTAGGTCATGGCAAATCTAGCAAATAAATAACAGCACAGGAAGCTTTAAATTCATTATTTTCATTGGCATCAGTGTCACCATCATTTTTCATTCCATCTTGATTCAGTTCAATACAATTCAATATGTTTTTGAGCTCCTAGTCATTCTAAGACTAGGATGGGGATAGGAAATGAAGAGTATTTTAATGGAGAAAACAGCAGGGCAAAGTTCTACAGTGGAGAGGGTGTAGCATCTTCATGGGCCTAAAGGAAGTCGAGGTATTTCAGAGCACAAGGAGGAGACCATCATGGACGATGGCCTAAACATTGTGGCAGGCACTGAGGAGAGAGTAATGCATCTTTAAATACGGTTCCTGTTCTCATGAGGCTTACAGTCCAGGGGGAAGACAAACATGAAAGAAGCAACTATATGTTCATTTAGAATAATCACTAAGGGATGCTATAGGAAAGTGTAACATGGAGATCCAACCTAATCTTTTTTTTTTTTTTGAGACGGAATCTCGCTCTGTCGCTCAGGCTGGAGTGCAGTGGCCAGATCTCAGCTCACTGCAAGCTTCGCCTCCCGGGTTCACGCCATTCTCCTGCCTCAGCCTCCCTAGAAGCTGGGACTACAGGCGCCCGCCACTGTGCCCGGCTAGTTTTTTGTATTTTTAGTAGAGACAGGGTTTCACTGTGTTAGCCAGGATGGTCTCGATCTCCTGACCTCGTGATCCGCCCCTCTCGGCCTCCCAAAGTGCTGGGATTACAGGTTTGAGCCACCGCGCCTGGCCCCAACCTAATCTTGATGGGTGGAGTGGTGAATGGACACAGGGAAGACCTCCCAGGGGAAGTAAGATTTCCAGCTAAGAATTGAGTGATGAGTGTTTTGGCGCAGGGGGATGGAAGCAGGATGGGGATAGGAAATGAAGAGTATTTTAATGGAGAAAACAGCAGGGCAAAGTTCTACAGTGGAGAGGGTGTAGCATCTTCACGGGCCTAAAGGAAGTCGAGGTATTTCAGAGCACAAGAAGGAAAGTCATGGACGATGGCCTCAGAGAGCTCAGCCAGAGCTGTGCAATAGTTTGGGACTTTATACCAAGGGATTGAGAAGCCTGGATTAAGTGTTTTGGATGTATTATTCTAAGCAGGTATATAATAGCTAACACTTACATTGTGTTTACTATGTGCCAGCCACTGTTCCAAACTCCTTGAAAACATTAATTACTTTATGTAGAGACCCATTGCACCCTATTTTCTGGTGCCAGGAAGCAAGACCAAGCCAAAGTCTATCTGGAAAAGCCAAGGGTCAGATGCTGGAGAGACCAGAGAACAGAGGCAAGCTTGTTTTAGCAAAAACTTTGAGTCAAGTTATCAGGGTCTGGCTGAGATTGGTCTGAAGGAGAGCAGGTCAGGAATCATCCAAGACAGCCAAGTGACTAGTTTGGGGTTTCTTGGCTCAGCTTAGATAGCGGAAGGTGCATGGCACCCAGAGCCTGGTGCGCTGGGCTGGTCCATCTCCTGCTTTTGATGTGAACTGCAGGAAATAATTGAGGTGAATCTGATGCTCTTGTGTAGGGTATATGGATAACAGAATACTAATGCGAGACCAAGATGTGAATGAGTAGGAGTATTTCTGTGTCATGGTCAAAAGTCGGAATTCTAACTGGTACCAACATTGACCAGCTGGTCACCTGTCAATTGGTAATACAGGGAATGCGCACTCTGTGTACACCTCGTGGGGCAGAGTTGGTGATGAGCATGGATGGTATCATGAAAAATGCCCTGGCCAAGGGCTGAAGAGGTTGGACTCTAGTGCTAGTTCTGCTGCCTTTTACTCTAGTGCTAGTTCTGCTGCCTTTTAGCCATGTGAACTGGCACAAACCACCTACTCTACCTGAGTCTCAGTTTTCTCATCTATAAGATGGGCTTTATGGAGTTGTTATGAGAATAAAACGAAATCTTATATGCGAGCGCATCTTTCAAGTGGTAACATATAACTGTAGCAGGGTGACTGAATGCTAGAGAAGCTAGCTGTGCTGCAAATTAACATAAAACGAGTGTGCCTCAGAGTGCCAACTTCGTGATTTGACATCATTTGGGAAATGTAGTTGGCAAATATGTATGTGTGCTTTCAGGACCCCTCTTCCCAGAAGAGCCCACCTGGAAGGTAAATGTGGGTCAAATGATTGCATGTGGCAGACTCGAGGCAGACCAGACAGTTGTCACGTGACTGGTGTGGCATGCTCACAGCAGCATGGACAGTTGTCTTGTAGCTAGGCTAGGCAAGCTAGGCTCATGGCATAGTGGACAGCTATCATGTAGTTGTTGTGGCAGGCTCATGGTAGACTGGACAATCATCGTGTAGCTTGTGTTTCAGGATAGACAGCTATGATAGTCACTCCTTCTTCTCTCCAGTGTCCTTTCCCTCTCGCTCTGATAACAACACCCCCATCCAGCTTCCCAGGAACCAGCTACCCTCTACCCAGATGACCATGACTAAGGCCCAGACTACCTAGAATTCCAAGAGGGGCAGATTGATATGGGCTGGAGTGGTCAGAGAAAGTTTCAGGCAGATCCAGGAATTTGAGCTATACCTTGAAAGGCAGACAGGATTGAGGCAGTCCTGTCTCACCTGAGGAGAAGGCATTTCAGATGGTGGTGTCAGCTAGAGGTATAGATAAATGTGGGCCTGGGAGGAGACTCAGACTAGATGGCAAGGTGCTTGCAGGAGATGGTGAGAGATAATCAACAAATCAACTCAACCTCAATCCACTAAGCCTAGACTACATGCATGGCACCTTGCCAACTGTATTAGTCTGTTCTCATGCTGCTAATAAAGACATATCCAAGACTGGGTAATTTATAAGGAAAAAGAGGTTTAATGGACTCACGGTTCCTTGTGGCTGGGGATGTCTCATAATCATGGCGGAAGGTGAAAGGCATGTCTTACGTGGCAGAAGACAAGAGAGAAAGTGAGAGCCAAGTGAAAGGGGAAACCCCTTATAAAACCATCAGATCTCGTGAGACTGATTCACTACCACAAGAACAGTATGGGGAAACTGCCCCCATGATTCAATTATCTCCCACCAGGTCCCTCCCACAACATGTGGGAATTATGGCAGCTACAATTCAAGATGAGATTTGGGTGGGGACACAGCCAAACCATACCACCAAGCAACTTATTCCAAGTCTGCCCTTTCCTTCCATATTTTGATACTACATCCATCACTCATTGTCAGAAAGTTCTGCTGTGGCTAATCCAAGTCTGCATGGCTAAGGTAAGGTTGTTTTCCCCAGTTTCATCTTCAGGTGAGGCGAAAGACACAGTTTATGGAAAGCCCCAGCAAGAAAAATAAACTGGTATTGACTCCAGATGTTGTCCCTGAGGAAAGCTTTTGGCATCTAGAATGGCCCAAGTGGCTGCAGCAGTCTGATCCTGCCTCCAAGAGGAACTCTGACTATGCTGGGGATCTTGGGTATTTCCTTTTGTCTTGTCAACTGGTAAAAGGACTTGAGTTTCCCCCTCCAGCTCATAGGAAAGGCGACAAGGAAAGGGAAAGAAAAAGGAATTCATCTTCTTTGTTTTTGCAGTGGAAATTATTTGCCTGTACCAATAGCATATTGAGATGTAATATTTAAAAGGAAAATGGCACAGGTTCTTCAGAGCTACATATTTATTGTTGACTCAAACATGGGTTCTTCTGATTATATTAAAGTTGCCCTGGAAGCAAGAGAAGGGATCCTGGCATCAGAGTGACCTGGGCTCGTATCCTGACCTGGACACTAGTGAGGTGTGAGACCTTAGGCAAGGGAGTATACTTGTCTGAGCCTCAGTTTCCTCATCAGTAGAATGGGGTCGGGGGAGGCTCAGGAGGGCAGTAATCCTTCCTCCATAGAGTTGTTATACAAATGACCACTTTATAGAACAAACAGAGGCTGCGGGTTGAATATTCCCATCCCTTACTTATTCTCACTGTTTTCTGTTGCTTCCTCCTTTCCTTGGTCCCTGCCGGGCCCTCTCTCCTGGTCCGTGCCTCAGACCTCCTAGAGGGGAACTCCAGGGCAGAGCTCACAGCAGCTTCCCTTCATCAGCACCTGGAGTCTGCCTCCCCCACCCAGAGGGACAGGGAACTCCTTCTGGAGGTGAGCCCCTGGCCTCTCTTTCATCCTCCGTCATCAAGCCAGGGTGATGAAATTGAGTGGCCCTCACTGTCAAGTGCCCGTTCTACTGGAATTTAATCAGAACTCACAGACCAACTCTTTGGTCATTGCAGCTGAGAAGCTCAAGACATTCCAACCTTACCCGCTTTGTTCTGCTTTTCCTGATATTGCAAATACTTTTGGATGCTTATTTTTATTCAAGAAAGCACTGAGTATCAGACTTTTTAATAAGAGTTCCCTGTGGAGAGATGATTGCATCTCTAGAGGCCAGTTACTGCTTTAGAGACCCACAGCGCAGCTTTTCAGCAAGAAGTCTAATTAAACAAATTTGGGAAAGTCCTGTAACTGTGTTTCTGTGGGGTCCTGAGACAGCCTGAGTTCAATGTAAAAGGGAAGGCCCTTTCCTGGAAATGATGCAATTGACCAAAACAAATAATTTAATCCAACCTCCCTTTCCAAAGGCCCCCTGATTCCCTCTGGGGGCTGTGTCAGGAATCAGAGAGTGAGGTAGGGGCTAGGACTCCCTAAATCCTTTCTGTCTGAATAGCAGAGGGGAGTCTTGGCTGAAAGCCGTTTAAAAGATAAATTAATTTTCTAACTCATTAGTTTGTTTAATCCATGAATTCCTATCATGTAAATTTATTTTGTTATAGAATAGGTAAGATATTATCTGGTTCAGAATTCAGTAAAAGGATCTCCTAACCCAATCCCAATTGTCTGATTTCCTTCCCCAGAGGGAAGTAACAGACCAGTTTCTTATGCCTCCTTTCAGAGATATAGTATGTACAGAAAAACTGTACATCTTTTCTTCTGGTGCTCTTTTTTTTGATTTTTAAAAACTTAATATATTGTAGAGTTCTTTTCAAAACAATGCGTAAAAGTCTTCTTTTTTTTATGATTCATATTAGTCCACTGCATAGAGATATCACAACTTTTCCAGTCATCTCCTAGTGAGGGACAGCTGGTTTATTTACATTCTCCTACTACTGTAAGCAATGCAGCAGTGAATAACCCTCTACAAATGTCTTTTCATACATGGGCAAGTATCTGTAGGATAAGTTCTTATAAGCAGAATTGCTGAGCGAAAATGTATACACATTTATAATTTTGAAAAACGTGCTGAAATTGCCCTACAGAGAAATGGGACCAGTTAACACTGCCACTAACATCTAAGAGTGTTTTCAACATGCCAAGTGTTTTATTTATTTATTTATTTATTTATTTATTTATTTATTTAGGTGGTTAGTTCTGAGACAGTATCTCACTCTGTTGCCCAGGCTGGAGTGCAGTGACACGATCATGGCTCACTGCAGTCTTGACCTCCTGAGCTGAAATGATCCTCCCACCTCAGCTTCCCAAGTAGCTGAGACCACAGGTGTGCACCAACATGCCAGCTTGTTTGTTTGTTTGTTTTGTACAGATGAGGTATCACTATATTGCCCGGACTGGTCTTGAACTCCTGGGCTTAAGTAATCCTCCCACCTGGGCCTCCAAAAGTGCGGGGATTACAGGCGTAAGTCACCATGCCTAGCCTAGTGTTTTATTGAGTGTTTATTATGTTCCACATACTGGATGGTTAAAAAGGTGAGCCCATCCCTGAGTGGCTCCCCTTTTCTCATAAGGTAAAGGCCAGTCCCTACTTGGCCATCACCGCCTTGCCTGCCCCAGCCCCGGAGTGCCCTGCCTGCACCCCAACCGCACTGTGGCCTCCCTCTTGCCCGACTCACCACCCTTAGGCACACTCACCGTGTTTTAGTTCTTCAAACATGCTACGCTGCCTCCACGCATGGGGTCTTTGTACATGAAATGCCACATGCCTAGATATCCCTTTCTCTCTTCTCCTCACGTGGTTAGCCACTGTGCACCCTTCAGCTGTCAGTTCAATCACCATTTCCTCTGGGAGCCCTTCTCTCACTTCCATGACTAGGTCCCTTATGACTAAGTTACAAGCTCCCCAGCTCTGTGTACAGTTGTCCCTCAGTGTCCATAGGGGACCAGTTCCAGGACCTCCCATGGATACCGGAATCCTAGGTTGCTCAAGTCCCTTATGTGAAAAGGCATAGTATTTGCATAGAATCTACACAATCCTTCTGTATACTTTAAATCACCTGTAGATTACCTGTAATATTTCATATGATGTCAATGCCATATAAATAGTTGTTGTATTCTATTATTTATATTTGTATTGTTGTATTGTTATTTTTATTGTTATTTATTTATTTAAAAAATATTTTTCTATCCACAGTTGGCTGTATACACAGATGGGGAACCTACAGACACTGAGGGCCGACTGTACTTCTTGTAGGCCCAGGAACTATTACTCATTTTATTTCTGTGATGAGTTACTGTTGGTCTTTCTTGCTGTACTGTGAGATCCATGAAGGCAGGGACCATGTCTGTTTTTCTCTCCACTGTATCTCCAAAGCCTACCACTGTGCCCAGTCCCTAGTAGGCACGCTGTAATAATTGTTTGAGTTTGTTCAGTAAGATGGAGGACTCTTGATTAAGAGTTCACTATGTGCAGGCACCGTTCTAAACACTGGAGATATACATCAGTGCATAAAACAGACAAAACTCCTGCTCAGTCCAGCTTGACATTCTGATAATGGTTGGGGGAGGGAATATACAGTTAATAAATAAATAAAAATGAGCAAATATGGGTTATGTCAGATTGTGATACATGCCATGAAAAGAAATAAATCAAGGTGGAGCAGCAGAGCAAGATGGAGCTGGGGAGCCATTTAAGTAGAGTCTTCAGGGAGGGTCTCTTAAGTAAGGTGACATTTAACAGAGAATGAATGAAGGAGTGAGTCATGAGGGTATTTGGGGGAAGAGCATTTCAGATAGAGGCAATAGCAAGTGCAAAGGTCCTGAGGCAGATTAGAGGAAGCAAGAAGGGTCGCATGACTGGAATGAAGCACACCTGTAATCCCACCTACTCCAGAGGCTGAGGCGGGAGAATCGCTTGAACCTGGAAGGTGGAGGTTGCAGGGAGCCGAGATTGTGCCACTGCACTCCAGCCTAGGCAACAGAGCAAGACTCTCTCTCAAGAAAAACAAAACCAAACCAAAACAAAACAAAACACTATTCAGAGAATGGAAAGACATAAATAATTGCAAGTTACATAACTGATAAATGACATGTGTCTTAAAATATACAAAGTGCTCTCAAAAATCCGACAATCAGAAAGAAAGCACATTTAAAAACGGCAAAAGCACTCACAAAAAGACCATATGATTCCACTTATACGAGATATACTTAGAGTAGTCAAAATCACAGAGACAGACAATAGAAGGGTGGCTGCCAGGGGTGAAGGGGATAGGGAAATGGGCGGTTATTTTTTAACGTGTGCAGAGCTTCAGTTTCACAAGAGGGAAAGAGTTATGAAGATGGATAGTGGTGATGGTTTCACAATGTCATGAATATATTTAGAACCACTAAACTGTACACTTAAAAACATTAAGATGATAAATCTTTTAGTATGTGTATTTTAACACAGGAAAAAATTTTGAGGGAAAAAAGGGCAAAAGAGACGAACAGATGCTTCACTACAGAAGATATATGGATGACCAATAGGCACATGAAAAGATGCTCAACATCATTGGTAATTAGTAAAATGTAAGTTAAAAACCACAATGATATATTACCATACATCTTTTAGAATGCCTAAAATAATGAATATTGACAATATCAAATGTTAACTAGGGTGCACCGTAACCATAACTCTTCTCTGTTTCTGGTGGGAATGCAAAAAGACTACAGACACTTTACAAACCACCTGGTAGTTTCTTGTAAAGTTAGCATACATCTACCATGCTGCCCAGCAATTTCACTCCTGGAGAAATGAAAGCAATGGTCATGCAAAACCCGTACATGAATGTTTATAGTTATTTATAGTTTATGGTTATAGTTTATAGTTATTTGTAATTGCCCAAACTGGAAGCTACCCAAATATCTGTTAGTTGAGGAATGTATAAACAAACTGTGGCACACCCAAACAATGAAATACTACCTAGCAGTAAAAAGAAATGGACCATGGATACACACACAAACACGGGTTATTTTCAAATGCCTTCCGCTAAGTTAAAGAAGCAAAAATACCTACAGAAGTAACAGGCTACATACTGTGCGATTCCATTTATTTGACATTCTGGAAAAGGCAAACCTAGAGGGGCAGAAAATAGATCAGTGGTTGCCAAATATACCTGAGATTAATGTCAGCCACATGATCTCTCTGAATTTCTGTTTCTTAATCTATAAAATCTACCTAAGGGAATTGTGAGCACTCAGTGCCAAAATACATAAAAAATCTAGAAATTGTGCTCAGAAAATGTTAGTTTTCTCCCCTTCCCTTTCTGCCACATCAGGCAGATCACTTTTACAGATGGCCAGTTTCATCTATGACGTGTTCACTTGTATGAGTTTTCCTCTGACAGGGGAGCCTTATCTTTAGATTCTGGATGCATTTTGCTTGTCCTGTAGGTGGCGACTGCTGCCACTGGTGTATCTACTGTGACTTGAGGGGTGATTTCAGCTTGAATCCAACCCAAGGCTCAGGCATGTCTGGAAAACCAATGGGATGGCTTTCCAGACCTGATTTGTATTAATGGTGGAACCCCAGAGAACTCATTCTAAGCAAAGAAGGAGCCACGGGTGATGAATGGGCAGGAAGGGGCCCTTTAGAATGACTGAGGCAGGGAAAGAGGGCAGCGACTCTGATGATCTCTCACTCAAATTCATACACCTACCCAGCTTCCGTGGACTGTTCAGGGATCCCCTCTCAAAAGAGTGTGATGCAAGGAGGGCTCTCTTCCACTTTGCACCAGAAAGCTCTGCAGCTTTGGTATCTCAAGGGCCCCAGGGTCTTGAGATGATGGAAGATGGTGGTATCTGGTGGCCATGGGGTGCTCTGTGCCAAGTCCCTAGAGAAGCCAGGGCTCAGCAGGAAAGGACTCAAGCACAGGCATACATGAAACACCTCCAGGGAACTCACAGAAGTATGAGCATGTGGGACACAGCTCAGGGCATTTTGAATTATTATTGTTAATGGGGCAGCCTCTGTTTCCCCAGTCTGGTGATGGTGGGGGTGTCCCCAGTTCTCCCTTTTCCTTCTGAGGATTGTCACGTAATGTCTACAGAAGGCTGTGATCCTTCCAGTGTGGCGAGGTGTTTGAAGACAAGCCCAGAGCATGTAGCATCTACTGAGGACACGCCATCCACAGAACCCTGCTATGTTCTAACAGGAGGCTCTGACCCTGTCCCCGAGGAGCTTCTCTTATTTGGGGAGGCCAAACGTCCATAAAACAGCTTTGGAATAATTATAATATAATAATGAAATTTGCTAAGAGAATAGATCTCAGGAAACACATACACAGGTAACTATGTGAAGTGAGGGATATGTTAATTAGCTTCATAGTGGTAATCATTTCACAATGTATATGTACATCAAAACATCACACTGTACATCTTAAGTATGCACAATTTGTATTTGTCAAGTAAACCTCAATAAAGCTGGAAAAGATATCCAAGGTGGTGATAACACATTCTTTCTCCTATGGGGTGCTATGGCAATAGACTCTAGGTTTAGGGGTGGCCTGCCCCTTGCTAACCCACACTGTCTGCAACTATTTATCCCTGGTTACACACTAGAATCACCTGGGGGAGGGCCTTTAAAAGCAGATGCCAGGCCGGGCGCGGTGGCTCACGCCTGTAATCCCAGCACTTTGGGAGGCTGAGACAGGTGGATCACAAGGTCAGGAGATCGAGACCATCCTGGCTAACATGGTGAAACCCCGTCTCTATTAAAAATACAAAAAATTAGCCGGGTGCGGTGGCAGGTGCCTGTAGTCCCAGCTACTCGGGAGGCTGAAGCAGGAGAATGGCGGGAACCCAGGAGGCGGAGCTTGCAGTGAGCTGAGATCTGGCCACTGCACTCCAGCCTGGGCAACAGAGCGAGACTCCGTCAAAAAAAAAAAAAAAAAAGCAAACAAAAAGCTGATGCCAGGTCCTACCCAATACCAATGAAATCAGAATCTGTAAGTATAGCTTCGGTATTGATTTTTTTTTTTTAAGTTCCTCAGTGATATTTTTCTTACCTCATATTTTCATTAGCATTTTCCAAATATTTAAGACAATAGATACTAAACAGGACACAGGCAGATTGAAGAGCACTCAGCATTGTTAAACAGCTTTTGCTATGCCACCTGCTAGTCAAAATGGGGCCCACCAATAGTCGATGCCACAGGGGTATTCTGAGGTCAGCCCACACTGGCACCCCAGAGCAGATTGTTCAATATTCAGGAGCTTTGCAAGCAGCTTGTTAAGCCATTTGTAGCTTGAAATCTCCCATAGTGAGAGTATTCACCATGGAAATCAATAAATGCTACAAATCAAGGCACCCTGGATCACGAGGTTAGGAGTTCGAGACCAGCCTGACCAACATGGTGAAACCCCATCTCTACTAAATATACAAAAGTTAGTTGGGTGTGGTGGCACATGCCTGTAATCTCAGCTACTCAGGAAGCTAAGGCAGGGGAATTGCTTGAACCCGAAAGGCGGAGGTTGCAGTGAGCCAAGATTGTGCCACTGCACTCCAGCCTCAATGACAGAGCAAGACTCCATCTCAAAAAAACAAAACAAAACAAAAAAACCAGGGCACCCCTGTCCCCACCACAGCCAGCTTACCTGCACACAGCCATCTGAGACAATATTTGTGATTTTGCCCATAACAGTTCCTCCCAACCCCAACCTGCCAAACACTTTGCTTTTGGCACACATCAAGCTGTGCTTTTACGGCCATGACATTGAGCCTATCTATATGGCAGGCGCACATGACTGAGGCCCTAGCATCACTCTCCTTCCACAGCTGTGTTACTTGCAACTGCTAACTTGCTAACTTGCTCTAGCCCTTGAAAGACACCAGGGGGGCTCTATTAAGAGAGTTTCCTTGTTAACAGGTATGCGTATTTACTGTGAACATGATTCTTTTTTCAGGATTACTTAATATGTTTTTATACATATTACTGTATGTTTCCTCACAATGAGTGAACAGAAGATGTATTGAGTACTTATATTGTAGATTCAGGTAGGGAAAAGACATATTAACAGAGAGACTGCCTTATGAGAGTCTCTAAATTCCACCAATGAGGCTCACAGAAGTACAAACAGTTCCATATTTCCAATGGAAAAATGACAAAGTCTGTGTTCTGTTGTTTTTTTTTTCTTTTTTTTTTTGCTTCTGAGACTGGGTCTCACCGTCACCTGGCTTTGAGTGCAGTGGCACGACCTCGGTTCACTGCAACCCTCACTTCTCAGGCTCAAGTGGTCCTCTCACCTCAGCCTCCCGAGTAGCTGGGACTACAGGTGTGTGCCACCGTGCCCAGCTAATTTTTTGTATTTTTGGTAGAGACAGGGTTTTGCCATGTTGCCCAGGCTGGTCTTGAACTCCTGAGCTCAGTCAGATGATCCACCTGCCCCAGCCTCCCAAAGTGCTGGGATTACAGGCACGAGCCACCGGCGCCTGCCTCTATTGGTGTTCTTTTTCCGAGTAAGAAGAGCACTACTTGCCTGAGATCCGCATTTGAATGATGTCTCCAGTGAATAACCTTGTGATCTTGCCAAGTTATTCGGTCTCTCAAGTTCCCTCCACTGCAGTGTTGCAGAGACCAGGAGGATCATGAACTACAGCTATGGTTCTCAAGCTTCGGTGCACACACCATCACCTGGGTGGGCTCCTGAAAACAGACTGCTGGCTCCCAGCCCCAGGGTCTCTGATACAGTCGGTGTGAGTGGAACCTGGTCATTTGCATGCCTGACAAGTTCCCAGGTGATGCTGCTGGCCCAGGGGCAACACTTTGAGAACCATTAAAACAATATTTAGAAATAATAATAATTGCATAATTCTTTGTCTCTTCTGTTGCCTTGACTGACAGATTAAGAAAGGGAAACAGCACTCATTGAGTATCAATAATTATGCAAGTCATCTCATTTTATTTAATACTTACCCTTAAAGTACTTACCACTTTATGGGCGAGAACACTGAAACTAAAAGAAAGTTAAATGACTTAGCCAGAGTTTTACAATGAGGAAATGGTGAATCTGAGATTCAAATACAAGTTTGTCCAACTCCGGAATCATATTCTATTTGTTACACCTTGCTGCTTGCCAACAGTGTTTGGCCGTGGTAATCGCATAAGTTTAGGGGTTTAACTTTATTCTACTTCTTTCTATATCATAGTTTGTATTCTACTTTGACTGTCTTTCTATATTTTTTTCCAGGTATTCTGTTTTACAGAGTTCAATCCCCTGGTCTAAAACAAGTTATTTGGGCTCTTCGAGCCTCATTTTCCTCAAATGTAAACTGAGGAAACATGCACCTTGCAGCGTTGTGGTGAGAGCTACAGACAATACACATAAATCACCTGGCAATGTGCCCAGCCAGTGTTAGGCACATAACACTCAACAGCTGCTGTTATTCAATAGCCCCTTGCTCCCCTTCCTTCAACGCCATCCCTGATTTCCAAATGAATCAGAGACAGTGTGCTTGAATTGTCTCATCAGCATGTCTCCTACTGGCACCTATTACATCGAAGAGCGTCGTGAATATTAAAAAAGAGAACATGTAAGATGCAATGAATCAGCCAGTCAACAAGCAAATATTGAGCACCTTGTATGTGCCAGGCATGGGGTTATAGTTGTGAAGCAGAGAGTCCTGTTACAGAACTGAAGCGGGGTCTGCTTGCCTGGTGCAGTAAAGTCAAATATTCACACTGAGGTTTGCAGTGGAAGAAAGGAGGGTGTTAATTTTCAGGGAACCAAGTAAGGAGAATCAGGCAGCTCATGCTTAAGACCTGACCTCCCTGATGGCTTGCAAGTAAGGGGGTTTAAAGATGAGAAGGCAGAGGTTACAGGCAAAATAGTGTATCAATACACATAGACTACACATTGGTTTGACCTAAAAAGGTGGGACATCTCACACCAGGGGCTTACAGGTCATAGGCAGACACAAAGATTTTCTGATTTGCTGTTGGTTACAGAAGCTAAGCTTTGTCTAAAAATTTGGGATCAGCAGAAAAGAATGTTAACCCTGGCTTTTTGGCATGGCTTCCTTCAGGATTCTCAGGAAGAACTTTAGAACTAAGAATGGCAGTCAGAATTCAGTCCTCAATTCCCCCTTATCTGAGGTCTATGCTCCAGTGGATCCATTTGGTGGGGGTTTCTGAAAAACAACTCAGGGACATATGTTAAGAAGTTATCTTTAGATTATATAAGGAACATCTTGTGACTCTAACTTCCTTGACTATGGTTTTAAGCTACTATTACCTTCTTGCTTGTCAAGTTGCTCATTTACTTCTCAGAGCTAGCTAGGTGCCTGGAATTTCCCTTGAAGGAACTCAAGATTTTCCTTTATTTCCATGCTTTGAGGGGTGGGGGAAGGAGGTCCTGCTCGGTCTCAATTCCTCCTGTCTTTTGTCACTTCTCAGTCCTGGGGGGTAGAGGAACGGAGATGGCTGTGGCTACTTCCTGCTGAATTGGGACAAAGATTAGGGACCAGGAAATGAGGAGATAAATTTCTAACATGTAGCTCAAGATATTCACGTGTCCCAGGCGTGGCACCATGGTGCTGAATTATCATTATATTATTTGCTTTCATCACTGCTTTATTACAACATTTTAATTTGGTTACGATAGAAAGCATAAGCAAAATTAGCAAGACGGACATGCCTAACTTTAGCAATCTAGAAAGCATGGACTGTATTCCATGAGGAATCCAAGAAAACAAAGAAAATTCGTCCTCGCGGACAGTCAGGGAGACTTGTTGTAACGAAGTGTCTTGTTCTCTAATTCTTTCTAATGAGTTTCTACCTGCCCAGATCCATTTATGTAAGTACAGCACATCGTATTTGCAATTATACATATTTTTCTCTATTCAGCTAAGACGCAATCTAAGACTATCCTATTATCTAAGACAACCTGAGCCAATGAATTAATTCTTCTTGGCTGTGTAGGGCTGTTATATGCAGTTTTAGCAGCAAGAATTTTGAAAGTGAGAAAGAAATTTCTAATTGTGGGCTCATGGGATGCCACTCCCTACCAAGGTAACAACATCTGCCCAAAGAAGTAGTCAGCTCCATCTTTTTGGAACCCAGGCAAATACGGCTTTGTGGATGCTCAGAGTGAGTATATGGACTATTTAGTTTCACTGAGTTGTTTAATTTGCTGGGAGCTAACTAGAGGTGAAGCCAGGGGGACTTCCTGGGGTGAGGGGGGACTTGGAGAACTTTTCTGTCTAGCTAAAGGATTGTAAACACACCAATCAGCATTCTGTGTCTAGTTAAAGGTTTGTAAATGCACCAATCAGCAGACTGTGTCTAGCTAAAGGTTTGTAAATGCACCAATCAGCACTCTGTAAAAACGGACCAATCAGCACTCTGTAAAATGGACCAATCAGCAGGATGTGGGCAGTGCCAAATAAGGGAATAAAAGCTGGCCACCGAGCCAGCACCTGCAACTTGCTTGAGTTCACTTCTACACCGTGGAAGCATTGTTCTTTTGCTCTTCATAATAAATCTTGCTGCTGCTCACTCTTTGGGTCTGCACTACCTTTAAGAGCTGTAACACTCACTATGAAGGTCTGTGGCTTCACTCCTGAAGTCAGCGAGGCACCCTGAACCCACTGGGAGGAATGAACAACACCGGACTTGCCACCTTTAAGAGCTGTAACACTCACTGTGAAGGTCTGCAGCTTCACTCCTGAAGTCAGCGAGACCACGAACCCACCAGAATGAAGAAATTCTGGACACATCTGAACATGTGAAGGAACAAACTCGAGACATACAATCTTTAAGAACTGTAACACTCACTGTGAGGATCCGTGACTTCATTCTTTAAGTCAGTGAGACCAAGAACCCACTGGAAGGAACCAATTCTGGACACACTAAGATATGGGACTTCCAATGTGTTTACAGAGCAGGCCTCTAAGAAGGTATGTTTGAGGGCCTGGCTCATCTGAAGAGGCAAAATCAAAGCAGACTCTATAATGAGGCAGCCAAAATAGGGGAATAATAAAATAATAAAATTCTTTTACATAATAATCTTGTGGCGGTGGGGAGGGCTCAGAGTATGACAATATCGTGAACTGTTGTACTGTTATTCTATTAACCAGGTCAGTTAACATATGTACAGGTTATTTGTCTTTGCCAGTGTTGGAGAAATCCAAATTACATAATTATCCTTTTAATCTAGGGGGATCAAAGTCCACAAGGAAGTGTAACAAAAAGGCAATCATGTGTATGGTTCAATATGAGCACTTGAAGTAATTAAGACCCGAGGGCAGCAACAGAATCTGCTTATCCAGTAGTGGATAGATAAAATAAATGATGACAAAGATAGTCTGTGTCTGTATCTCTTATTGTTTATTGTTAGATGCTTGTCTTCTGAACAGCAACGTGAGATCTGTCAGGGTTCACTAGTTCCCCTGGAGAAGTCAGTCTTTGGGGCATGACACCATTCTAAATTCAGACCATCAGGACCGTGATATATTTAAGGTGTGGTTCCTGTTTTCTGTCACATTCTGATAGACAGGGTTAGGAAACTCTTGGGGAACCAGGTTTGCCCAGGAATAGTGGATCTACAGTTTGACTCCTCGTAATTTTACTGAGGAATGAGTAATCAACAGCACGTCATATGGTCCTGTCCAAGGAGGATGAAATTGACCTTAAACCAGCTGTCTTACAGTCTGGAGGGCAGTCAGTTGGGTCATCTAGATTTTAGGCTCAAAACATCACAAGGCATGAATTTCAGCTCAGGAGAAAGGTAGTAGCAATTTCATTGAGTCCAAGTCAGGAAAATGGAAGAAATT
The DNA here is from genome assembly GCF_000951035.1 of Colobus angolensis palliatus. Taxonomy (NCBI): domain Eukaryota; kingdom Metazoa; phylum Chordata; class Mammalia; order Primates; family Cercopithecidae; genus Colobus; species Colobus angolensis. The sequence continues at coordinate 56,555 of NW_012115077.1, read as the reverse complement.
TTTCTCTCTCTATCCCCCATTTCTATCAAAGACAAACCACAGCAGGACCAATTTATTTGCAAAATAAGTTTTAGTCTTCTTATTTTGGCCTGATTATTTGCATAATGTGCAGTAAAAATAGTTATTGACTATCTAAGCTCTTTTAAAGTTGGCTTTGCTGGAACATTTTTTCATAAGGAATCTCAGATTAGACTTTTTAAAAGCCTCTAAAGCCAAGCCAATGATTTATCTGTGCCTGCAGATACCTGTATGAATTGCATTAATTCCTCTCTTCTTGAGGTTACAAAATATCTTAAGGTTCTTGGGCTGTCAGAAAGTTACATATTTTACTTACCACAGGGTCAGAAACTTTGTGAGGGAATTGTGCAGACAGTTTTTTCCCAGGGACTTTTTGTTGGTTCTATAAAGTCAACCTCAATTCCTCAAAGCAGTCTGGTCATATGTGAAAATACGCATTTCCAATCAAAGCCTTGGTAAAATAATCAGTGTCTCCAATTGTGTCCTGTTACAAAAGAAAACAGATTCTTATTAAACTTCTGCAAATAACTATATTGCCATAAACTAAGAATACTCACTGATGGTTTCCAAATTTTGGAAAAATTAGGTAGAGAGAGAAACATGCTTCAAGTTTTGCTCACAAGAGTTTACTTTAATCAATTGTTCAAAGCTACAAATAGCTCAAAAGAAAAAGTTTTCTTGACTCAGGAAAATAAAGCAAAAATAATCAGCAATGTTTCAAACAACAAAGTAAAAAAATGGTTCCAGTTATCTATTCGTTTAGCTCCATGTAATTAACTCTTGTTCTGTTTGATGTTGAGCTAGCAATCCTCATGAATACATCAGCTTTTTAATTAGAGTTCTGGAGGTTTTTCATTTGTTTGTTTTTGTTTTCGTTTTTTCCTAGTCAATGGTACCATCTCCAAAGTTATCAGAAACCTGTATTCAAGAGTATTTGTTAGAGTCCTTTCCATGAACTTCTACAAAGAAGAAATCACTTTTTGAGAAATTATAGATAGCAAAAGTCATGAAAAAGCTATGATTAAAGATGCAATTGACAAGAGACTGTGACATACAACAATTTAACATAATAATTATAATTATTGCTGATAACATATATTAAGGCATCAGAATTTTAAGAATCTCATATAATTTTGGAACACATGTTAATAACACATTTCTGCAAATACATCCCAAAGTTAAATACCATTTTATGCTTCACAATGTTTCCTGTATGATTTTAACATGCCAAATAAGCCCAATATGTCTTTCCTGGACTTCCAAGGGTCCTGATATCAAAAAATTAATTTGAGGTCAAAAAGACTGAATCGAGAATTTGAAATTTAATTTTGGAATGTTTGTCAGATATTAGAGGTTTAAAACACTTGATATCACAAAATAGGATCACAGGTAACTGTAAAGCAATAGTCATTCATTTAACCAAAGTGATAATTCAAGGATTTTGAAAAGCAAAATTTACTCTTTCTTTTTTTTTTTTTTTTTTTTGAGACGGAGTCTCACTCTGTCACCCAGGCTGGAGTGCTGTGGCCGGATCTCAGCTCACTGCAAGCTCCGCCTCCTGGGTTCACGCCATTCTCCTGCCTCAGCCTCCTGAGTAGCTGGGACTACAGGCGCCCCCACGTCGCCGGGCTAGTTTTTTGTATTTTTTAGTAGAGACGGGGTTTCACCGTGTTAGCCAGGATGGTCTCGATCTCCTGACCTCGTGATCCGCCCGTCTCGGCCTCCCAAAGTGCTGGGATTACAGGCTTGAGCCACCGCGCCCGGCCAAAATTTACTCTTTCATAAGGAGGAGACTCAGTTTTCCAAATAATCATAAGACCTAATAAAGACAGCAGAATGCCAGCTGAATGTCTTTCTCTTTTGCCTCTTTTATTTTTGGAGCTTATTCTAAGGGTAAACATAATCTGTTATTATGTCTTATTAATATTACATGAAAATCTTATTAAAAGAGAAAGTCAAGTTTTACCTTTTCATTAGCATATTATTAATGCTAAAGATAATTTTAATAAAATCTTACAAACAAATCCATCCAATCTCAGTTAATTTTGACCGAACAAGATCAGATTTTTATTACCTGTTTACAACCTTTTATAATTTTTTGTTAAAGAGAAGTTCAGTGCTCCAAGAAAACTTTGCCATTCTGACACAGAGGCCCAGACTCTGACCCTGCATTAGTGTGCTTTTCATACTAATGTTTAATTTTTGAAAAAACTAAATAATCCCCTTTTAATTTTAGTCAACTTGATCATACACAAAATTCTTTTCACATGACTAATCGTTCATAAATCTTTTTCTACAACTTGTTTAAACCTTCAGTTTTGTCCTATCATTTTACCTTAGGACAAAAATTTACTTCCTTTTCTCCGTCATCATTTTGACCACACAAAGTTGTATCTCATGTAAAAGAAAACTTATTCTCTCTCTTAAACTTTCTTTCCATTTTACTTTCCCTTTAACAAAAACCACATTCCTACACTTTTTATAACCAAATCGAAAACACATCATATAGCCCGGTGGAGTGGCTCACGCCTGTAATCCCAGCACTTTGGGAGGCTGAGGCAGGAGGATCCCTTGAGCTCAGGAGTTCAAGACCAGCCTGGGAAATATAGTGAGACCCCCCCATCTCTATGAAAAAATTTAAAAAGTAGCTGGGCATGGTGGTACACACCTGTGGTCCCAGCTACTTGGGAGGCTGAAGTGGGAGGATCACTTGAACCCAGGAGGTTGAGGCTGCAGTGAGCCATGATTGTGCCACTGTACTCCAGGCTTGCTGACAGAGTGAGACCTTGTCTCAAAAAACAAAACAAAACAAAACAAAACACCCCTCACATCCTTTTTTTAAAAAATGTCCTTTGCCTATAGAATTGCTTTTCTCATATCTAGTAGTATTCACTGCATATATTAATTACAATGTTAATTCTTAATAATCCTTATTTTCAGTGAAAAGCCCAGGAAGTAAGCAATTTTAATTATGTTTCAGATGTAGACCCCAGGACAAAGGACTTTTCCTGGATATAGGCCTCATCATGGGCCGAAGGCTCAAATCTAAAGACATAAGTTTATAGACAAGTTAAGCAAGTATCAAAAGGACTGCAGAAGCAATAGTTTTTTTATTTTTAAATTATTATTATTATTTTTTATTATACTTTAAGTTCTAGGGTACATGTGCACAATATGCAGGTTTGTTACATATGTATACATGTGCCATGTTGGTGTGCTGCACCCATTAACTCGTCATTTACATTAGGCATATCTCCTAATGCTATCCCTCCCCTCCCCCACCTCACCACAGGCCCCAGTGTGTGATATTTCCCACCCTGTGTCCAAGTGTTCTCATTGTTCAGTTCCCACCTATGAGTGAGAACATATACAGAAGCAATAGTTTTATGACCTTAAAACATCTTGCAGAGACAGTATCTGACCAATAGATCTGGGCAGAAATGTCTACATTAAATTCTGAAAACACTTCTGTTTTGTTTTATCGACAATTTCAAAACTATCTTTATTTACTAAAGATTATTAAAATAATGGGAACCTGAAAAGTATTTGGACTTATTTATTTAATTTCGAAGTACTCCTTTATTTACAAGCCAATTTGGTATCATAGACGACATACAAGGTCATACACATGCTCATAATAAAGATCCGAACAGGCATAAACAAAGACACTACAGTCTTAATTTTAAAACTCTAGCCATGAGACTGGCTAAATTTAAAAGGATAGCTGGATTCAATTTATGCCACTGTAAATGGAACAAATGAAAATTCATTTGTCCCACATGGGGCCCCAGTGGAAACAAGGTAGCCATCGGTGTCTCAAAAGACAGAGAGAGCAAGAATCTATTCTCCTTTAAGAAGGAGTCTGGGCTGTGCTAAAGGGAAACTAAAAATGGATATCGAACAACACAAAATCACAGGAATTTACCACATGATCTTATAAGGGAAATTTTTTCATAGTATAGAGTAATTTCTGGTACCTCAAAAACCAAGAGATAAGGTAACGGAATACAAAAGAGAACAGAATTTTAGGTCTGGGAGTCCTCTGTACATTTACAACTTTTGGGATTCCCTGAGGAAAAACAGAGATTCCTCTCAAAAGAGTAGTTCATGGCATCTTTTCTTTTTTCCTTAAGGCATCCCAGGCTGTTAGAACATGTTTTTCTGGTCCTCTCATGTGGCATCAAGGATGGTAAGAGGAAGGAGGGGCCAATAGGAAGGAAGTGAATGGAGAAACAGACAGAGGGAGTGCATAAGGCTAGCAGAAGTTCAAGATGAAATGAATTTAGTTGAAGGAGAAATTTTTATAGAGAGAGAACAGAGGTCTTAAATACACACACACACACACACACACACACACACACACACACACAAGTAGCCTAAATTCTGTTTTAATTATGTTGACTTTTGATTATAGAGCTCTTTTAAAAATATTTCAAATCTCTATTACCAGATTTTAGGGGATGAACCACTGATATTTCCAGTTTTTGAAAAATTTTCCGAAGATATCCTTCCCTGTGAAACTAATAGGCCTTAACCAGGGTTATGACTGTTAAAGCAAGCTAAATATGGCCTGAGAAGGACTCCGTACTTCTCTATTTGAGTCCTTGTGGGCGAACTGTAATGTCCGGAGCCATGAGGCCCCGAGTTAGCCGACCTCTGTTGCTTGATCTCCGCAAAGCAGAGACAAAATGGCACATTTCCGGGTTCTTCATTATAAACTGTTCCCGCGCGCGCCTAAAGCCTTTCCCGCGCATGCCCAAACCTTTCCCGTGCGCGCCCAAGCCTTTCTGGCACACAAACCTTTCCCGCGCATGCAAACTTTTTCACGCCCAGGAAGTTATGCAGCCTACGGCACAGGTGCGATCCCGCACCTGGGAAAATTACAAACCCAGGGCGCATGCACAATTGTAATTTGAGAAGACCCGGCCCCCCATCACTGCCCTGGCCCAACCTCTTCCTCTGCCAGCCTATATAAGGCATGACCCTGCATTCAATAAACGAGACTTAATCAGGCTATTTGTCTTGTCTCCATTTCTCATGTTTTCTTGTCTCCTCCATTCCCACTCCTCCTTCCAGGGCCCATTTGACTGTCCTGCGGGTCGGGATACCTGGCGCCCGAACAGGGACCTGGACATGGGGGAAGAAGTGAGGAAGAAGGCACTAAAGTTGGCCGAAAGTGAAAGTGGAAGAAAAATTCCTCCAGACGTCACGGGAACCTGCCGCGTTGGAACCAGAGGTAAGTAATAGTGTCTGATTATGGGACAAGAATTAAGCCAGCATCAGATTTATGTAGGGCAATTAAAAGAGGCTTTAAAAGCATAAGGAGTAAAGATTAAAAGTAATGATTTGTTTAAATTTTTTGATTTTGTAAAAGATACCTGCCCTTGGTTTCCACAAGAGGGAACCATTGACATAAAGAGGTGGCATAGAGTGGGAGACT
>NW_012115077.1:45124-46307 GCF_000951035.1 Colobus angolensis palliatus | reverse complement strand
CCTAGGTCTTTATCAAAAGAAGCTCTTTTATCACTTAATAAGGTAGAGATGGCCATTGCTGAACAATTTGTTACTAACATAGACTATTCACAGTCATTAACCTTTTTAACATTTAACACAACACTAACACCTACTGGTTTATTCTGGCAAAATAACCCTATTATGTGGGTCCATTTGCCTTCATCTCCCAAAAAGGTATTACTCCCCTATTATGATGCCATAGCAGATTTAATCATTTTAGGGAGAGACAATAGCAAAAAATATTTTGGAATTGAACCCTCTACGATCATACAACCTTATTCTAAGCCACAAATCCACTGGCTAATGCAAAACACTGAAACGTGGCCAATTGCTTGCGCCTCTTATGCCGGTAACTTAGATAACCATTACCCGCCAAATAAACTTATCCAATTTTGTAAACTACATGCTTTTGTTTTCCCTCATGTCATCAGTAAAACACCTTTAGACAATGCCTTATTAGTTTTCACTGATGGGTCATCCACAGGAACTGCTGCATATACCTTTGCTGACACCACTGTTGAATTCAAAACCAGCCATACCTCAGCTCAGCTAGTAGAATTGCAGGCCCTAATCGCGGTTCTGTCAGCCTTCTCTGATCAGGCTCTTAATATTTATACTGACAGTGCATACTTAGCTCACTCAATACCTTTACTTGAGACCGTAGCACAAATCAAACGTGTGTCAGACACAGCCAAGTTATTTTTACAATGCCAACAATTAATACATAATAGAACAACACCCTTCTTTCTTGGACACATTAGAGCTCACTCAGGATTACCAGGACCTCTATCCCAGGGCAACCAACTGGCTGATATGGCAACCAAGACGGTAGCCATAGCTACAAATACAAACCTAGCCCAAACACAGGCTATTCATGCCTTACACCATCTTAATGCTCAAACTTTAAGACTGATGTTTAAAATAACTAGAGAACAAGCAAGACAAATAGTTAGACAATGTCAGACCTGTATAACATACCTGCCAGTCCCTCACTTAGGAATTAACCCAAGAGGACTAGTTCCCAACATGATCTGGCAGATGGATGTCACCCATTATTCAGAATTCGGTAACTTAAAATACATTCATGTATGTATAGATACATTTAGTGGATTTATACTAGCCACCTTACAAACAGGAGAAGCTACCAAACATGTCATAGCTC
>NW_012115077.1:0-42286 GCF_000951035.1 Colobus angolensis palliatus | reverse complement strand
TTAGCCGACCTCTGTTGCTTGATCTCCGCAAAGCAGAGACAAAATGGCACATTTCCGGGTTCTTCATTATAAACTGTTCCCGCGCGCGCCTAATACCTTTCCCATGCGCGCCCAAACCTTTCCCGTGCCCGCCCAAGCCTTCCCGGCACGCAAACCTTTCCCGCGCGCAAACTTTTTCGTGCCCAGGAAGTTATGCAGCCTAGGGCGCAGGTGCGATCCCGCGCCCGGGGAAAATTACAAACCCACGGTGCATGCGCAATTGTAATTTGAGCAGACCCAGCCCCCCGTCACCGCCCTGGCCCAACCTCTTCCTCTGCCAGCCTATGTAAGGCATGACCCTGCATTCAATAAACGAGACTTGATCAGGCTATTTGTCTTGTCTCCATTTCTCCTGTTTTCTTGTCTCCTCCATTCCCACTCCCCCTTCCAGGGCCCGTTCGACTGTCCTGCGGGTCGGGACACTGTAACCTAATTTAATAGGCAGACAAGATTGAAAACCTAACTTAGGAATATGCACCTGTAACAATAGCTGAGTCTTGGCCAATCCCAACATCCATACTTCAACCACTCAAGTGTTCAAACTGTGTTCAAATAAGGTAAACGCCAACCTGTAACCAATCCAGCTGTTTCTGTAGCTCATTCCCAATTTCTTTATGTCACTTCCCTTTTTATGGTCTATATATTTGTTCTGACTGTGACGCATCCCTGGAGTCTCTTTGAATCTGCTGTGATTCTGGGGGCTGCCCAATTTGTGAATCATTCATTGTTCAATTAAACTCCTTTAAATTTAATTTGGCTCAAGTTTTCCTTTAACATGACTTAACCAAAGGATGCATGAAGTCTCCAAAGAGGTGAAAATCAGTGCTCACAAGATCCAGAATCACACTCAAGACAGCTCAAAGAAAGAAAAGTTTTGTTAGCTACAAATGGAGTACAGGTCACATATCTGTTTGGCCGTATTCTCTAGAATCTTAGCTAAGAATCTATACATGAAGACCCCAAAGCCCATATGCCTCTAAGATGGAAGAGGGCAGGAAATCAAAAGTGGTTCCTGGAAAGGAAAAGAATCAATAAGTTGCAAAAGTCACATGAATATCAAATCAAAAAGGACTTGTTCTGTAATTTCCCATTGGGTTCTTCCTGCCCACTGCGCAAATAAAGACCACAGCATTACAGCAAAGAAAGAGTTTAATTGACATGAGGCTGGCCATGTGATGCAGGAGATTGAATTAACGCTCAAATCAATCCCATCTCAGGCTAGTAGGTTAGGGGATTTTCAAAGGCTTTTGAGCTGAGTTGCTTCTGGGTGGGGCCACAGGAATGGGGTTGGCAGATCTAGGTGGAGCCATGGATAGTAGACATGCAAAAATCCTGAAAAGATATATAAAAAGGCCAATCTTAGATTCTACAATAGTGATGTTATTTGCAGGACCCCCGAATAATGGCTGGCAATCATTTGTGTCTATACCTTAGCAGAATTTGGGCTTCTTTCCTCCTCCAAGCCTGACGGTCTCTTATTAGCTTTACAAATGTGTTGAACTCTGGGGAAGGCCTATAACCTAAATGTCTTCCCAAGTTAGCTAGGCCTAAGCCCAGGAATGATTAAAGGAAATGAAAGAGGAGGGTGGGTTAGATCAGATCTCTTTCACTGTCGTAATTTTCTCATTGATATAATTTTTGCAAAGGTGGTTTCAGTTCCCTGACTAGGAATCGAACCCAAGCTGCTGTAGTGAAATGGCAGAACTTTAGTTACTGGACTACAGTATGGAACAGTCTTTGCTGTTATTCCTGGAGAAGATCTAAATCATGTAGTTTTTCACTTGCAAAGATTTTTTAACTTTGTTTTAGGTTATATTTTTGTTCTTTAATTTAGTCAAGAGAATTCTTAAGGCTAGCCATGACACTATTGTTCCTTTTTAAAATTTGATTTTCCCATCAACTGTTTAGAAAAAGAGATCTCTAAAATTATTTTTCAACTTTAGGAGTCCAATTTAAAGGACCCCTTTTCAGGTCATTTTCCTCCAGAGTCTAAAGAATATTGCAGCCAAGAAGTACTACAATTAAAAAAAAAAAAAGAAAAAGAAAAAAAAACCTTTTTCTTTTTCATGGGCTGAAAACTAAAAATGGCCCATTTCTGCAGAATACACCCTAATGGGCTGCAAGGTAGAGTAGAGCTTGTGTTTCCCATTTTAGATGACAAAACCGTAGGTGATGAAAACCTTGCGGCCTCAGCCAGGCTTCAGATAGAGTTTCAAGCAAATCTGTTTTCAGCAAGTCAAAACGAAATATGGTCTCTCAAGGTCTGGATCCCTTCAGTTCTCTAGTGAGTATCCCCAGTCAAACCAAATACTCTAAGAAAGCAGAGCTGAGGGCCTTGCCAAAGCAACGCCAGATGTCCTGCCAAAGCAGAACCTAGAGTCCAAAGAAAAAAATTACCTTGGGGCTATTGTCCACGAACCTACTCCTTACCAAAGACATCTTCCAAGCCCAGTGCCTTATTTTTAATGCTACAAAAGTAAAAGTGCCATGGCCCGTGACACCTGGTCAAGTGTAAAATGCATGGATCCATCCCTGAGCAAAATAATTCAGCTAACTGCTGGACAGGGTCTGAGGGTGGCTGCAGCCAGGGGCTGGTGTGCCATGGGCAAGGCCACCGGTTGGGACTTTCACCCCTTTGTGGTTGCCAACTAATTGCTACTGAATCCACCTGGGATCCACTGACCTCTCACCTGGCACAGTAAGTCCAAACATCTACACCAAGGTTTGCAGTGGGAGAAAGGAGGATGTTTATTTGTGAGTGCCCAGCAAGGAGAATCCAGCAGCTCATGCTTAAGACCTAGCTTCCCTGATGGCTTGTGAGGGTTTTTTAAGGCAGGGAGGCAGAGGTTATAGGCACAGCTACATATCAATACATGGAGGCTATCTATTGGTTTGACCTAAAAAGGGGGGATGTCTCAAAGCAGAGGCTTATAGGTCATAGGTAGATTCAAAGATTTTCTGATTTGCAACTGGTTAAGGAAGCAAAGCTTTGTCTAAAAATTTGAGGCCAGTAGAAAAGAATGTGAGCTCTGCTTTGTGGGTATGATTTCCTCCAGGTCCCTCAGGAAGAACCTCAGAAGAAAGAGGAGTGATCAGATTTCAATCTGCAGTACCCCTTATCTGAGGCCTATGTACTAGTGAATCCATTTGGTGGGGGTCCAGGTATCTGAAAAACAACTCAGAGAAACATATGTTAAGACATTATCATTAGGGGTACAGGGATAAATACAATGTTCTATAGGGAACATCTTGTGACTCTAACGTCCTCGGCTATCGTTTTAAGCTACTATTACCTTCTTAATGATCAGGTCGCTCATCTGCTTCTCAGGTCTAGCTAGGTGCCTGGAGTTTCCCTTGAAGAAACTCCTTTCCTTTATTTCCATGTTGCAGGAAGGGGCCTACAGGCTCCTATGAGGGGTTCCTGCTCTATCTCAGTCCTTGCCCTAAAGAATCTTACATAATTGTTCTTATTGCTTCTTTTTGGATGTGGCAGGGATTATACCTCTGTATCTCACAAAAGCACTGGTGCTGCTTTTCCAATAGCGCTTTGCTTTGTTTCTGAGCTGTTTCCATTTGTTTGTTGTTGGTTTTCATTATGTATTCTGGGAGCCAATGACTTGGCTGGGCACTTGAAATCCTACATTTGTACTCCTGGCAGCTCCCTGTCTGTTTTCACGCAAACGGACTTGGATCAGTAATGAGACACCTCTGGTCTTAATACCTGCAGTGTTGCAGGTCTGGGCGTGGTCATAGCCATCTTGGCATCCAAGTGCAATACATTACTCATGTTTGTGGTGATGCTGGTGTAGACAAACCTACCGTACTGCAGTTGTACACAAGTATCTCACGTACAGTTATGTAAGGTATATAATACTTGATAATGATAATACAATGACTGTGTTACTGGTTTGTGTATTTCCTATACATACATAAACAAATAACTGTCATTTTTATTGACTATGTTAATATGACAATATACTTTTTATTGTTATTTCAGAGTATACTCCTTGTACTTATTTTTTTTTGTTAACTGTAAAATAGCCTCAGGCAGGTCCTTTAGGAGGTATTCCAGAGGAAGGCATGTTATCATAGGAGATGACAGCTCCATGTGCGTTGTTCCCCCAAAGACCTTCCAGTGGGACAAGATGTGGAGATGGAAGACAGTTGTGATGCTGATGATCCTGACAATGTGTAGGCCTAAGCTAATGTGTGTTTGTGCCTTAGTTTCTAACAAAACAGTTTGAAAAGTAAAAAAAAAAAAAAAAAAATTTAATAGACAAAAGTTTATGAGAATAGAGACAAAATATTTTTGTGTAGCTGTGCAATGTATTTGTGTTTTAAGCTGTGTTATTATGAGTCAAAAAGTTTTTTAAAAATTAAAAAGTTTATAAAGTAAAGTTATAGTAAGCCACGGTGAATTTATTATTGAAGAAAGGAATTTTAAATGAATTTCCTGTCATCTAAATGTACAGTAAATCTACAGTAGTGTAAAATAATGTCCTAGGAGTTCATCTTCACTCACCACTCACCTACTGATTCACCGAGAGCAACTTCCAGTCCTGCAAACTCCATTCATGGTACATGCCCTCTACAGGTATACCTTTGAAAAAAATCTTTTATACTGTATTTTTTTACTGTGCCTTTTCTATGTTTAGATATGCAAATGCTTACCACTGTGTTTACAGTTACTTACAGTATTCAGTACAGTCACATGCTGTACAGGTTAGTAGCCTAGGAGCAATAGGCTGTACCATATAGCCAAGGTATGCTGTAGGCTATACCATCTAGGTTTATGCAAGTACACTCAATGATATTCGCACAATGATGAAATCACTTCATGATGCATTTCTCAGAACATATCTGATATGGTTTGGCTGTGTCCCCACCCAAGTCCCATGTTGAATTGTAGCTCCCATAATCCCCACATGTTGTGGGAGAAAACCAATGGGGGTTAACTGAATCATGGGGGTAGGTTTTTCCCATGCTGTTCTCCTTATAGTGAATAAGTGTCACAAGATCTGATGATTTTATAAAGGGCAGTTCCCCTGCACGTGCTCTCTTGCCTGCTGCCATGTAAGATGTGCCTTTGCTCCTCCTTCACTTTCTGCCATGATTGTGAGGCCTCCCCAGCCATGTGGAACTGTGAGTTCATTAAATCTCTTTTTCTTTATAAATTACCCAGGCTGAGGTATATATTAGCATTGTGAGAACAGATGAATACAATATCCCTGCCATTAAATGACCCATGATTATATATAGTTCCTTTTTAGCTTAAGAGAGAAGGCCAAACAAGAAGTTCTTATAATGCTTCAAATGCACAGATAATTTAAACAAGTTCTCGTAAATGTTTTTCTCCTGAATCAAAGGAATTTATAGAGAAAAGGAATTTATGGTGGGTTTAGATAATTTTAACTTTGCTCTGATTTCAGCTTTTAAAAATCTTGCTAAAGGAAGATTTTTTGACAAAGCTGGAATTTCCCTTGAAGGAACTCTTTTCCTTTATTTCTGTGTTGTGGAGCAGGGCCTGCATGTTCCTATGAGGGGTCTGCTAAGGGAATCTCTAACGTTAGTCACTATACTCTTTTGTATCCTTTTTTTTTTTTTTCAATTAGTCACTTAAATTTTTTATTTGCTCTCTGTAAAAAGTCTTTTTTAAAAGACAATAAAAAATTTTGAAATCTTCTTGGAAGCTTCTGCACATCAATAGACATCTCTGGGTAGCCTAATTTGGATGCTCTAATTTTTAAATACACTTCTTAAAGTATGGTGGTGTTCATATGGAACATTCTAGATAATGGCCATTATATTTTAAAATTATCTTTGCTGTAATTTGCCCATTGGTTTAAAAATGTGCATGATAATGGGCCACAATGTTTGAACATGTAGTCAGCTGGAGTCCCTAAAGAAGGACTATCTCTTCAAGCTTTAAAATTTGGGAATTCCATTCTGTTTCTTATTAATTTCCCAAGAGCAAAAGGAAAAATTTTATGAATATACTCACCACAAATGTAGTGCAATCCACATTTCTTTCCAGCCATTTTCTTGGGGGCTGCCAACCTTTTGATTGGGCACCTGCAGAGGCAGGCCTAATAACCTGTATGCCCTGGTAGATAGAAAGCCAAAACAGTGTTGACCTGTGCCCATGATTATGTTATTTTGCCCTTGGAAGATGTTCAGAAATAAGAAAAATCTAACTCACCAAAATTGTCAAACCAGAAGGATGATGACCTTTAGGCTTTTATAGAACCAGATGTTGAATAAAGTCAACCAAAATTCAGGAGCAACCAAAATTCAATTGGAGACTGACCAGAGCAAAGGGACAACTCATGGAAGTGGGGAGTACAAGTGACTTGGTGGGTACAGCACATAGTCCCGGGGGCCACCAATCTGTCTGAAGTGAAGCTTGCTTTGGATTCCACTTTTGACATCATTGTATATAAACCTAAAAATAAACTCAAAGGGGTAGGCTCTCCAGAACAAATGTGTTTATTTGGGAATACTGAGGGGTTTGCAAGCTCAGGATATGTGGGCTATGATTGATCATAAACATATCCAGGAGTGTTGGGGCAAAGGAGAGTCTTTTAAAGACAAAAAGAAGTCTACATAAATTGCTTTGAAACAAAGTCCATAGATCACAGAAGCTCATGACAAGAGTTGGCATTTGTTCATTGGTGGAGACAGCCATTGCCAGTTAAGTGTCCTGGTGTAGGCGGCTTACCTAAAATACTGCAATATTGAGAAAGTTCTTCTGATAAGCTGTTATAGGATACATGCAGTGCATGTATGCTATGTGGGACAAGTGGGGCATGTGGAATGTGTAGGAATTTCTTGTGATAAGACGGTACAGATATGCATATGAGAGCTCCTTCTTTCATGCTCCCTGACTCCATTTTGTTAGAGTTTTGACATAAGTGACTCCATTTTGGTACCAGCAACTTGCACAATTCCAACTAATCCAGGGTTCCAGCTGAATAGATTGCAATTGATTGATTTTGCAAATAGTGGGCCCTGATATAACATTGTGAACACAACCCGTGTTTACTTATTTCATAAACCAGGTGTAAACCTGTTTTAACCAATCCTGAGTGCAATACAAATATTATAACTGTTCTGCTGCTTTGTTAACTAACAAAGCAGGAGACCAGTTGTTCTAATAAGTGGATCTCTTTTAATTCCCAGGACTTGGGGACCTTTTGTTCTGCTGAGATTTTTGCAGGGCTGGTATTTATTGTAACAATTTGACTGAAACATAAGAACATGGATGTGTGTAGCTGTGTGAAGCGCTTTGCTGAGAACAAGGAAGATTATTTTAAGTCACTGCACCTGCCTGCCTCCCTGGCTATAATGCAAAAACATGATCCTTTCAAATAAAGGAGTGTAGGAAGTGACCGTCCCTCAACCTCACCAATCAACTCAAATCAGTTCCAAGAAAACAGGTTCAAATCAGTAACCCAAAACCTACCCAGAGCCAATTCTTTCTGAACAATAGCTGTTACCAAGGTCTCAGGAGCATTAGGTGCTCACTTCTATTTTAACTAGCGTGGTTGGAGCTTAACCCGAAGTCAGGTTTAAGTAATTAAACCAGTTGTTAAGTAATTAATTTTATTCTGCCTCTTTAAAAAGGACATGAGGGGTTTTACAACTTAAAATACGGTGAAAATGAAGCATTTAAAAAGAGACTGGAAGCCCCATAATGGCAAAGTGGGAAATATTCTATCAGGAATGTAGATAAATAGTTTGAGCATGAAATTTGACTCTGAGCTTCCTAGCACTCAAGGCAAAAAGAGAAATAGTGGACCATATAAATTTAATCACCTGATTTTCAAGGAAGAATAATAACAAGAAGAGTAAGTAGCAGCATCAGCATTTTGTTCGTTTGCTTGTTGACAAGCAGCATTTTTGTTTGGAAAGGCCAACATTCACTTGGCATTACATTTCTGGAAAATTAAATTTCATAGATCCTCATGTAAGAGACTTGGGGTAACTTGTTCAGAGACGTCTTTGTGGTTTTGCAGAAGCAAAAATGGTTTGGGTCTTGCCATGAAATCATGAAAGCTCGAATCAGTGATGTTTCTTCTTGGGAGAGTAGTCAATTTATAATTAAGCTCCCACATCAATGCCTGATCCCATGTCACATTTATTTTTGACTTTGGCTCAGGGATGAGAAGTGTTTGCTCACAATGACTTGAGTTTCAGAAAGATGGATTTTAGAGTCACAACTGATACAGGTAACACAAACAAGCCAGGTTGAGTCAGCCACCAGAAAACCCCCATGCCTTCTATTTCCACCAGTTGCTCAATACTGTATTTACCTCTATGTGCTGGTCTCAAAAGAGAAAGTAAAAAAACCAGGGTGATCTTGGCTAGAGTTGATACAAGGACTAGCGCTGACTTCACGCCCTGAAAAGGAGCTTCAGCTGTTGGAAATTCCCAGTGAGCACATTTTGGCATTTCCACCTGGAATATTGTCCTGCTGGGATGGTGGCAAACAGCCAGACCTGTACGAGTGGCCTGTGCTCAAAGGCAAATGTCCTGGCCCCGGACTTGCTTGCCCTCCTGAACCAGCTGACAAACTGGCCCAGTTCCAGTGTTTAACCTTGTATGCAAAGGCAACTTTTCTTGATTCACATTTGCTGGGGAATTCAATTACCTTGTTTTCTTGCCTTCTCTCTTCTGGTACTTTTGCAACCAGCTGCAAGAACTGCGTTGCAAATGCCTGTAGGGAATGTTTAGAATCATAGTGACCCCTATCACTCTTGTCGGCGATTCCCAGGAAAGATTCCAGCTTCTCTGGATTGACAACCAATGCTTCCCACAAGGAAAGGGTACAGAATTAAATGCAGACATTCCATCTCCTGCTTCTAGCCTTCTTAATGAGAAAGTTTCCCCTTGCGGGGACAGCTCAGTGATGGATTCTTTTTAGATGTGTGTCTTTTGGAAGGCACAGGTTCCTTAGGGTGCCAGGTGAATGGCAGGGGAGGTGAGTAACAGTCTTGTCTCTAGGACAGTGTGCTGTTCTATGGTCAACGGAAGGGCATGAGTTGGCTTTGGGAAGCAAGGGCTGGGGCTGTCCCCTTGCTGCCAATGTCAAGTCAAAGGACAGGAAACAAGCTCCCCAATTTCCCCAGTTTATTAAAGTGGTGCATTCTGAGGCACCCTGTGCAGTTCTGAGCATAGCAGATGTGGGGTTTTCCCTGTCCGGGTGAGGCAAGTGATTCAGCTCTCTGGCTAATTTTCTTCCTTGGCATTGGCTCTAAGTCTTGACTTGACTCTAGAAAAAATATGCTTCTCAGAAATGGGTATCACTTGGCTAAACCACCTACAAGGGAGCCAGATATCTCTGCAGAAATTCTCTAGGCTTCCCCAGCCATCCAGGGAGTAACTTTAATAAAAAATTAATAAAAGCAGCTATTCTGTATATAGTACTTACTATGCTCCAGCCTGTGTTCCAGGCATTTTCCATACATTTACTCATCTGATATTCATAAAAGCCCTATGATGTGGGTGATGTTGTTATCCTCATCTACAGATGAGGAAACTTGGGAACAGAGAGAGGTTCAGTAACTTGCCCAAGGTCGCACAGTGGTGGAAAAAATGTCTGTGAAACCTGCAACTTTGTTCTGCTCTTTCAAGGTTGTTTTGACTATTCAGGGTCCTTTGGGATTTCATATGAATTTTAGAATAAATTTTCTATTTCTACAAAAAATATCATTTGGGAGTTTGATAAGGATTGCATTGAATCTGTAGATCACTTTGGGTAGTATTGACATCTTAACAGCATTTGTCTTCCAATCCAGTGAAAAGACACTGAATGTCTTTTCATTTAATCGTGTCTTCTTTAATTTTTCAGCTATATTTGGTAGTTTTCAGTGTATAAGCCTTTCACTCGCTCAATTAATTCCTAAGTATTTTATTCTTTTTGGTGCTATTGTAAATGGAATTGTTTTCTTAATTTTCTTTTCCAGTTGTTCATTTTTAGTGTATAGAAATGCAACTGATTTTTCTGTGTTATTTTGTATCCTGGAATTTTGCCGAATCCTTTGTTAATTCTAATAGTTTTTTTTGTGGACTCTTTAGGGTTATTACATACACGATTATGTCATTTGAGAACAGATAATTTTACTTTTTACTTTCCAATTTAGATACCTTTAATTTCTTTTTCTTGGCTAATTACTCTGGCTCATTCTTTCAACATAATCTTTTACATATGATGTTAAATCCAGTTTGCTAATATTTCATTAAGAACTTTTACGTCAATATTCATCAGGGCTATTGGTCTGCAGTTTTCCTGTAGTGCCTGTGTCTGTGTTATTAGGGCTTCATGCAATAAGTTAGGAAGTGTTTCCTTCTCTTCAATTTTTTGGAAGAGTTGGAGAAGGATTGGTGTTAATTCTCCTTCAATTGTTTGGTCTTATTCCATCTCCTTATTAAAACTATAGGTCTATTTAGATTTTCTGATTTCTTCGTGATTCAGTCTTGGTAGCACGTGTTTCTTGGAATTTGTCCATTTCATCTGGGTTATCCAATTTGTTGGTTTACAATTGTTCAATGCACTGTCATAATTCTTTTGATTTCTGTAAAATCAGTACTAACGTTTCATTTCTCATTTTAGTTATTTGAGTCTTCTCTCTTTTTTCCTTCTAGTTGATCTAGCTTGTCTCTGTGTATTTGACTATGCTAGATAGTTTATGTAAGTGGAAAGAGTCCTTTTGTGTCTGGCTTACTTCACTTAGCATAATGTTTTCAAGATTCATGCATGTTGTGGTATCACTTTTTTTAAAAAAGGCACATTTACTTGGAACTTAGATATGCAGAAGGGATCTTAAGCATGATCTAGTTATTTTCAAAGATGATGACACTAAGAAGCAGAGTGGTTAATTGACTTATTCAAGGTCCCTAGGTAGTTAGAGGCAGGGGTAATGGCCAGAACTCAGGTCTCTTAGTAAAGTGTTGAATAGAAATGCTGATAGTAGACATTTTATTTATTTATTTTTTTTTTGAGACAGAGTCTTGCTCTGTCACCAGGCTGGAGTGCAGAGCCACGAGTGTGTCTCACTGCAGCCTTGACCTCCAGGCGAGAGTGATTCTCCCACCTCAGTCTCCTGAGTAGCTGGGACTACAGGTGCACTCCCACACACCTGGCTAATTTTTATTTTATTTATTTATTTTGCAGAGACAGAGTTTTGCTGTTGTCTAGGCTGATCTTGAACTCCTGGGCTCAAGCAATCCACCTGTCTCAGCCTCTTGAAGTGCTGGGATTACAGGCATGAGCCACCTGCACCCAGCCAGAAGTAGATATTTTTCTCTTGTTTTCAAACGCAGAAGAAAATTATTCAATAGTTTACCACAAAATTAGATGTTAGCATAAGTATTTTGTTGATATTATGAAAACAGGTAGCAACAAAATGTCTGCAAAACCCTAATGTCTATCAGATAAATTTACAAAGCAATGAAAAAGAAGAAATAAATAATACATTCAGCAGTATGGTACCTCTCTTGGCTATAACAATAAGCTAAGAAAGCCAGACACAAGAGTACATTCTATGGGATTCCAATTTTATGAAGTTCAAGAACAGGCAAAATGAGTCAGAGTACTGGTTCCTGAAGCAGGGGATGGACAAGGAAGGAGCATGAAGAAACCTTCATCAACTGGTGCATTCATGAAGGGGAGCTGGAGATGTGTTATATCTTGATCTGAGTGGTGGGTACAGATGTATATGTGTGTAAAAATTCACTGAGCCGGCGTGGTGCGGAGGCTTACGCCTGTTATCGCAGCACTTTGGAAGACTAAGGTGAGGCCAGGAGTTCAAGTCCAGCCTGGGAAACACAGCAAAACCTCACCTCTACAAAAAATACAAAAATTAGTCGGGTGTGGTGGTGCACGCCTGTATTCCCAGCTGCTTGGGAGCCTGAGGTGGGAGGATCACCTGAATTTGGGAGGTCAAGTCTGCAGTGAGCCGAGATTGTGCCACTGTACTCCAGCCTGGGTAAGAGAGTGAGACCTGACTGAAAAAAAGAAATAAAAACTGAAAAAAAAAAAAATCCACTGAGCAGCATACATACAACTAATGCAGCTTAATACAAACACTTAAAATTGTGCTTTAATAGAAAAGTCAAAATTCTATGTGTTTTACATGGAACTCTAACAGTGCTTCCATCAGTGGCAGCTGCTATTATTCTGCTACAGTACATCCATGGTTGTGCTTCTTAAACTTTCTGTTTCTTATTGCCCATGCCCTGTGCAATAATTAATTACTTCAGTTTTAAAAATATCTCTACAAGTCAAAGAGATTTTGTAGGCTTTCCTTTCAGCAGTTTCTATTAGTAAAACTGTAGGCTTTTGGGCTATGCTTTTGTAAACTCCTTCTAAAAATTCTCATAGCTGTGGGGGCTGCCTGCCCACATGGCTTGAGACTGACTGCTTCATCGTGGCCCCCTGATACAATAATCCTTTTGAAAAAGGGGAAACTAAAGATGATCTGCAAAAGTGCAAACGACTTGTTCTTGGTGGATATGTGTGGACACCTAGGGATCAAGGCACTTGTAGATCATCTATATGCACTGATCAGTCTAGAATTTTTCCAGGGCTGGGCATTAAGTTCCCTGGTGGTGAGAATTCCCATCTGCTCTAAGGTCATCACAAACTCTGATAAACTCCCACCTGGACGTTTGCTTCCATTGATAAATTCCCCTCCCCCCATTTTTTTTTGTTTGAGCCAATTTAAGTTTGGCAGTCTACTATTTGCCACTGAAAACATCCTAACTGATACAAAAAGGAAACTGACCCTGCAAAACTATCATGTGGCAATCACTTTGGAGTCACTGACATTTAAATCTTAAATCAACAAAATGAAGTAGATGCTAGTCTGCCAACCAATAGATGAGGAAACTGAGGTTCTGCAAGAGCAAATGCCTTACACTAGTTGGAGGAATCAGAATTTGAATTCAGATCCCAGTCTTAGTACTCGTGTTCTTTCCACAACGCATTATCTCCCTCTTAACCACCACGCCCAAGTATGTTCCATGGTCTAGTTTGAAGACTTTCTCTTTGATGGAGACTGGCCTGAAAACAGATGATTTCCTCTAACCATGCCTGTCCTATATAGTAACACAGCACCTCCAAAATTAATTTCCATGCAACCCTAATGTTCTTCTAGGTGTTAATAATGTACTATGAAAAGAAAATTATTTAATGGTCAAATGACTTGGGAAATACTACTTCATCTAAGAGCCACACATGCATTAGCACTGTAAAGGTTCTGATAAGTTCTGCAGTAAATAACCTGCTTAATTTCACTTAAACCAGTATTATCCAAACTTACTGATCACAAAACCCTGTTTTGGAGGAGTATTTATTAAAATTTTGGTGGGGTACTAAGGGTTCTCAAATAGGGTTTGAGAAATGCTGATGTCATGGGTCAAACCCTGGGCTTGGTAGCAGAGACTCCATTGGGTGCCCCTTATGAAGTCTATTTACCTAATCTTTATCAAAGTAACCTGCTCTACAAGGAACTATTAGAATTCAGATAAGATGCAATAGCCTGAAAGGCTAATATGTGCTGTGTGTTTGTTCTGCCAGGCACTGCTTAAACATTGTATACATCAATGCACTTCATTCTCACCACAGCCCTATGTGGTAGACTCTGTTAGGTTTTCAGGGGAAATGATGCTCGGGAGGGTCTCATAGCCTGCAAGTAGAAAAGCCAGGATTTGATTCCAGATAGTCTGGGCCTAGAGCCTTTGCTACTGCCATCCTACCTGTCAGGTTTTGGTGCTCTGACAGTGACCAGGAGGAGGCCCTTTGACAGCCCTTCATGGATTTTCCAACCTTCTTCACTTTCCACACTTCAGCCTTCTTGCTTCAACCTTGGCCATATTAACACAAAGAAAACAATCTCTGAACTGTACTGTGCTGGAGAAGCTGTTGGAAATTCCACATTAGTACACCACAGCGTTTCCACCCAGGGTGTGGGCACGACTTCAAGACAACAACACATTCTTACCACAGTCCATAGATGAAGTGATGGAGGAGGGAGCCCCAGCTTGGTGAATCAACTTGGCTTCCTGCCTACGGGCATCAGTGGTGGCTAGCAGAGTATCCTCCAGGGCCTGTGCTTGCTTCATGCACTGGAACAGCTCTCAACCCTGCACTGGCTTTTCAGGAGCCAATACCCATCTAGGAATACTCTGTTTCCTTCTTCCTTCCCTCCCTCGTGTCCTTTTTTCCTTCTTTCCTTCCTCAATTTAAAATGTTTTAAATACATAAAATTTATGTAGGGAAAAAAACAGTATCAAAGAATATAGAATAAAAATTGGGCCAGGCACAGTGGCTCATGCCCCATGATCTCAGTGCTTTGGGAGGCCGAGGCAGGAGGATTGCTTGAGCCCAGGAGTTCAAGACCAACTAGGGCAATGTGGTGAGACCCCATCTCTACAAAAACTTTAAAAAAATTAACTGGGTGTGCTGGTGCACGCTTGTAGTCCTAGCTACTTGGGAGGCTGAGGCGGGAGGATCAGTTGAGCCTGGGAGCTTGAGGTTTCTCTGAACTATAATGGCACCACTGCCCTCCAGCCAGGAGGCCCCCAGCCAGGAGCCAGAATGAGACCCTGTCCCTTAAAAAGAATTGTCTTATTTCCAAGCTTGATTATCTTCCATGCCCAATTTCTCTTCTTGGAGCCCTCACTCTGCTAGTTTTCAGTGTTTCTTCCTAAGACGTTAATGCATAAAAACCTACAGATGCATCCCTCCCCCACTAATTGTTCAGAAATCATATTATACTAAAACACCTTGCTTTTTAAACTTAAATGTCTACCTTGGAGGTTATAGCATATCAGTTTCTAAAGACCTGCTTTTTGTCTGTAAGCTATAAAAGACATCATCAATTTCTTTAATGTAATTTATCTCACGCCCACTCTTTGGTTCACAACACATCATCCGGCTTGGTTGGTCTTGCCCATAGGGGCCTGCTCAGGAATCTACGTACACACCTACACATATATGTACATGAATGTTGGCTGAGGCAACTTTAAACCTGAACCAAATGAAGAAAGTCAGAGGGTTGCCAGGTGCAGTGGCTCACACCTGTAATTCTGGCACTTTGGGAGGCCAAGGTGGTCATGAGGTCAGGATTTCAAGACCAGCCTGGCCAATATGGTGAAACTCCATCTCTACTAAAAATACAAAAGTTAGCCAGGCATGGTGGCACGCCTATAATCCCAGTTATTCAGGAGGCTGAGGCAGGAGAATGACTTGAACTCAAGAGGCGGAGGTTGCAGTGAGCCAAGATTGAGTCGTTGCACTCCAGCCTGGGCAACAAAGTGAGACTCCATCTCAAAAAAACCAAAAACCAAAAAACAAAACAAAACAAAAAACCAACCAGAAGGTTTGATGGGAATGACTGAGCTCAAGTGCTCAGAGGAGGATGATACTCATTTTCCTCTGCAGTAATCAAATCCACATGTGACAGAACAGAACCTCTCTGGAGAGCCTCTTTTTTCACCTGTAAAGGTGGACTCAGCCCTTCAACACGTCCTGCAAATGCCAACCTCATAGCATGTTAATAAGAAACAGATGTTGTGGGAAGTCAGGGACCCTGAATGGAGGGACTGACTGAAGCCATGGCAGAAGAACATAAATTGTGAAGATTTCATGGACATTTATTAGTTTCCCAAATTAATACTTTTATAATTTCTTATGCCTGTCTTTACTGCAATCTCTGAACATAAATTGTGAAGATTTCATGGACATTTTTCACTTCCTCAATCAATAGTCTTGTGATTTCCTATGCCTGTCTTTACTTTAATCTCTTAATCCCATCATCTTTGTAGGTTGAGGATGTATGTTGCCTCAGGACCCTGTGATGATTGCATTAACTGCACAAATTGTTCATAAAGCATGTGTGTTTAAATGATATTAAATCTGGGCACCTTAAAAAAAGAACAGGATAACAGCGATGTTCAGGGAACAAGGGAGATAACCATTAGGTCTGACTGCCCGAGAGCCGGGCGGAACAGAGCCATAATTCTCTTCTTACATAAGCGAATAGGAGAAATATTGCTGAATTATTGCTCTCAGCAAGGAACAGCCCTGAGAAAGAGAATGCATTCCTAGGGGGAGGTCTCTAAAATGGCTGCTTTAGGAATGTCTGTCTTATACAGTTGCAGATAAGGGATGAAATAAGCCCCAGTCGCCCGTAGCACTCCCAGGCCTATTAGGATGAGGAAATTCCTGCCTAGTAAATTTTAGTCAGACCGGTTGTCTGCTCTCAAACCCTGTCTCCTGATAAGATGTTATCAATGACAATGCGTGCCCGAGACTTCATTAGCAATTTTAATTTCACCCTGGTCCTGTGATCTCGCTCTGCCCCCATTTGCCTTGTGTTATTTTATTGCCTTGTGAAGCATGTGATCTCTGTGACCCACACCCTATTCATACACTCCTTCCCCTTTGAAAATCACTAATAAAAACTTGCTGGTTTTGTGGCTTGGGGGTATCACGGAACCTGTGGACCTGTGATGTCTCCCCTGGACACCCAGCTTTAAAATTTCTCTCTTTTGTACTCTTTCCCTTTATTTCTCAGACCAGCTGACACTTAGGGAAACAGAAAAGAACCTACATTGAAATACTGGGGGTGGTTCCCCTGAAAAACAGATATTTTGCCAACTCTTTGGTGGAGAGGTAGGAAACAGGTTTTCCACGACACACCACATGGCCAGACTTCATCAAGGCCACCTCATCACCTGCTCTCCCTCAACCTCACTTACCTCCTCTTCTGCTACATCTTCCTCTCAGCTCTCTCCTTATTCCTTTTCTGGTCAAGAACAATTTCACCCTCTGGCCTTCTGCCCTTTGCATCCTCATGCCCACTCCCTCAGCCTGCACAGAGCATTTCTCCAGTGTAGTCTCTGGTCCATCTGCAACAAAATCACCTGCAGGACTTGCTGACAATGCAGTTCCCTGGATCCTACCCAGGACTCAAAAAAACTAGGAATTGGGAGAGGAGGGACCTGGAATCAGTGTTGCTAGCAAGTCCCCAGGTGGTTTGTAAGTGGACTAAAGTTTGAGGACCAGATGTGGAAGGTTGGCTTTGACACTATCAGTTGGATCCAGGAATTTGGAGCCAGGTTGATGGGGTCAAGTGGTATTATACTTGGTGGCCTGTGGGTAGGAAAGCCACCATCTGGGGATGCTGTATTCAGAAAGGGACTATGGCATGGACCTACTATTACTGAGTCCGATCTCTGAGGTGAAGGAGGAAACTGCACCACTCTGCTTTGCATGTGGCAGGCCCTGCTTGGAGGCCAGCAATTGTTCCCCTTTTCAAAAATTAGGGTAGAAGTGACATGCAGTGCTCAAAATCTAATTGTGCAGCTTGATTGATTTTTACATAATTATACTCCTGTTGAACCATGGCCCCCATCAAGATATACAGCATAGGCTTCCTTGAGCCCCTTCCTCATACCTCCCTGTCACTACTGTAACTACTGTCCTGACCTCTATCACCATGGATTAATTTTGCTTGTTTTTGAACTTTGTGTAAATGGAATCACACAGGCTGTATTCTTTTGTATTTGGTTTCTTATTTTTTGAGGCAGAGTCTCACTCTGTCTCCCAGGCTGAAGTGCAGTGGCATGATCTCAGCTCACTGCAACCTACACCTCCTGTGTTTAAGTGATTCTCCTGCCTCGGCCTCCCAAAATGCTGGGATGACAGGCATGAGCCACCATGCCCAACCATATTTGGCTTCTTTTACCTCACATTATGTCTGTGAGATCCATCCATGGTTTTGCATGTAATAAAGAGTCTGTCTTTTTCATTGCTGTATACCAGAGGTCAGCAAACCATTTCTGCAAAGAACCAGATAATAAATACCTTTGGTTATGAAAGCCATAGTCTCTGTCACAACTCTTCAACCCTGCCATCATAGCTCAAATGCAGCAATAAGCAACACACAAACAAAAAGTAGGCTACAGGGTGGCCTGTGGGTCACAGTTCACCAACCTCTGTTGTACAATATTTTGTTATAAATAATCATGAATATATGACATGGAAGAATGAGTTACGATGAGAATTAGAAATAATTATTAATATAGCACTATGTATTCAGTTACTTATTCTCCTGTTATGGGTATCTGGTTTATTTCCAGTCTGGGATACAATGATTAGTGTTGCACTGTGTCTGGTGAACATATGCACTTATTTGATGCTATTGTCTTAGCAGATACTGCCAAGCGGTTTTCCAAAGTAGTGGTACCAAAGCACACTCCACTAGTAAAGTTGCTTCACATTCTCAAGAACACTTGATACAGTCAAATTCTTTAGCGATAGCCATTTGGGTAGGTGCATGGTGGTATCTCATTGCAGATTTTAATCTGCATTTTCCTGAAGATGAATGATGTTGAGCAACTTTTCAAATGCTTGTTGGCTACTTGGATATTCTCCTTTGTGAAGTAAGAATTTTCTAGTATTTCTAAACATTGAATTATTTGGTTTTTTCTTGTTGATTTATAGAAGTTTGATATATATTTTGGACACAAATGCTTTGTTAGATATAAGTATGGCAAGTATCTTCCTTCAGTCCACAGCTTGCCTTTTCACTTTTTTTTTTTTTTTTTTTAAGACAGGAGACAGGGTCTTGCTCTGTTGCCAAGGCTGGAGTGCAGTGGCATGATCTTGACTCAGCTCACTGCAACCTCAGCCTCCTGGGCTCAAGTGATCCTCCCATCTCAGCCTCCCAAGTAGCTGGGACTACAGGCATCTACCACCATGCTTGATTATTATTACTGTTTTGTTTGTTTGTTTGTTTGTTTTTGTAGAGATGTTGTCTCACAGTGTTGCCCAGGCTGGTCTCGAACTCCCAGGCTCAAGCAATCCTCTTGCCTCAGCCTCCCAGAGTGCTAGGATTAAAGGTGTGAGCACTCACACCTGGCCACTTTGTTAACAATCTTTTAATGAAGGATGGTTTTTAATTTTAATGAGGTCCAATTTAGCAATCTCTTCTTCATGGTTAGTGCTTTTTGTGTTCTGTTTAAGAAATCTTTGCCTACCCAAAGGTCATGAAGATATTCTCCTGTTTTCCTCTAGAAGATTTATTGCTTTACTTTTCACATCTAGGTCTATGATCCATCTTAATTCCTTTTTCTGTTTGATTTGAGGTAGGAGTCAATGTTCACTATAGTTCATATAAAAATCCAATTGTTCCAGTACCATTTAGTGAAAAGACGATCTTTCCCCTGTACATTGTGATAGGAAGGCTGCATTTAATGTCAAGCTCTAGTCTTTAAATGGAATCTGAACACCTGTAGTGTTTTCAAAGTCTCTAGACTATCCGTCAGGAGGAAGAAATGAAGGGGCGTGCGTCTAGATGCTCTGGGCTGCAGTCATCTGGCATCATCAGCTCTAAAATGAAGGGCATCCAGGGAAAGGAGGTTGATTCTTTCCATCTGTGGAGTTCTCTGACTTCACAACACAGAGTATCCACTAGGCCTCAAGTTTTCAGCTATTGCTGGAAAAACCAGAGATTTCCAAAAAGCTACCCTTGGGAAAAAGAACCCAGCTTTGCATTTTAAAATGTTTTCATTACTCTTCATATCGCTCAAGCCAAATTTTTGCTTCCGGAGGAAAACAGACTCTAAACCATGAAAGACTAAGTAAGCCAGTGCTAGCAGCAGCAGTAACTGGGGAAAGTCCTGTGTATTTCAAGACCAAGAACTGTTTATTTCTGTCAGTGAAAGAGAAGGGGTGACCTGGCTCAGGTTTTGAAGACATCAGACTGTGGGCTAATATTTTCCAGACAGATGACTACTGTCCAGCACTTTCCTGGACCGCTCCCCAGGGCCTGCTTTCTGGCTACGTGAACCTGGGCAGCCACTCTGCATCTGCAAAAGGCAAAAAAGCAGCTTTTGTGTACATCACACTGATACCTGGCACTGGATGTTGGTTTTTTCCCACACCATTTCCAGAGTGGGAACAACTTGTGTGGGTTTGGACTTGGCTGGTGGGCACCGAGTCAGGGAGTGGGTGTGGAGGTAGGGCCTTGGCCCTCAGGTTGATGCTGGAGGAGTACTTCATTCCCTGACTTGGGGTTTATTCCTGAGCACCCGGAGTCTGTGGGGCAGTTGCGCCTGGGGATAAGGCACCTTCAGATCTGTGGGCTCCACCATCCCAGGATTATCCTTAGGGTCTGCTCTCTTTGGAAAGCAATAGTAATTGCAATTAACAAAAAATTTCTTCTCTGTCTTATTAATCAATGCATTTGTCCAACAGATATTTATTGAGGCAAGCACTATGCACAGCACTTATACATCCATGAGCAAAACAGACAAAAATCCCTGCTTTTGTGGGGCCTTCATTCTAGTGAGGAGAAACAATGAACAAATAATAAGTAAATGATGTAAGGTGTGAGGTTGAGCTCTGGGGGAGATGCGCACAGCAATGTTGCGGGGGTCAGGAGGGTTGGGGGAAGGAGGACTGTCATTTTAAGTAGGGGTGGCAAGGCTGGCCTTAGTGAGGAGGTGATGTGTGAGCAAAGACTGAAAGTGCAGGGAAGGGAGTCACGTGTTATCTGGAGGAAAAGTTGTCCATGCAAAGGAAACCTCTGTGGAGGTCTCGAGCTTTGTCTCACCCCAAGATTAGGTAAATTCTAAATCTGAAGCTTAAAGGAGTAGAAAAGGAACTCCCTCCTTCCTTCTGCACATATTGATTGAGTGTCTGCCACATACCAGACACTGTCACACTCTGTGGTTCTCCTCAAACAGAGAAACAAAGGACAGAGGACTCTCCAGGCCTCTCAAAACAGAATTTGGACATCTTCAGAAATGCCCCCAATGTGGCAGGCCAGATGGGAATTTAGTGATGGATTAAGTCTCTCTCTAATATTAGAACCTCATAGATATCCCTGAAATGAAATGAAATTGTAATGTGTTCACTCCAACTATTTTTATTTCATCTCCACTAACCCCTATCTTCTGAGGTTTTGATGGGCATTTTAATTAAATCATGAAGAGCCCTTTGTTTCCCGAGAAAGGGGATTGAAGCCTCCCCATCCCTCCGCCTCTCTCCTACTCTGAGTGCTAAGGAATGTGCCTTGTTCTCAGCAGAGCGTTGGGGTGGCAGGACCCAGTTCTGGACACAGCCTTCACCCCAAATCCTACTCCCAAGATCAGAAGGAATCTTCCCAGGAGAGAAAGCAGCAGCCACTCCCAGACGGAGCGGCTGCTGGATCCCGGGTACTTGATAAACATCACTGAAAAAAGCTGCCCCTATCCTGTGTGTCTATGCGTCCTCTCCGCCCTGGCCTGCTGTAAGCAGCTGTGAACCTTCCCATCATTACACTTCAGCTTATGGTTTCCTAACATGACGGGCCAGATCTGTCTGTTGCTGTGCTGAGAATCTTGCCTGATTAGTCCATGCTCACATTGCTATAAAGAAACACCTGAGACTAGGCCAGGTGCGGTGGCTCATGCCTGTAATCCCAACACTTTGGGAGGCCAAGGCGAGTGGATTACCTGAGGTGACGAGTTCAAAATCAGCCTGACTAACATAGCAAAACCCAGACTTTACTGAAA
This sequence comes from Colobus angolensis palliatus, assembly GCF_000951035.1. Classification (NCBI taxonomy): domain Eukaryota; kingdom Metazoa; phylum Chordata; class Mammalia; order Primates; family Cercopithecidae; genus Colobus; species Colobus angolensis. The sequence continues at coordinate 20,680 of NW_012115077.1, read as the reverse complement.
ATACAGAAATTAGCCAGGTGTTATGGCAGGTGGCTGTAGTCCCAGCTACTCAGGAGGCTGAGGCAGGAGAATCGCTTGAACCCGGGAGGTGGAGGTTGCAGTGAGCCGAGATTGTGCTACTGCATTCCAGCCTGGGCAACAGAGCAAGACCTTGTCTCAAAAAAAAAAAAAAGAAAGAAAGAAAGAAAGAAATACCAGAGACTAGGTAATTTATAAAGAAAAAGAAAAGAGGTTTAATTGGCTCACAGTTCTGCAGGCTGTACAGGAACCATGATGCTGGTACCTGCTTCTGGGGAGGCCTCAGGAAGCTTTTACTCATGGCAGAAGGCAAAAGGGGGAGGTGCTGCACACTTTTAAAACAGCTGGATCTCATGAGAACTCACTCACTATTATGAAAACAGACCAACAGGGAAATCCACCCCCATGATCCAATCACTTCCCACCAGGCCAACCTCCAACACTGAGGGTGACAATTTGACATGAGATTTGGGCGAGGACACAGATCCAAACCATATCACTGAGGATTTGTCCTTCATCAATTCATTCATGCACTTGTTTGTTCTATAGTCATTTGTTCATTTCCGTTTTCATGTCTCACAGGTCCTTTAACATTAATGCCTCCAAAATAGACTTCCTGATTTTATCCTTCTCCTAAATTAGTTCCTCGGCCTGCCTTTCCTATCTCAGTCAGGGGCATCCCTGCCCCCCAGTCTCAACAGCCAGAAACCCAGGAGTCACTGCTATCACCTCTGGTCCCTCATCTTCCATATGCCTTCATCATCAAGTCCATCTCCAACATTTCCAGCCCTACTTCTTCCACTCATCACCTGTGTGACCTTGGATAAGCTGATGAACTCTCTGTGCCTTTCCCCATAGTAACATGACGATAATAATATCACTATCTCAGAGAACTGTTTTGATGGCTGTAGGAGTTACTGCACATAAAGAACAGTATCTAGCGCATAATAAGAACTAAATATATGCTAGCCTACAGAGATGATGGGAGTAGATTTTTCTCATCCTGTAGCCATATGGGAGTCCATGGTAATTCATAAGATTACATTTGTAATGTAATGCTTTAATTTGAATGCATGAAAAATTACATTAAATTATAATAAAGGAAATAAGTTGATCTTAACAAAAAATGATACAGTAAAAGAATAATGGCATGGAAAACCAGTCACATATATTATTTATTAAGCAAAAACAATACCACATTACAGAACAGTGTATATGGAGTGATTCTCATTTTTATAGAAAAATTACGTGTGTGTGTGTGTGAATAGAAGAACCAGTCAAAATGGTAACAGTGTAACTACCCTCTGGGTGGTAGAATTATATAGCGTTTTAATCATATTTTTTGTTGATCTATATTTTTCTACAATAAATTATATATACTTCTTTTATTATTTTTTTGGGGAAAGAGTTTCACTCCTGTCATCTGGGCTGGAGTGTAGTGGTGTGATTTTGGCTCACCACAGCCTCAACTTCCCGGGCTCAGGTGATCCTCCCACCTCAGCCTCCAGAGTAGCTGGCACTACAGCCATACACCACCACACCTGGCTAATTTTTTAACCAGCGTTTTGCCCTATAGAGATGGGGTTTCACCATGTTGCTCGAGCTGGTCTTGAAATTCTGGACTCAAATGATCCACCCTCCTCAGCCTCCCAAAGTGCTGGGATTACAGGCATGAGCCACTGTGCCCGGCCATATATATTCTTAGAATAAAAAAGTTAACAAAAATAAAAGTAAGCAATTGCCGTACTCCTTGGTAGCTCTCTTACCTACAGGATGAGGGGCCCACACTCCTTGGCATAGCCCCCAAGAGCCTATGATCTGGTTCCTTCTATGATTCAGTCATTTCCCTTCCCCTCCCACTCACACGCATACACAGATACACACATGGATGCACACACTATAATCATAGTGTTCCCTGCAAATCTCATGCTGAAATGTGATCTCCAGTGTTGGAGGTGGGCCCTGGTGGGGAGGTATTTGGGTCATGGAGGCAGAAGCCTCATGAATGGCTTGAGGTTATCCTCATGTTAATGAGTGAGTTCTCACTCTTGAGTTTATGCAAGATCTGGTTTTTAAAAAGAGTTGGGGACTGCCCCCCAACAGCCCTCTCTCCTGCTCCCTCTCACCATGTGATATGCCGGCTCCCCTTTGCCTTCTGCCATGATTGTAAGCTTCCTGAGGCCCTCACCAGAAGCAGATGCCAACACTATGCTTTGTGTACAGCCTGCAAAATGTGAGCCAAATAAACCTCTTTTCTTTGTAAATTACCCAGTGTCACATACTCCTTTATAGCAATGCATATCGACTAATACAGAAAATTGGTACTGAGGAGTATATCTATTTTGTAGTGTATCAATATTAAGTGTACAATATTGTAGTTCAGCAATATTGAGCTACAGTTGACTCTTGAACAACAGGGATTTGAACTGCATCAGCTCACTTATAAGTGGATTTTCTTCTGCCTCTGCCATCCCTGAGAGGAGACAGCAAAACCAACCACTCCTCTTCCTCAACCTACTCAACCTGAAGATGACAAGGATGAAGACCTTTATTGTGATCCACTTCCACTTAATGAATGGTAAATATATTTTCCCTTCTATAGGATTTTCTTTTTTTGAGACAGGGTCTTGCTGGGTTGCCCAGGCTGGAGTACAGTGGTGCAATCATAACTCACTGCACTCTTGAACTCCTGGGCTCAAGTGATCCTCCCACCTCGGTTTCCCAAGTAGCAGGGACTAGCTACTCCGCATGCGCCAATGTGCCAGGTTAATTTAAAAAAATTTTTTTTATAAAGACGGGGTCTCACTTTGCTGCCCAGGCTAGTCTCAAACTTCTGGCCTTAAGTGATCCTCTTAACTCAACTTCCTAAGATATTAGCATGAGCCACCCTGCCCGGCCACTTATGATTGTCTTAATAACTTTTTTTCTCTAGCTTATTTTGTTGTAAGAATACAGTATATAATACATATAAAAATATGTGTTAATCAACTATTTATGTTATCGGTAAGGTTTCTGGTCAACAGTAGACTGTTAGTAAAGTTTTTGGGGAATCAAATGTTATACACGGATTTTAGACTGTGTAGGGGTCAGTTCCCCTAACCCCCTACATTGTTCAAGGGTCAACTGTACTCAGAATTCCCCAACTCCAGCCCACTTTTTCAGGCCTCCATGCCTTTGCATGTGCTGTTTGCTTTGCCTAGAACTCCCTTTCTTTCCTTGTTAGCTCAGTGAATATGCTTTTTAAAGCCTTGTTCAGTGATCCACACAAAACGACATCGACAAGTTGTAGTTCATTGAAATTTAACAATTTTGCTTTGCAAGATACACTTTAAGAAACTGAAAAGACTGGGAGGAAATATTTGCAAACCCCATATCCAACAAAAGATTTGGACCCAGACTACAGAAAGAATCTGCAAAACTCAACAGTAAGAAAACAAATAACACATTTAAAGACTGGGGCCAGGCACGGTAGAATCCTAGCACTGTGGGAGCCCGAGGCAGTTGGATCACTTGAGGTCAGGAGTTCGAGACCAGCCTGGTCAACATGGCGAAACCGTCTCTACTAAAAATACAAAAATTAGCCCGGCACGGTGGCAGGTGCCTGTTGTCCTAGCTACTCAGAAGGCAGAGGCAGGAGAATCACTTGAATCTGAGGCAGAGATTGCAGTGAGCCAAGATCGTGCCACTGCAATCCGGCCTAGGTGACAGAATGAGACTCCTTCTCAAAACAAAAACAAAAACAAATTTAAAGATTGAGCAAAGGTTTGAGTAGACCCTTCACCAAGGAAGATAAAGACATTTTACAGGTTTTTTACAAGCATGTGAAAAGATGCTCAGGCCAGGTGCGGTGGCTCACACTTGTAATCCCAGCACTTTGGGATGTTGAGGTAGGTGGATCTCTTGAGTCCAGAAGTTTGAGATCATCCTGGGCAACAAATCTAGATCCCATCTCTACCAAAAAAAAAAAAAAAAGTTAGCCAGGGGTGGTGACATGCACCTGTAGTCCTAGCTACTCAGGAGGCTGAGGCAGGAGGATCACTTGAGCCCAGGAGGTTGAGGCTGCAGTGAACTGTGACCACACCACTGTACTCCAGCCTGGGCGACAGAGCGAGACCCTGTCTTAAAACAAAAACAAAAACAAACCAAACCCTGTTTAGGTGCCACTTGTCCTGGGAATCCTCCCCTATCCTCCTGACACTCTGAATTACATGGAGAAAAGCATATTCAGACAGACAGCAGCTTGGGTATGTGGAAGATAGTAGGGGAGCTGAGGGTCTTCCTGAAGGATTCTCTGAGTTAGATGGTAACTGCCACGTAACCTTATGTGAGTGATTCAACCTCTCTCACCCCGTGGGGAGAAAACCCAAGAATCTTCATGTTCCACATGGATTGACAAGTTCACCAAGAGATCATAAAAGCAGTGATTTGATAAAGTCATTATAGGGCTGTAAAAAGGTTGATAGCCTTTCCCACAAAATTTGGCAAAGTTCTTAGCTTCCTCAGAACCCCAGCCAATGCAGTCTTGGGGTGCTTTCCAGGGTCATCCCTTATCATAGTCCATACACCTCTCCTTCTTCAAGGCCTGCAAACTACTTGCTCTCATTTGTGCCATAAAATAGCAGACTTCCTCAATTAACCAATAGTACGTGTACCAGACTCTGTCATGTAGCTGCAGAAATGCAAGTTCCTTGCACAGGTTCTTCCAGAGAGCAAGAGGTTATGGTAAAACTATGGGCAATAAGGAAGCTGGACCACATGGCAGGGATCATGCAGCCTGGGGAGAATTTGGGACTCTGAAGGCAGTTCTCTCCAGGCCCCGGGTTCTCTCCACCCTGCCTGGCTGTGGTGTCCTGGTCTGGAGCTCAACCCCTCGGTCCCTGCTCCTCCTGCAGCAACCTGCCCTGCACTCCCCACTGCAGGCTTCTTCTGCCTGCAGCTCTGTCCATCATCTCTCTGGGGGGCTTTTGGATATCAACTCCGCCATCACCCACTGTTCCTCTGCCTCCAGTTCAAGCCTGCAGGGCCTGAGGGTCCCCCAGGGTACCTCTGAGGCCACTGGCTGCTCCCTGGTCACATACCCACATTTGTCCAGGCAACTGGAGGGATCACATGATACACAGCAGGGAGAAAAGCCACCTGGAAGTGGGCCATGCCAGGGCAGATGGACTAATGAGGAGTTCTTCCAGATAGGAGTTAAGTACTAAAGACAAAACAATTAATATGGAATTAATTGCAACCAGGACCTGGAACAAATTTGCAATCACAAAGCTGTCTGTGTTTCTTGCATTTTCTCCACCTCTTCCAACCCACTGCAGGCTTCAGTTTTCCCTTCTGGTAAGACTAGGAGCATGTATTTCCCACATTCCCTTCTTCATCCACCTGCATGAGATCATCTGGCAAGATAAACAGCAACCCTGTGCCATATATCCCCATTGTCCCCATGTTATATATGAGGAAGTTGAGTCACACAGACGAGCCAAGAATCTTCCTGAAGTGGGCCTGGCTCCTGGCGCCGCTGGCCTCACATAAGCGGTTAGTGACAACCTCAGCTGAGCACTCCATAAACTAACTGCTCAATGCTCACTGCAGCCTGGAGCCTCGAGTGCACCGCTGCCGCTACCAGTCCCCTGTTCCAGCAATTTATTTTAATCCCCTCTTCTTTACCTCCTGACCTTTCAACTGCCCCAAGTAACAAACTATTTACATGGGAACTACCCAACAGACAGCTGATCTTATACTGGTCTAGAACAGGGGCAGTAAATACGGGTCATTGGTCATCTGCCCAGGGCAGATGCGGGTGGCTACTTTTTCCTACTGAGTCTTAAAAATACAGAACTTTAACATCCATCTGACTGCGAATCTCTGAGCAGTCATTCCCTGTCTATGAAGGTTGACACAATGGATAAAATTCACTGGCCTTGGAATCTGGTTGACCCTTCTGTGTGGTTTGCCTGGGGACCCGAGATGATCTTAGATCAGCACTAGTTTGATGCTGCCCTCTCTCCACGCCCATCCAAAGGCCTAACTAGGAGACTCAGGTCTTCCTTACAGTAAGAGTCGTGCTTGGGGATGCAAATGACTGGGAGGAGATCCCCTTCCGAAGCCTGTGACGATCCTCCCAGGGTTGCTCTGTGACTCCCACTCCCTCAATGACCTGCTGCAGCTTCCTGCCATATGTAAATCTCTTACCTGGCTTTCCCTGTCCCCCACCCTTTCCACTGCCCCACTTCTCAAGCTCTTTTCCAGTAGATAATTAGTGGAGCGGCATTTATATACACATTGGATGAGAAACAGACTGGAAAAAGGAAACTCCCATTTATTGCAGACCTGCTATGTGCCACACCCTCTGCAGAAACTTGTGTGCCTTTTCTCTTTCTCTTTCCATTTCACAGAAGAAGAAATTGAAACTGATGAGTAACAGAACTTGTGTCACCCAGAATGGGGCCCCCTTCAGGGCCTTCCACAGGCTTAGGAGAATCCAGGTCACCTGTGTGCTTAAGAGCCACCACGGATGAAGGCAGATTGGGCATCTGGAACCATGATGGTCAGGGGCAGGCTGCAGGTTGCTATGTCTCTACTTGATGCAGGTCCTCAGGGAAGCAGGCTCTCCCACCAAAATCAGAGCTCAGAACTTTGGGTCAAGTATCTACTCCCACATGTCCATCCATTCATCCATCCATCCATCTATCCACCCATCCATCCATCCATCAGCTTGTCACTCACTAATTCATCAATGGTCCATTGGCTACATCACATCCACTAGAAGCTATATAACAAAAAAAGAAAGCTCATTACCAGTGTTGTCAAGGATGTAGACTGACTGGAACCCTCTTCCTGTGATGGTAGTGATGTAAAATGGTGCAGCGGCCACTTTAGAAAATAGTCTGGCAGTTCCCCAAAAAAGTTGAACATAAAGTTCCCTATGACCCAACAATTCTACTCCAAGAGAATTGAAAGTACATGTTCACACAAAAACCTGTACTCAAATATTTATATTTGAACAGCAATATTCACAGTGACCAAAAAATAGAAACAACCCAAATGACCATCAACTGATGAATGGATATACAAAATGTGGTATCTCCATACAGTGGAGTATTACTAAGCCATAAAAAAGAACGAAGAACTTAAACATGTCACGTGAATGAACCCTGAAAACATTATGCTAAGTGAAATAAGCTAGACACAAAGGGCCAAATATTGTATGATTCCATTTATATAAAACATCCAAAAATAAGCCAATCTATAGTGAAAAAAAGTAGATTTAGTGGTTTCTAAGAGTTGGGGGTAAGGAAGAAGTGGGGAGTGACTGTTAAAGGGTACGAGGTTTCTATTTGGGGTGATGAAAATGTTCTGGAATTAGATAGTGGTGATGGTTGCATAACTTTGTGAATATACTAAAAACCACTGAATTATACTCTTTAAAAGGGGGAATTTTATGGCACGTGACTTTTATCTCAACAAAACAAAGTCCTCTGAGCACCTACTCTGGGCCAGGCATGCTGCTGGTGCTGCAGAGATGTGTGAGACAAGATCTTGGCCTTGGGAAGCTTGTGTCTACTAAAAGAGACACACCAGTGAGCTCACAATTAAAATAGTGGGATCAGTGTTGAGGAAAGGGTAGCCCAAGGGATTTGGGGCACCCCAAGGGGCTTGAGGGTAGAGGGTCAGGGGACCCCCTAGAGGCAACAATGCCACGAAGTGAAGGAGAGTCTGAAGGGGATTCGAGTCAGGGCAAGGGTAGGCCAGGGAGCTGTCAGGGACATTCCAGCTACAGGGAACAGTGTGTGCTAAGGCATGGCTTGTTGCAGAGCTCCTGGAGTCGCGGGGAGCTCTGAAATGCAGGCCAGGATGAGACAGGCTAGACACAGGCGTTGGAAGCAGAAGTTCAAGGTTCTTTCTTCCAGTATGGGAGCTTCCCTTGTAAGCTCAGCAGGACAGCCTTTCTTCCTGTTGGGGACTATCACCTCCACTGCGAGCACTCCTCCAGGCTTTCCTGCCCAACCCTGCCCCCACCTGGCCTCTTGGGCCCTCCCAGGAGCCCCTGGGGAACTCCTGCATTGCTCAGTCCTTCCTCCAGGGCCCTGACAGCATCACAGATCATTTCCCTGATTTTCCTGCCTCTTCCCCTGGAGCTGTGTTTGCCCTTTAAACAGTCGTCATCTATAGGAGCTTGGTCTTGGGTGAGAGAGGGCTGCCTTTAGCCTCAGCCTGGGGGCGCCCTAAGATGCTCCTCCCAGATGCATTTGGAATCAAATGGACCTGAATCGTAGTTTTGTAGCTTTAGCTGTATGATCTTGGGACAAATTATTTGATCTCCCTAAGCCTCACATTTGTCATCTGTAAAATAGAGTTGACACAGCTCACCTCACAGCGTGGTGGTGTGGAATGCATGAGATAACACATAAAAAGGCCCTGGCAGTCAGTTGGGCATTGTTTCTTGAGCTCCGGCATGTACCAGGTGCTGGGAGAATAGCAGTAGGCAGAGCTATCCAGCTCCCTGCTGCTGCTCTGCTAAAGCTACAGCTACAGCTATGCTCTGGCTCTGGCAAGATAGGAGGGTGCTCAAGCTGAACTGCAGGGTGGGCGCTGTGTACAATCATCTCACCACTCCTCCCCGAGGCTCAAAGAGGTGGGGACTCTGTGATCATCCACACTTTACAGATAAGCAAACTGAAACCAAGAGTAACTTCTCCAAGGCCCACAGATGAATTTAGGTGGCAGGCCTGAGACTTGTTCCTGAGTCTGCCTGACAGTGGCCTCTGCTGTTATTAATAGCTTGGCCCCCACAGCCTCCCACTCAAATTGCTGGAAGAATTACCCTTCCTCCCTTCCTCCCATTCTTCCTTTACCCACAAAGAGCCAGACCCCACCTCTGTTTCAAGAGTGAGCTGCTCTGCTTCGGCCAAGCATCCTAGCATTTTGATGCACTTGGCCTGTCCCCCTGGTTTCTACTCTGTCTTTAAGGAGGCAGCCTCTGTCCCCCAAATGCGCTGCCTCCAACAGGCTCTGGGACTCATCTTGCCCTCTTTACTAGCGGCAGAGGAGGGAGGGAGAGAGAGAGCCAGCTTGTCTGCCATTACTCACCACTGGATCCCCAGGGCCCAGCTTGGAAAACTCATGGACGATGCTCAGAAAACCAGCGTAACTCCTGCAGAATAGCCAGGGGCAGGGACGGCTGCCCTTTCTGTGCCTCCTGTAATGAAAATGGACGTCAGAAGCGCCTTTCCTTTGGGAAAGGTGAATTACTGGCACAGTCACGTGTCTGAGATAGTATCTCAAAAAGTAAGGATCCACTTTTTATATTATAAAACTAACATATGCCCAGACAGCAAATACAGAAAAGGGTAAAGAAAAGGTAACTATTGCCCATAATTCTACCACTTTTTAATATTTTAGTATTTTTTCTCATATTTTTTTCTGTCTTTATTTTACGTGGTGGGGGTTATTATTTTTCTACTGATATCATGAACATTATTTCTTATCATAAAGACTCCTTTTTTTTTTTTTTTTTTTGCAGGAGACCAGAGTCTCACTGTTGCCTAGGCTGGAGAGTGCAATGGTGCAACCATAGCTCACTAATTCCTCAGCTCAAGTGATCCTCCCACCTCAGTCAGTAGCTAGGTCTACAGGTGCTTGTCACCATGCCAAGCTAAATAAATCCTTTCTTTTTTTTTTTTGAGACAGGGTCTCACTTCGTTGCCCAGGCTGGAGTGCAGTCGCACAATCACAGCTCACTGCAGCCTCGACCTCCTGGTCTCAAGTGATCCTCCCACCTCAGCCTCTTGAGTAGCTGGGACTGCAGTTGTTCACCACCACGCCTGGCTAATTTTTTAATTTTTTGTATAGACAGGGTTTCGCCATGTTGGCAAGGCTGGTCTCAAACTCCTGGGCTCAAGTGATCCTCCCATCTTGCCCTCCCAAAATGCTAGGATTACAGGCATGGGCTACCACACCGGGCCACGTAATGGTTCACTATAAAGCTGGCCTGGTGTGTCTTTCTTTATGCTGATCACCTGGGTTGTTCCTGACTCTCATAGAGAACGATGCTCCGGACATCTCTGTACACACAGTGGCCAGGCCCTACAGAAGCTGCCAGTCGTTGCTGCATTCTGCCTTTCGGGGGCACTCTGGTGGGGAAGGTAACTTTTCCAGGAGCATCAAAGACCAGATATATACGAGGTGGAGAGACTCAGAAAGCCCAGATAGGACAGCTGGAAAAGCCTCAGAGACCCTTAAGTGAGGAAAAGGAGGCCGGGAGGGCTCATGTGGCCTAACCAAAGATGCAGTGCTTCTTAGGGAAGGATACAAGAGGGTGGGCTTAGCTGAAGTTCTTGGCATTTAGAACTTCTTGGATCAGCATCCAGCAGTCTCAGAGGCTGTACCTGGGGAGAAGGTGATCAAACACCTCTCTTCCTCCATTTGGCCTAATTCTAACCCCCCTGTAGCAGTGACATCTGTCCTCGTCTCATTCCAGTGCACTTTGTGAATTCCAGAGGGCTTTTCAGGAACCAGGGAAGGCTGCTCTGTTCACAGCAGGGCTTGGGAGTTTAACCTCCCTGGGAACAGCCTCAATGAGTGATGCTGTGGAACTGCTGGGCCAGTAGCCGAGCCCCTGGCCCCTCGGGTGGGATCATTCAAAGCCCTGTGTTCCGCACCATTTTTCAAGTTCCCTGGTGGGGCTTAGCCTAGTTGCAAATTGTGAAAGCTGGCCTACAGCACCTTTACCAGCTGCCTCCTTTTCTCTGTCTCACTTTCTCATTCCCTTCCTGATGTCCCCTGCACTTCCCAGATACACTACTTGCCCCTGAATCTTGTCCCTTGAACCATCACACCCTGCAACCACCCCAGGTGCCACTCTGTTTGTTATTTCTCAACCTAGAAGGACAGGCACCCAGGAAGCAACATGGGAGGGCAGGGAAGGGAGGATGTTCTGGGGAGGCTTGACAAGAAATGAGACTTTTAAAAGAAATTCCTGGCTGGAACACCAGCAAAGTGCCAGGCCTACATAAGCCAGCGTGAGTCACACTCTAGGGACTCAGCAAAGCTTGTCCACCTCCCTGGTCCACCCTCGGCCCCTGTCCACCCTGGAGTGACCACCCGGCATTTCCAGTAAAAATCCCTTCACTTCCGTCATCTCCAAGTCACTCAAGGTGGTGGAAACCTGGGAAGACCTCAGCTTTGGAGCTGCTGGAATTTGTGTGACTCACGCCCTCCAGTGGTCACTTGACAAATGACATGGGGCTCAGGGTCTGGGGACTTGAGCTTGTTAGGGCCTCAGAACTGGGAGGGTCCCAGGAATGCCTCTTCTCAATGCCTTCCTTTGACAGTCCAGTGGAGTGAAGGCCCCACAGGACGTGTGGCATGCATACACACAAATGGAGAGAAAGAGCCACCCCTCCGTGTTTCCTTCACGTCCCACCTTTATCATTTGTGTCACATCTGCATGCACCTATACTGTTATTTGCTTAAACATTTTACCTTAAACTGGTAAACTCTTTTTAAACCTTAAATATATTTCTAAAATAAAATTTGTATCACTTTCTGTGAGGTGGGGCACACAATAGGAACTCCGTCTCCTCCTTCCGTGGCCTGGTACAGAGCTGGCACCAGACGCTGACATGGAGGGGAGAACATCCAACCCCAGGTAATCCTCAGCTCCTACCTTGGCCTCAGTTTCCCACTCCCTCATAGTCACCTCTCCTTGCCCCTGGGTGTACTCACCTGTGGCAAAATGGGCACGCACACAGTGGGCACACAAGTGGGGTCCAGTCAAGTTCTCAGACCTGGGTCAGTCCTCAGCTTTGCCACTTACAGACTGAGTGACCTTGAGCTGGTTGCTCAAACTTTCTGTGTCTCGGTTTCCTTATTGGTGAATTGGGGATAGTATTATAATAGTACTTGCCACACAACGTTGTTGGAGGATTAACTGATATAATACATGCAAAGCCCAGGGCCTGGCTGTATTTATGGAGCAAGTGCCAGAGCAAGTGCAAGTTGGGACTCCAGGGTTGTAGCCCTGCCACCACCTGACTGTGTGGTCTTGGACAAGTCATTTGGCTTTGCTGAAACTCAATTTCCCCATCTATAAAATGGGGCCAGTGATCATTCCCATCCCACAGGACTGTTGTGTGGATTAAATGGTCGGCGTGTTTAAGTGCCTTGCTCAGTAAACGTGAGCTCTGATCATTGTTTTTGTAGAAAGGGCTTCAAAGTTGCTAACTTCTGAGGGCTAACTGAATCTGAACCATCTTCACAGCCTGTCATAGAAACAGATCAAATCGATTCAATGGAAAATCAGTTCCAGGATAATGAGCCCAAGACATTCCCGTGCTGGTTACTGTCAGCATGGTGCCTGGGTCAGCCTGGGAAGTCAGGGAGGAGGGCATTTCTCCACAGCAGCCTCAGAACCCCTATCGCCACCCTCTGGGGGGCCCACCTGTCCTCCGCCTACCCTTCAAGGTGCTCTTTGATTTCTCCCCAGCAGAATTCACCTGCCGCATCCATCATCAGAAGAGGCCCAGGAATGTGGCCTGCTGGGTGGGCAGGGCCAAGAGGAAGGCAGCCGTGCAGGTCCTGGAAGTCGCAGGAGACTTGCCAACCTCCAGTAGGGGGCTAGCCCTGGATTCTGCAGACAGGTGCTCTGGGGAGGGTACCAGAAGCTCACTGTTTGTCCCGGCTTGAAGTCTGTCTGCTGTGTGACCTTGGTGGGTCTCCTAACCTCTCTGTATCATCACAATCATTATCACTATTTTTACTCCCCTCCTCTTCCTATTTGCTGGTTAAGAGAGGATTGGGATAGTGGTCATGGTTATACAACATTGTGAATATTCTAAAAAACATTGAATTTTACACTTTAAAATAGTTAATCAGTAATTTTATGTTATGTGAAACTTATTCCAATTAAAAATTAAAAATATGTACATGAATTTAATGTTACAAAGGGAGAGAGAGGACTGGGAATTTAAAAGCAGGGAATTTAAAGGCAGGAATTTAAAAGCAATTGTTACTCTCTGACCCCCAGCAAGGATAATAAATTCTTGCTTGGCTGCCTTTTTGCTTAATGGCTCAAAGCATTTTCTTGTATCTTGTTTACTTACTTTTACTTTTATCACCATTTGTCACAAGAGACATCAGGCCCAGAAAGAAGTGGCTTTTCCAAGGTCACATGACAGTTCAACAGTGAAGCTGTCCCTTGAACCTGGGACCTTTCAGGCTAAAGGAAACCAGATCATGCCACCCCCAGATATGCCGCTGTGGCATCCTGATTATTTCCAGCTGAAGTCATTTGAGAAAGAGCAGCTAGAGAGAGGGCTATCTGAACTGCCCTGTCCTGCCTGCAGCAAGCCATAAACATTCCTTGGAGAAAGATGCTTTCCTAGCATCAAGATGAGAAGATAACTTTTATCAGCTCAGAGATGGCACCAGAGTCATCTACAAATACGAACAAACCTTGCTATCCTACTCCTTACCTCACTCCCACGTGTTTACTTTCTCGCTGCTTCCTACCCCTGGAAGCCTACAACTGCGTTCCTTTGTCTTGTCACTTTTCTCTTCTTTCTTTCTTTCCCTCTTTCCTTTTTTTTTTTTTTTTTTGAGACAGGCTGGGGTGCAGTGGCGCGATCGTAGCTCTCTGCAGCCTCGAACTCCTGGGCTCAAGCGATCCTCCTACCTGATCCTCCTGAGTAGCTAGGACTACAGTAGCTGGACATGCCACCATACCCAGCTAATTTATTTTCAATTTTTCTGTAGAGATTGGATCTCACTATGTTGCCCAGGCTGGTCTCGAACTCCTGGCCTCAAGCAATCTGCCCACCTCAGCCTCCCAAAGTGCTGGGATTCCAGGCATGAACCACCGCGCCCGGCCATCTTGTCACTTTCTAAAATGCATTGCTCTTCGTGGCAGATGCTCCATAAGCCAGAGTTCTAAGCCGCAGCATCGAGTTACTTTCACTGAGGCTTCTCCTGTGTGGTGTGCATCACAGACATTAACAAACTTGCTTGTTTTTCTCTATTATTAATCTGTCTTTTGTTACAGTGTCTTTCCCAACAAAGAACTTTGGAGGATTGAGGAGAAATTATATTTCCTTCCCAGCTGGCTAATTCCAAATGTGTCCTCAAGCCTGAAGCTCAGTTTAGACAGTGACTGCTGACTCAAATCCTGCCAGAGGTCAAGAATGCCACATCAAGCAGATGCTGCGTTAGAGGGGAGCCCGAGGTGACATGTTTGACAGATCAAATAACCGAATAACTGCATTTTCAGAAGGAAAATCAACGAAGTGCTTTGAGGCCAAGTAGGTGGGATTCTTGAGGATTCCATGAATAGCAAGTAGTAGTATTCCCCTCAGGGGCTCTTGGGTGGGGGCATTAAATGGGTTAATACATGCATTTGCTGCAGGTATAGCCAGAATATGTGAAAGCAGCTACAGGGAATAGAGTGCAGCAAACTCCTAATCATCCCTCAAAACCCTGCCCTGGTGTCCTCTCCCTTGTAAACTTTCCTTGAACAAGGCAGAACCAGCTACATCAGCACCATACCATCCCTCCATCACTACAGGTATCACTCTGTACTATAATTATCCATTTCTTTTTCTTTTTTTTTTTTGGTTTTTGAGACAGAGTCTCGCTCTGTCGCCCAGGCTGGAGTGTGGTGGCATGATCTCGGCTCACTGCAAGCTCCACCTCCCGGGTTCACGCCATTCTCCTATCTCAACCTCCTGAGTAGCTGGGACTACAGGCGCCTGCCACAGCGCCCGGCTAATTTTTTTTTTTTTTTAGAGACGGAGGTTCACCATGTTAGCCAGGATGGTCTCGATCTCCTAACCTCATGATTCGCCCGCCTCAGCCTCCCAAAGTGCTGGGATTACAGGTGTGAGCCACCGCGCCCGGCCTCCATTTATTTTTCTAGGCCTTGCACTCCCTAAGGCCAGGATTCTGATGATTTCCCTGAGTGCTGTTTACCTAAGTTGAACCGGATGAAGCCTGAAAGAAAGGTGGCTTTGATATGCTAAAACTCATTCCAGTTTATTCCTATTTTTCATTCATTCATCCACTCATTCACTCAGCAAAGATCCTTGAGCTCTGATATCCATGTCTTTTTTGCAGCTCCTAGTTTATCTTTGACAAAGTTAATATATTATGCTGAATTTAACTTGGGAAAGACAGGAAGGCAATGAGTGGACAGTGGCAGCAATGTGTTGGGATGGTGAGATCAAGGGTGACTTTTTTCCCTTTGCTTCTCAACTTCTCCCTAAGGAAGTTGTTATTTTACTTTTATGATGGAAAAATGCATATGTATAGGAATATTGTATTTGAGGCATTATAAGGAATGAAATTATAGGCTGGGCATGGTGGCTCACCCTTGTAATCCTAGCACTTTGGGAGGCTGAAGTGGGCGGATCACTTGAGCTCAGGAGTTCAAGACCAGCATGGGCAACATGGTGAAACCCAATCTCTACCAAAACACAGAAATATTAGCTGGGCATGGTGGTGCGTGCCTGTGGTCCCAGCTACTTGGGAGGCTGAGGTGGGGAGGATCGCTTGAGCCTGGGAGGCAGAAGTTGCAATGAGCAGAGATCGTGCCACTGCGCTCCAGTCTTGGTGACAGAGTGAGACCCCATCTCAAAAATAAATAAATAAATAAATATATAAATAAAAGAAATGAAATGAAATTACAAGAAATTATCACTTTTTCATATAAGAAATGGTCATTTCCATTATAAAAAAAGGAATTTCTCCCCCTGTAGAAAATAATCCTTCTTGCCATTCCGCCAAAGCTTACCTAGTGCTAAAGGATGAGGTGTTAGTAAGACCAACTTCTCAGAGGCCTCTCTGTGCCAATAGCATTCCTTCCTTTCCCTTCCAAAAACCTCAGGTGACTAGTTCAGGGGCCTGTCTGGAATAATGGCATCATCTAATATCACTGGCCTTCTGGACCCTGGGCATTTTCCAATGTGTTCCATACTGTCAATATTCCCCCGGCTTCCTGGACGTGTCACAAGCTGGAAAAGTGAGAGGATGGACAGGGATTATCCAGAGAGCTCCCTGCTGAGGAAAAAATCTCCCAGATGCTGAAAGTGAGGCCATGTGACTTGGCCAAATATAGCCTGGCTCCATGGTGCCTCTATCTTAGCAACCACCCTACTGATGAACTGCCACCTTGGACTTGGGACCAGAAAGAGGTGGGTTGGGTGAAGAGACACCACACAGAGTGATGTAACAGCAAGATCAGGTCACCCACAGTCCCTGGCGGTCACAGTCATAAATTAACTAACTCTACGCCAGCTGGGGGAACTCCCTTTGCAAACCAAAAAAAAAAAAAGAAACCTTTATGCAAAAACAACCCTCTGGATGGCATGGGCTGAGTATAAATACTTCTTGGCTGCCAGTGTGTTCATAACTTTGCAGCGAGTCAAAAACTGAGGCTCCGGCCCCAGATAACTCAACATCGTTGCTGCTTTAAAATCTCTTGGCCACCTTTGGTGAGGGGACTGGGCAGTTCTAGACAGTCCTGAAGTTCTCAAGGCACAGGTCTCTTCTCGGTTTGACTGACCTTACCCCTGGGAGGCAGTGCAGCCAGGTGCAAGGTGAGTGGCCTTCATTTCTGGGGAAGCGACTTTTTTGAGAAGGTTTTGTTTCTTCCTGTATGAGAAGGCTCAGAAAGTTGTGGGAATTTTCTGCCTACAGAGAGAAGGTATTGGAAAGTCTAGGTAAAGAAATGCCAACATGAGGTTCGGTCATTTGAACATGGCATCTTGGTCAGATTTCTTTTCTGCAAACATTAGCTGTGGTTGCTACATGACAAGGAAAAACTTTCTGAAAAGTTAAGAATGAGAGTTTGTGTCTACTAAGAATTTTTTTAACATAGATGATCTTATTCAGTCCTTATAACATGTAACCTCCCCACAAATCCTGGTAAGATGGATATATTAAACCATTTTATGGATGAAGAAATGAGTTTCAGTTAAATAACTTGATCCAGGACACATAACTGGTAGAGCTGGAATTCCAGGATTTGAACCCAGGTCTGTGGGGCTATAAGTTCTTTTCTTTCTTTCCCTCTTTCCTTCCTGTCCTTTCTTCCCTTCTTTTCCCTTTCCTCTTCCCTTCCCTTCCCTTTCTTTTTTTTTTTTGAGACAGCCTTGACTGCCCAGGCTCAAGTGGTCCTTCTGCCTCAACCTCCCGAGTAGCTGGGACTACAGGCACAAGACACCATACCTGCCTGTATTTTTAAAGTTTTTGTAGACAAGGTCTCCCTGTGTTGCCAAGGCTGAACTCAAACTCTTGGGCTCAAGCGATCCTCCTGCCTCAGTCTTCCGAAGTGCTGGGATTACAGGTGTGAGCCACTGCGCTTGGCCTAAAAATTCTTACATGGACCATATCCACTACACTGTCTTCTAAAGACAGAGTTTCTGCCTCTTTGATCTTCCTCTTGTCTGTTTCAAAGGAGATGATCTCAGATTTCGAGGGATGAGTGCATTTTTCACAAATATTTCCTCCCCATATAATAAAAGAGGAGCAAGTAATAATGCTGAGTTAGAACAACAATTGCAAAATCTTTAAAAGAAAGGCAGCCACAACTTGAGTGCTTTCCCCAGTAACAGACCTAAAACTATGGTTGATAATAATTGCTGCTGGAAAGTGTCTTTCAGGGTCAGACAAAGGCACCCCTGTTTCAGCGACCTCCTGGCTCTTCCTCACCCGCTGTGGCCAGTGATGAAGCCTGGCTGGGTCTGGTGGGCCAGCAGGTCCCGCTAAGGAGGCTCATGGTGCATATAGTTTGTCCTTGTTAAGTGGAGATGGGGATAGGGAGGTGGTAAATTGTTTTCCCTCTAGGTTATTAGGTGGCTTTACAGAATTGAAGTCTGTGTCAGAAGACTCCCCATTCCAACCCCGAAATAGAGACAGAGGTTGCAAAGCATTGATGAAGGGGCTCATGCTGGCGTTCGTATCGATTCTTTAGTGAGCCAACCCCATTGAGAAGCCCTGTTCTATAAAATCTTCTTCAACCTTCCCTCACCTCTGCTTCCCTTCTTCAGCCCCACAGTGAAGAACATCTGAGCTCAAATCCAGATAAGTGACATAAGTGACCTGCTTTGCAAAGCCATAGAGATGGCCTGTCCTTGGAAATTTCTGTTCAAGACCACATTCCACCAGTATGCAAAGACTGGGGGAAAAGACATCAACAACAACATGGAGAAAGCCCCCTGTGCCACCTCCGGGTGAGTTTTCCCCGGGGGCACCTCCCGCTTGTCTCTTTGGGCACCCATGCCCTGTCGGTACCCATGACTCAGATTCCTTGCTCTGCTCCTCCTCTCTCACCTGAGGTCTGATCTCCTTGTTGCTTCTTGAAAATCCCTGTTGGAATTCAACGCAGCCCCTGATTATTGGGCAACTCATTGTGCCTGACAGTATGTGGAGGAAGAGGGGACATGGCAAGGGGCTGGCCCCGAAGGAGCTTGGAATCTCTGGGGGAAGAATATGGGAAGGAGCTTGACCTGAGAATGGGAGGCAGTAGAGCATAGTGGTGGGCACCAGGGCGGAGGGGTGGCGGTGGAGGGTCAGCATCCTGGCCTGCATCCATTCTAATTTACTGTTCGCTAGATGCTTTGAATATCATCCTGGTGAAGGGCATCAGGATGTTAGACAAACTAGTTCCAAGCCCTGTGCTGGCCGCACTAGTTGCCTGGTGCTGCCTCTAGCTGTCTGCGTGACTCAGGGTAAGTTCACCTCTCTGAACCTTAGTGCTCACCTGCGGAGTGAGAAACTCAAGAGGGCCCTCCTCGTGGTGTGCTGAGGATGAAATGAGATCTATAGCACTCAGCACTGTGCCCACACAGAACAGGCGCTCTGTCCACATCAGGGTTCATTACCATCTACTGAGTACCTGCCCTTGCCAGAGCTACACAGGCCACTTTACAGACTTTGCATCTCAACGGATCTCTATGGGGGTTCTGTGAAGTTCGTATGATTGACTCATTTCACAGATAAGGAAATAGAAACTCTGAGAGGATTATGACTTTGCCCAGCTTGAATGACCGGTAATTACAGAGTTTACAGAGTTGGAATTTGAGCCCAGAGTTGGATTCTTCAGGTCCCTTCTCCCCAGGCCCATTCCCTCCTCCCAGGGCAGAACCAAGAGAATGAGTCAGTCATTGAACAAGTCAAGGGACAGGCTTGAGGCTCGCTCAAGTGGAAAGACAAGGCAATCTGCAATAACGCAATAGTGCAACTCAAAACAAAGCACCCATCTACACAGGGCCACCACACAGTCACATAACCCCACCGCCCCAGAGGAGCCTTTCCCATGGACTACAAAGGGCAGGGCGCCCCCTGGATGTGTGCAGCATGACGGCCTTCATTGTATCTGTCAGAGGTGGCAAAAAAAGCCAGTGACTAAGAGGATGGGCTTGGGGATGAGCAAGTGGCTTTGCCACTCAGTAGCCCTGTGACCTTTGGCAAGTCCCCTAGCCTCTGAGCCTCAATTTCCTCCTCTGTAAGAAGAGGGTAGCAATGCTGATTTCCTGGAGCTGGAGTAAGGAGTAAATGAGCTTTCCCACGTAAGCAACTTAGCACAGTGCCTGGCCCAGAGTAAATGCTCAGCAAATGGCACTGTTGGCCTTGCCATCATTAGTGGTGGTGTTGGCAGCTAGCAGGTGATGGAGCAACATTAAACAGACTTCCCTCTAGGGGCTTCACAGAAGTCAGGTGGACTCTGTGGCCTTTGAAGTGTGGGTAGAATGTAGACAGCTGCAGAGAAATAGCAAGGGCATTCGGGAAGAGGGGAGAGGTGAGCAGAGACTCAGAGGCAGAAATGAGCCTGACTGTGCTTGGCCAGGAGTGGGTTGGGGGCTGGGACAGGCAAGGCCAGGCCAGAGCACAAGGGCTTGAATTCGGGGTAGGAGATTTGGACTCCCTCTCCCTGGCCGTAGGGAGCCAATGTAGGTTCTTGAGCAGGACAGTCTAGGTGTGGTGTGGCAGGTGAATTGGAGGAGACGACTTTGAAACCAGGCAGTCCGGGCTGTGGCAGCTGAGGTGGCTAAGAGACCAAGAGGTGAGAACACAGGGTTGGACGGCCTCTAGATGTCCTGCGGCACTTCAGATTCTAAGGGCTGTAGAGGGACCGCAGCTTCACCCCTTCTTTCTCTTCATCTCATCATTGCTGCCCCTGCCAGCTGGCCTCCCTGACTCCAGCTCCCCACACTGGCTCTGTGTTGGGGCCCGTGCTGGGGGTGGTGGAGAATGAACAGACACAAGAGACAAAGACAAACAGAGAACATGGCGGCCGCGCCTAGAGCCTCCACCTCACTTTATTTATACCCCACAAACCCCACGTCAGCAGAAATAACACAATGAAAAACAAACTTTCTGCACCCAGATGTAACCTTCGGCTTAGTTCCTTGTCTCTAAACTTTTTCTTATTTGTCCGCCTTCTTGGTGCCTACTAAAGTTCATTGAAGTTCAACTAGAGATAGTATCCTTGACTACTGGAGTTCATTAAAAGTGCAACTAGCTAGAGATACTGTCCTTGAGGCTTATTTATTCTTAGCATATTATTTTCAATGGCCCCTGCATTTCCCCCTTTTTGTTTTGCCTCAATCCTAGAAAGGTGGCCCATATTTGTTCCTGTGTTTTCCTTTGTTTTTGGATGCGACGGAGGGAG
>NW_012115076.1:4082-4533 GCF_000951035.1 Colobus angolensis palliatus | reverse complement strand
GGCCTGCCTTATAACAGCTCCTGAAGGAAGCACTAAACATGGAAAGAAACAACCAGTACTAGACACTGCAAAAACATGCCAAATTGTAAAGCCCAAGGCTGAAATGAAGGAAAAAGTGTTAAGCACAGCCAGAGAGAGAGGTCAAGTTACCCACAAAGGGAAGCTCATCAGACTAACAGTGGATCCCTCAGCAGAAACCCAACAATCCAGAAGAGAGTGGGGGCCAATATTCAACATTCTTAAAGAAAATAATTTTCAACCCAGAATTTCATACCCAAACAAACTAAGCTTCATAAGTGAAGGAGAAATAACATTCTTTACAGACAAGAAAATGCTGAGAGATTTTGTCACCACCAGGCCTGCCTTATAACAGCTCCTGAAGGAAGCACTAAACATGGAAAGAAACAACCAGTACTAGACACTGCAAAAACATGCCAAATTGTAAAGCCCA
>NW_012115076.1:2271-3317 GCF_000951035.1 Colobus angolensis palliatus | reverse complement strand
GGCCTGCCTTATAACAGCTCCTGAAGGAAGCACTAAACATGGAAAGAAACAACCAGTACTAGACACTGCAAAAACATGCCAAATTGTAAAGCCCATGGATGCTATGAAGAAACTGTATCAATTAATGGGCAAAATAACCAGCGAACATCATAATGACAGGATCAAATTCACATAACAATATTAACCTTAAATGTAAATGGGCTAAATGCCCCAATTAAAAGACACAGTATGTCAAATTGGATAGAGTCAAGACCCATCAGTGTGCTGTATTAGGAAGACCCATCTCACGTGCAAAGATGCACATAGGCTCAAAGTAAAGGGATGGAGGAAGATCTACCAAGCAAATGGAAAGCAAAAAAAAAAGCAGGGGTTGCAATCCTAGTCTCTGATGAAACAGACTTTAAGCCAACAAAGATCAAAAGAGACAAAGAAGGCCATTACATTGTGATAAAGGGACCAATTCAACACAAAGAGCTCACTATCCTAAATATATACGCACTCAATACAGGAGCACCCAGATTTATAAAGCAAGTCCTTAGAGACCTACAAAGAGACTTAGACTCCCACACAATAATAATGGGATACTTTAAAACCCCACTGTCAATATTAGACAGATCAACAAGACAGAAGGTTAATTAGGACATCCAGGACCTGAACTCAACTCTGCACCAAGCAGACCTAATAGACATCTACAGAACTCTCCACCCCAAATCAACAGAATATACATTCTTCTCAGCACCACATCACACTTATTCTAAAATTGACCACATAATTGGAAGTAAAGCACTCCTCAGCAAATGTAAAAGAACAGAAATCACAACAAAGTGTCTCTCAGACCACAGTGCAATCAAAGTAGAACTCAGCATTAAGAAACTCACTCAAAACCACACAACTACATGGGAACTGAACAACTTGCTCCTAATGACTACTGAGCAAACAACGGAAAGAAGGCAGAAATAAAGATGTTCTTTGAAACCAATGAGAAAAAAGATACAACGTACCAGAATCTCTGGGACACATTTAAAGCAGTGTGTAGAGGGAAATTT
>NW_012115076.1:0-285 GCF_000951035.1 Colobus angolensis palliatus | reverse complement strand
AGACTAGATTAAGAAAATGTGGCACATATACAACACGGAATACTATGCAGCCATACAAAAGGACGAGTTCATGTCCTTTGCAGGGGTATAGATGAAGCTGGAGACCTTCATTCTCAGCAAACTATCAGAAGGACAGAAAACCAAACACCGCATGTTCTTACTCAAAGGTGTGAATTGAACAATGAGTCACTTGGACACAGGGCAGAGAACATCACACACTGGGGCCTGTTGGGGGGTGGGGAGTGGGAGGGGCCAGAAGTATGAGAAATAACCAGTCTAACTCCA
>NW_012115075.1:6428-6730 GCF_000951035.1 Colobus angolensis palliatus | reverse complement strand
CTTTTGGCCGAGGGAGGTAAAGAGGAGACAAGGGCACTTACCCCAGAGAGGCCATGAGAGTGAGGGAAGCGGGGCTCAGGTCCTGGTCCGTCTGCGGTGTGGGAGCAGGAGGAGGTTCCTCACCCCCTAGAGGCCTGAGGAGGGGTCTCCTCCCGGGTCTTCGGCACCAACTGATTTGTTTTTCTAAGACCAGCCGAGCGGGCGCAAAAGAACCAGAAGGTAGGCAAGTGTAGGAGCAAAACAGGTTCAAGTTTATTTTGGTCACCTAGCTTCAGGGAAAGAAGGTGGGTAGGGAGAAGTCT
>NW_012115075.1:3500-3839 GCF_000951035.1 Colobus angolensis palliatus | reverse complement strand
GAAGGAGGCAGTGAGATAAGAAGAGAAATGCAAGTGGTTTATTAGGTAAATGCAGAAAACACCAGCAAGGGAATAGGGATATGAGGCAGGGAAAGAAAGGAAGCTAATAAAGGAATATTATGCAACCAAACCTCTGAATTAATGGAGCCCAGTCCCTTGGCTAACTCTGGGAAAAAAGTAAAACAAGTTTCAAGTTTATCATACCTGGAAGTGAGATATCTAGTATGTTTACATGTCGGTCCTATCAAGCATTTGTTGAGGTATGCTATGAGAGATAATCTCCAATACTTCCTGCATAGCATACAGCAAGAATGCTCTTCTAGGAGGGAAAGCCTTCAG
>NW_012115075.1:469-820 GCF_000951035.1 Colobus angolensis palliatus | reverse complement strand
TAGTTGAAACATTTAGCTCATTCACATCCAAGTTTAGTATTGATATGTACAGATCTAATCCTGTCATTGTGTTGTTAGCTGAATATTATGCAGACATGTTTGTAGGATTGTTTTATACTGTCACTGGTCTATGTACTTAAGTGTATTTTGTGGCCAGTAATGGTCTTTCCTTTCCATATTTAGCACTCCCTTCAGGACCTCTTGCTAGGTAAATCTTGTGGTAAGAAATTCCCTTAGCATTTTCTTGTGTGGAAAGGATTATATTTCTCCTTCGCATATGCAGTTTAATTTGACTGTATATGAAATTTTGTGTGGAAATTATTTACTTTAAAAATGCGAAATATGGCCGGG
>NW_012115075.1:0-419 GCF_000951035.1 Colobus angolensis palliatus | reverse complement strand
TAGTTGAAACATTTAGCTCATTCACATCCAAGTTTAGTATTGATATGTACAGATCTAATCCTGTCATTGTGTTGTTAGCTGAATATTATGCAGACGTGTTTGTAGGATTGTTTTATACTGTCACTGGTCTATGTACTTAAGTGTATTTTGTGGCCAGTAATGGTCTTTCCTTTCCATATTTAGCACTCCATTCAGGACCTCTTGCTAGGTAAATCTTGTGGTAAGAAATTCCCTTAGCATTTTCTTGTGTGGAAAGGATTATATTTCTCCTTCACATATGCAGTTTAATTTGACTGTATATGAAATTTTGTGTGGAAATTATTTACTTTAAAAATGCGAAATATGGCCGGGCGCGGTGGCTCAAGCCTGTAATCCCAGCACTTTGGGAGGCCGAGACGGGCGGATCACGAGGTCAGGAG
>NW_012115074.1:13990-14881 GCF_000951035.1 Colobus angolensis palliatus | reverse complement strand
TCTCTGTGTTTGGACAGAACCTGCTGGGACTACAGAACATCCCCAGGCAGTTCTTCCTGCAGGTGTACCACACCTTCCTCAGGATCGCAGAGACCAGGTACCCCGGGCTTTGTTCCTCCCTCCTGTAGGGAAGCTCCTCCTCCCACACCTCCTCTGCCAGCCCCTACCTCAGTTTCCACGCCTGGTGGCTGCTCAGACAGGGGTCCCCAGAGCAGCCCCTCAGCAGCACCTGCAAGCTGGCAAGAAATGAGACTCTCAGCCCTTTCCAGACCTGCCCTATCAGAGCCAGTGTTTTAACAGGAGGCCCGTGGTCTGTGCGCAGGGGAGAATTCAAGAAGCTCTGCTCTGGGGAGCCAGAACAGGGCAGTGTTCCTCTCTCCACAAAGCTTTCTTGGGGGACAGGAATGGGAAGAGACTCGGTAAAGAAAAAGAAGGCAGTGTGTCTCTCCCAGGTTGTGATTTGTGAAGGAAGAGAACACGGCATGGGGCAGCTAACACAGACAGAACGCAGTTGCCGCAGGGACGGCAGGTGAGGCTGTGATGAGAGATGAGGAGACCCAAGCACTTCCCTCAGGTGGTTTAAAGAACCTCTGATGGCCAGGCACGGTGGCTCACGCCTGTAATCCCAGCACTTTGGGAAGCCCAGGCGGGCAGATCACCTTAGGTCAGGAGTTTAAGACCAGCCTGGTCAACATGGTGAAATTCCGTCTCTACTAAAAATACAAAAATTAGTCAGGTGTGGTGGTGCGTGCCTGTAGTCCCAGCTACTCGGGAGGCTGAGGCAGGAGGATTGCTTGAACCCAGGAGGTGGAGGTTGCAGTGAGCTGAGATCACTCTACTGCACTCTAGCCCTGGTGATAGAACGAGACTCCATCTCCAAAAAAAAAAAAA
>NW_012115074.1:11687-11990 GCF_000951035.1 Colobus angolensis palliatus | reverse complement strand
TCCGCAGCCAGAAAAGTAAGATGTCAGAACGTCGTAATGGACAGAAACTTGAGAAACATTTACAGTGTAGGGCTGCCGTCTCCTTTCTCTCAGCATGTGTAGCATTGTCGTGGGGAAACTACTTAAAAAGCTTTTGATTCTTTTTTTTTTTTTTTTTTGAGACGGAGTCTTGCTCTGTCGCCCGGGCTGGGGTGCAGTAGCCAGATTAGCCAGATCTCAGCTCACTGCAAGCTCCGCCTCCCGGGTTTACGCCATTCTCCTGCCTCAGCCTCCCGAGTAGCTGGGACTACAGGCGCCTGCCAC
>NW_012115074.1:5396-6862 GCF_000951035.1 Colobus angolensis palliatus | reverse complement strand
TGTTGGCCAGCCTGGTCTCAAATTCTTGGCCTCAAGTGATCCACCTGCCATGGCCTCCCAAAGTGCTGGGCCACCACACCCAGCCTCCTATCTTTTTATTTTTAACGTATTTAATCGATTTGTGTTCTTGTTTTTAATGGTATGTTTTGTAGGCAGCATATAGATGGGATTCGTTTTTAATCTGATAATCTCTGCCTTTTAATTGGAATGTGATGCCATTTATATTTAATGTCATTATTGGCATGTTTGACTTTAGATCTACCATATTGCTGTTTGTTTCCTGTTTGTCTCATTTGTTCTTTGTTCCCTTTTCCTTCTCCCTCTACCTCTATTGATTATTTTTTATGATTCCATTTTATGTCCTTTATTGGCTGATTAGCTGTAACTGCTATATTTAGTTTTTGTTTCTAAGTGGCTGCTTTAAGGTTTGTGGTAAACATCTTTATCTTGCTACAGTATACATTAAACTTCAATTTCATGTGACATAAGAACCTTATAGCAGGCCAGGTGCAGTGGCTCACACCTGTAATCCTAGTACTTGGGAGGCTGAGGGAGGCAGATTGTCTGAGCTCAGGAGTTCAAGACCAGCCTGGGGAACGTGGCAAAACCCCATCTCTACCCAAAATACAAAAAATTAGTCAGGCATGGTGGCGCATGCCTGTAATCCCAGCTGCTGGGGAGGCTGAGGTGGGAGAATCGCTTGAACCTGGGAGGCAGAGATTGCAGTGAGCCAAGATCCGTCACTGAAGCTGCAAACTCCTGGACTCAAGTAATCCTCCTGCCTCAGCCTCCTGAGTAGCTTGGTCTACAGGCATG
Organism: Colobus angolensis palliatus; assembly: GCF_000951035.1. Classification (NCBI taxonomy): domain Eukaryota; kingdom Metazoa; phylum Chordata; class Mammalia; order Primates; family Cercopithecidae; genus Colobus; species Colobus angolensis. The sequence continues at coordinate 6,046 of NW_012115074.1, read as the reverse complement.
CATCACCACATGTGGCTAATTTTTTAATTTTTTTTTGTAGAAACGGTCTATGTTGCTCAGGCTGGTCGAAGATTCTGGGCCTCAAGTGATGCTCCTGCGTCAGCCAACCAAAGTGCTGAGATTGCAGGCATGAGCCACCATTCCCTACAGGAACAAAGTCTTTTATATGTATCCACATAGTAACTGTTTCCGGTGCTCTTAATTCCTTTGTATAAATCCAGATTTCCATCTGGTATCATTTTCCTTCTACCTGAAGGACTTTATTTTTTCTTCTGTTGCAGGCCTGTTGGTGATTAATTCTTTCAGCTTTTTCTTTCTTTCTTTCTTCCTTTTTTTTTTTTTTTTTTTTTTAAGAGACAGGATTCTGTCACCCAGGCTGGAATGCAGTGGCGCAATTACAGTTCACTGTAGCCTTAAACTCCTAGATTCAAGCAATCCTCCTGCCTCAGCCTCCTGAGTAGCTGGGACTATAGGTGTGCATCACCACACCTGGATACTTTTTTATTTTTACTTTTTGTAGAGATGGTGTCTTCCTACGTTTCCCAGGCTGGTCTCTAACTCCTGGGCTCAAGAGATCCTCCCACCTTGGCTTCCAGAGTATTGGGATTACAGGTGTGAGCCACTACTCCTGGTCTTCTTTCAACTTTTGA
>NW_012115074.1:0-951 GCF_000951035.1 Colobus angolensis palliatus | reverse complement strand
GTTTCTCCTGCCTCAGCCTCCCAAGTAGCTGGGATTACAGGCACCCGCCACCACCCTGGCTAATTTTTGTATCTTTAGTAGAAACGGAGCTTCACCTTGTTGGCTAGGCTGGTCTCAAATTCCTGACCTCAGTGATCCACCTGCCTCGGCCTCCCAAACTGCTGGGATTACAGGCGTGAGCTACCATGCCCAGCCTCAATTTGAATCTTTTAAAATGTATTTTGTACATCTTTACTTAACAGTTGCAGTCTTTCCTCTCATTTTTTTTTTAAGTATATGGAATTTGGTTACAGTTATTCTTTTAATGTCCTATTAACTATTTTAATTCTTTTAATGTCCTATTAAATTACATTTGGTTACAGTTATTCTTTTAATGTCCAGTTAATTCTGTCATCTTTAACTATGTTACTTTTGGGTCTTTTTTTTATTTTTATTTTTTGAGACAGGGTCTCACTGTGTCACCAGGGCTAGAGTACAGTGGCATGATGATGGTTCATTGCAGCCTCAACCTCCCAGGCTCAAGTGATCATCCCACCTCAGCCACCCAAGTAGCTGGGACTACAGGCATATGCCACCGTGCTCAACTAATTTTTTATTTTTTGTAGAGATAGTGTCTTACTAATTTGCTGAGGCTGTCCTCAAACTCCTGGGCTTCAGCAATCCTCCTGTCTTGGCCTCCCAAAGTGTTGGGATTACAAGCATGGGCCACTGCAGCCAGCCATATTTTCCTGCTTCTTTGTATGCCTAGTAATTTTTGTTTGCATAGATGCTAGATTTTGTGAGTTTGAGGTTACTGCATGCTGGATATTTTTGTATTCTATAAATCTTCTTGAGCTTTGTTCTGGGATACAGTTAAGTTTCTTAGAACAGTTTGATCCATTTAGGATCTTACTTTTTTTTTTTTTTTTTTTTTTGAGCGGGTTCAAGTGTTTCTCCTGCCTCAGCCTCCCA
>NW_012115073.1:15532-15841 GCF_000951035.1 Colobus angolensis palliatus | reverse complement strand
AGGAAGGAAGGAAGGAAGGAAGGAAGGAAGGAAGCAGCTTCCATTTAAAATAAATATTTTTTAAAATAAAATTTAATTACCATTATAACAGTATTAAGAGATGAGACCTTTAAGAGGTGATTAGAGGCTGGGCGCGGTGGCTCACATCTGTAATTCCAGCACTTTGGGTGGCCGAGGTGGGCAGATCATGAGGTCAGCAGATCGAGACCATCCTGACTAACACGGTGAAACCCTGTCTCTCCTAAAAATACAGAAAATTAGCTGGGCGTGGTGGCAGGCCTGTAGTCCCAGCTACTCAGGAGGCTGAGG
>NW_012115073.1:10094-11302 GCF_000951035.1 Colobus angolensis palliatus | reverse complement strand
TTGAAAAAAATTGATTGTAGAATACAAAATGGAAGGATGGATTTTCACACACAAATCCATAAACACAATACATCACATCAACAGAATGAAAAAAAAAAAAAAAAAAAAAAACAATCATCTGATTTTTAAATGGGCAAAAAACCTGAATAGACATTTCTCAAAAGAAGATATGCAAATGGCCAGCATATATATGAAAAATGCTCAACATCACTAATCATCAGGATAATGCAAATCAAAAATGCATGAAACATCATCTCAGTCTCATCAAAATGGCTACCATCAAAAAATAAAAAAATAAGTATTGAAAAGGTTATGGTGAAAAGGTTACCCTTACACACTGCTGATAAAACTACCATATGATCCAGCAATCCCACTACTGGATATATAAAATCAGTATGTCAAAGAGATGTCTTTACTTCTATGTTTACTGCAGTAGTATTCATAATAGTCAGGATATGAAATCAACATAAGTGTCCATTGATGGATGGATGAATTTACCACATTTCATCAATGATGAACCCGGAGGACATGGTTCATCATGGATGAACCCGGAGGACATTATATCAAGTGAAATTAGGCAGATACAGAAAGACAAATACCACATGATCTCACTCATATGTAGAATCTAAAAAGTTTTTATCATACAAGTACAGAGTAGAATAATGGTTACCAGTGGATGGAGAGAGTAAGAAGAAGGAGGGGATGATGAGAGATTGGTCGATAGGTACAAAGCTACAGTTAGATAGGAGAATTAAGTTCTGATGGTCTATTATATAGTAGGATGACTAGAGTTAACAATAATGTGTATCTCAAAATAGAAAACATTTTAAAATATTCTTATCACAAAAAATGATAAATGCTTGAGGTGGTGGATATGGTAATTACTTTGTTTGATCATTAAGTAATTTATGTATGTATTTAAATACTACATTGTACCCTATAAATAAGTATAATTATTTGTGTGTCAATTGTATTTCTTTTAAAAGAGGTGACTAGGTCATGAGGGCTCTGCCCTCCTGAATAAATTAATGTTTTGGGTTTTTGGGTTTTTTTTTGAGACAGTCTCATTCTGTCACCTAGGTTGGAGTACAGTGGTGTGAACACAGCTCACTGCAGCCTTGACCTCCTGGGCTCAAGTGATCCTCCTGCCTCAGCCTCTCATGTAGCTGGGACCACAGACATGTGCTACCATGCCTGGCTAATTTTTT
>NW_012115073.1:6942-8464 GCF_000951035.1 Colobus angolensis palliatus | reverse complement strand
CTAATTTTTGTATTTTTAGTAGAGAAGGGGTTTCGCCATGTTGGCCAGGCTGGTCTCAAACTCCTGACCTCAGGTAATCCGCCCATCTCGGCCTCCCAAAATGCTGGGATTATGGGTGTGGGCCACCATGCCCGGCCACAACCAGTAGATTCTTAAAGGTAATATGGAAAAGCCAATTCTAGTTTTGTTTGTTTGTTTGTTTTTGAGGCCGGATCTCACTCTGTCACCCAGGCTGGAGTGCAGTGGTGTGATCACAGCTCACTGCAGCCTCTACCTCCCAGGCTCAATTGATCCTACCGCCTCAGCCTCTCAAGTAGCTGGGACTACAGGCACATGCCATCACACACAGCTAATTTTTTTTGTATATAAATATACGATTTTACTGGCCTAAAATTTGGGAAGGGAAGGAGGATATAGGGAAAGCCTGGGAGAAGCTTGCCAAGAATCCTCTGTTTCCAATAATGGAGGGGCAGGAGCAGGCACCATCTTCTCTCTCCGAGGCACACACTCTCAGTTTGAGTGTGTGTGTGTGTGTGTGTGTGTGTGTATTCGTGTATGTAGAGATGAGGTTTCACCATGTTGCCCAGGCTAGCCTTGAACTCCTAGGCTCAAGTGATCTGCCTGCCTTGGCCTCCCAAAGTGCTGGGACCACAGGCGTGAGCCACTGCACCTAGCTACCAATTCTTATTATCTGGATTTTAAATTTCCAAATCATAAAGTTAGAAACTAATTACCCTTCCATGTGACATGAACTTTTAGGCCTGAAGATTTGTATTAGGCAGTGCTTTACCTTCCCAAAATAATTCTGAGAATTATTTCAGATGTCAACTAGGGAAGCTCTTTCCCCTCAGAAAAGCAGTTAAATTCCACTCAATTTTTCAGTTTCTGAGGTCTGTAAAATCCAATGTCCTAACTAGGATTCCTGCTAATTCCCAGTGACTTATATTTCTGATCATTTCTGCCTTCAGCTCATATTTTGGGGCTTGCTGTTTTTGTTCCTCTTTCATTCATGCCAGCCCAGAATTTAGCCCTACATAACTTTTCACAGGAAATTCATTTCCACCAACATTTTGCAGATTTTAGTAGACTTCACTGAAGACAGTGGGATCATGGAGAAGGGTCAATTCATAGAAAGGCAACATGGTGGCTTCAGTCTCCTCTCTTTCCTTTCCCCCGTCTCATTCATATGACTTCCTTTTAGAAGCAAAGCAAATTCTTCCCCCCGCTCCACCCCCTAATCGAGATGGAGTCTTGCTGTGTTGGCCAGGTTTGTTTGTTTTTTAGAGAGATGAGATCTCACTCTATTGCCTAGGCTGGAGTGCAGCTGTGTGATCCTCCTACTTCAGCCTCCCAAAATGCTAGGATTACAGGTGTGCAAAGCAAATTCTTCACTTGGCTTTCTGCATAGCAGTTTATCAAGCCTGATGCAAGGCCGGGCGCGGTGGCTCAAGCCTGTAATCCCAGCACTTTGGGAGGCCAAGACGGGTGGATCACGAGGTCAGGAGATCAAGACCATCCTGGC
>NW_012115073.1:0-567 GCF_000951035.1 Colobus angolensis palliatus | reverse complement strand
CAGCCTGGGCAACATAGCAAGATTCCATCTCTACAAAAAATTAAAAAATTAGCTGGGCATGGGGGCATACATCTGTAGTCCCAACTACTCAGGACGTTGAGGTGGGAGGATCCCTTGAGCCCAGGAGGTCAATGCTGTAGTGAGCTCCGATAGCACCATTACACTACAGCCTGGGTGACAGAGTGAGACCCTATCTCAAAATAAATAAATAAATAAGTGTTATTATTTTAAGCCTCTATATTTTCAAGTAGATTGTTACATACTAATTGATAAGTGGAACAACTAAAATAAATGGTGAGAGGTTATAATGTGCCTGTCATAATAGTATACTCATTTCATTTACTCATTAAATTTATTTTATACCAAACTCTGGTATGCATGCTGGGAATACAGCAGTGATTGCAACAGATAATGTCCCCTTCCTGACTTCACAGACTGTTTGGGGTAGGGAGGGTAGATGCACTAAACAAATTAACAAATAAATGTGTAATTCCTAGGCTGTGGAGAAAAAGCAGGATACAGGGAAGAGAGAGTGATGGAGTATTTTATTTTATTTTATTTTATTTT
>NW_012115072.1:7441-7879 GCF_000951035.1 Colobus angolensis palliatus | reverse complement strand
GTAAATGTTGAAAAAAGAGGGAGAAAAGAAACATGAGTACAGTGACCTTTGAGTAGCTGTGTTTATTTCCCAGTGAACTTGTTGAGTTTTCTTTCGTGAATAAGGAGATACATACAGAATATACAGGCTGCCCTGCCATGCCTTTAATGCCCTAGGAAAAACAAAAACAGAGCAAGTTAGTGGTATGCCAACTGAAGTCTTTAGTAATAAAACAAGAAAAAACAAAAATCTTTCTTTCTTAAAAGCACAGCTGGTAGAGAGTAAAAATATTCCTGAACCCAGTGGATGAATTGCCATGTATTTTCTCTACTCACACCGAGGGTATAAATTTTTTGTTTCAGTGTTAGATCAGGTAAGCTAATGTCTACCAAAATTAACGAAATTATTTTTCTTCAGTGATAAGAAGAAACAAAGGTATTTCTTAAAGATATTTGTACT
>NW_012115072.1:4443-5301 GCF_000951035.1 Colobus angolensis palliatus | reverse complement strand
ATAGAATATGTCATCCTCTCATTTTACAAATAAACTGAAGGACCCAGTGACTGGGTCATACAGCTAGTAAAAAGCAGAATCCGGACTTAAGTCCAGTGCATTTGACTTTAAATGCTGTGCCCTTTCCATAGAACATACTGGAAACTACTATGTCCTACTTAGTTCTTATGGGTACACTTACTCTGCGTCCAGGAGGGCCTGGGAGTCCTTGAGATCCCTCTTCACCTCTCAAGCCTACAGTGAGCTGCAGATAGGAATATATCAATACATTAGTTTCAACATTGTCTATCTACGGGGACTACTTCAGTTTCTATAAGACTTTCTAATTTTAAAAATAAATTTTAAAAAGACAGCAGCTATTAATTGAAGTCAGGTAAATTGCTTGTGATATAAACAATATATTCTTAATGACTGGTAAACATCCATTTCCCTCCTAGCCTCTTTAATAGTGATATACTTTGTTCTGGCACTGGCTGTGCATTTCAATCTTAATTAGCCGTAAATTGGGATTGGTGCTAATAGGAAAAGCAATATACAAGGGCACACAGAGATCTAATAAGAAAACTCACATCTGTAAAAGATCAAATAAGAAAAATGATTCCCTACACACATAAGAGGACATGAGTGGGTTATGTCATTCTCATACCTCAAAGTGATGGATACGAATACTAATGAAATGTATCCAGCCAGATGGAAAGTATCCATTGAGTTGCATCTTTATTCACACTGATGGTGACCACTGATATGGCACTCAAACTTTCAAATGAAAGACTGCTTGTCTCAGCATTTTGCTTCTAAGTAAGTAAGCATAATATTCTACTCTTCACTTTGCTAATTAGAAGATCTCAATAGCCTTCC
>NW_012115072.1:1647-2063 GCF_000951035.1 Colobus angolensis palliatus | reverse complement strand
AATCATTTGTTCTCCTGTAAGCCTCTGGCTCCTTATGTTTATTTGCCATATTTTTTCTTTTTTTTTTTTTTTTTGCAATTTTCAAATATATGATATATTGTTATTAACTGTGGTCACCATGATACACACTACATCTCTTGAGCTTACTCCTTCTTTCTAATTGAAATTTTATATACTTTGACCAACATCTCCCCAGTTACCACCTCTGGTAACTACCATTTTAATTCTCTGTTTCTATGATTTTGACCTTTTTTACGTTTCACCTATAAGTGAGATCTTGTCGTATTTAACTTTCCATGCCTGGTTTATTTCATTTCACATAATGTCCTCTGGATCCATCTATGTTGTCACAAATGACCAGATTTTCTTCTTTTTAAAGGCTGAATAATATTCCATTATGCATACATACCACATTT
>NW_012115072.1:0-1042 GCF_000951035.1 Colobus angolensis palliatus | reverse complement strand
TTATTAACTGTGGTCACCATGATACACACTACATCTCTTGAACTTACTCCTTCTTTCTAATTGAAATTTTATATACTTTGACCAACATCTCCCCGGTTACCACCTCTGGTAACCACCATTTTAATTCTCTGTTTCTATGATTTTGACTTTTTTTACATTTCACCTATAAGTGAGATCTTGTCGTATTTAACTTTCCATGCCTGGTTTATTTCATTTCACATAATGTCCTCTGCATCCATCCATGTTGTCACAAATGACCAGATTTTCTTCTTTTTAAAGGCTGAATAATATTCCATTATGCATACATACCACATTTTCTTTATCCATTCATCCATTGATGGATACTTAGGTTGAGTCCATATTTTCTTGGCTATTGTGAATAATGTTTGTGCTTGGTAAATTTTCTATGACATCTATATATAGCATTTGCAATAAACATTATTTTTTTTAAATGAAATAACTGTTCCTATACTGGCTGCTCCATGAGCTGAGATCTTGTTACAGCCAAAGCCATTAGGACAGAGTGCAGGCCTAAAAATGCGATGCCCCATTTCGTAGCTCTATTCCTCTATCTCTCATTGTCACCCTAGACTTTTGCAAGAAGGGAGGAGAAATGGGCGGTGTTGTTTTTCAAAGGATATGCATCTATGTGGCCATGCTGGTTGTTAAGGTATTGAAATGCCCTGTTCTAACTCACCCATTATCCTCTCTGCCTACCCCCCTTCTCCTGCTTGCTGTTTTCCTTCACGTTGACAGACTATCTATGGAATGAGAGCTTTAGCGGGTGGGAAAAATGTTCGCACACCTTCCTGGATGCTGAGATACCTTCCATACCCTCCACACTTGGGCTGATGGTCAACCCCTTCTCTTTACCTTGGAACTGAATACTCAGATCTGGGGAGGGGAGGGACTTCAAAACTTCATACCAGTCTTCCTCGCTGCCCAGTTTGACAGACTGTCTATGGAATGAGAGCTTTAGCGGGTGGGAAAAATGTTCGCACACCTTCCTGGATGCTGAGATACCTTCCATGCCCTCCACACT
>NW_012115071.1:7144-7479 GCF_000951035.1 Colobus angolensis palliatus | reverse complement strand
GTTCTCACCCACCATCAAATGTGGAGGTGGGCTCAGTTTCCCCGTTCTCACCCACCATCAAATGTGGATGTGGAATCAGTTTCCCCGTTCTCACCAACCATCAAATGTGGACGTGGACTAAGTTTCCCCTCTTCTTACCCACTACCAAATGTGGACGTGGACACAGTTTCCCCGTTTTCACCAACCACCGAATGTGGACGTGGACTGAGATTCCCCATTCTTGCCCACCATCAAATGTGGATGTGGACTCAGTTTTCCCTATTCTCACCCACCATCAAATGTGGATGTGGACTGATTTTCCCCCTTTTCACCAACCATCAAATGTGGACGTGGAC
>NW_012115071.1:6731-7094 GCF_000951035.1 Colobus angolensis palliatus | reverse complement strand
CCACCATCAAATGTGGACGTGGACTCAGTTTCCCCGTTCTCACCGAACATCAAAAGTGGACGTGTACCTAGTTTCCCCGTTCTTACCCACCATCAAAAGTGGATGTGGACTCAGTTTCCCCCAGTTCTCACCCAACATCAAATGTGGATGTGGACTTATTTTCCGCATTCTCACCCACCATCGAAAGTGGACGTGGACTCAGTTTCCCCGTTCTCACCCAAAATCAAATGTGGACGTGGACTCAGTATCCCTGTTCTCTCCCACCATCAAATTTGGACGTGGACTGAGTTTCCCCATTCTCAAAAACCATCAAATGTGGACATGTAATGAGTTGCCCCGTGTTCTCGCCCACCATAAAATGTG
>NW_012115071.1:5641-6000 GCF_000951035.1 Colobus angolensis palliatus | reverse complement strand
TTCCCCGTTCTTGCCCACCATCAAATGTGTACGTGGACTCAGTTTCCCCCTGTACTGCACACCATCAAATGTGGATGTGGACTCAGTTTGCTTCTGTTCTCACATACCATCAAATGTGGACGTGGACTCAGTTTCCTTCTCTTCTCTCTCACCATCAAATGTTAATGTGGACTCAGTTTCCCTGTTCTCACTGAACATCAAATGTGAACGTGGACTCAGTTTACCCGTTCTCAGACACCATCAAATGTGGATGTGGACTCAGTTTCCCCATTCTAACCCACCATCAAATGTGGACGTGGACTGTGTTTCACCATTCTCACGCCCCATCAAATATGAAAGTGGACCCAGTTTGCCCATTC
>NW_012115071.1:0-335 GCF_000951035.1 Colobus angolensis palliatus | reverse complement strand
CATCAAATGTGGACGTGGACTCAGTTTCCTCCTGTTCTCAAACACCATCAAATGTGGACGTGGAATCAGTTTCCTCCTGTTCCCACCCACCATCAAATGTGGACGTGGACTCAGTTTCCATGTTCTCAACCACCATCAAATATGGATGTGGACTCCGTTTCCCCTTTTGTCACCCAGCATCAAATGTGGACGCGGACTCAGTTTCCCCGTTGTCACCCACCAACAAATCTGGACGTGGACCCAGTTTCCCCGTTCTTGCCCACCATCAAATGTGGACGTGGACTCAATTTCCCCGTTCTCACCCACCATCAAATGTGGACGTGGACTCAGTTTCC
>NW_012115070.1:15219-15949 GCF_000951035.1 Colobus angolensis palliatus | reverse complement strand
TTTTTAGTAGAGACGGAGTTTCACTGTGTTAGCTAGGATGGTCTCAATCTCCTGAACTCGTGATCCGCCCGCCTCAGCCTCCCAAAGTGCTGGGATTACAGGCGTGAGCCACCGCACCCGGCCCAATTTTTTGTATTCTCAATAGAGACAGAGTTTCATCATATGGGTCAGGCTGGTATCGAATTCCTGACCTCAAGTGATCCGCCCACCTCTTGGCCTTCCAAAGTGCTAGGATTATAGGCGTGAGCCACTGTGCCTGGCCCACAATGCAATTTTTTATATAATTCAGTAGATTCCTTTTCTTTTTTTTTTTTTTTTAATTTTTTTTTAGAGACAGGATGTCTGTATTGCCCAGGCTGAGTGCAGTGGCACCATAATAGCTCACTGCAGCCTCCACTCTTGGACACATACAATCCTCCCACCTCAGGCTCCTGAGTAGCTGGGACTACAGGTGTGTGTCACCATGCCTGGCTAATTTTTTATATTTTTTGTAGAGACAGAGTCTCACTATGTTGTCCAGGCTAACAAACTTCTGGCTTCAACCAATCCTTCCACCTTGGCCTCTCAAAGTGCTGGGATTACAGGCATAAGCCACCGTGCCCCATCCTGATTCCTTTGCTTGAAACTTTTTTCTTGCTTGTCTTCTGAGACATCTTTGTCATCTTTGTCTCCATGTTCTTATCATATGTTTATTTATTTTTAATTTTTTTACCTTTTTTTTTTTTTTTTT
>NW_012115070.1:7529-8974 GCF_000951035.1 Colobus angolensis palliatus | reverse complement strand
TTTAGTAGAGACGGGGTTTCTCCATGTTGGTCAGGCTGGTCTCAAACTCCTGACCTCAGATGATCCGCCCGCCTCGGCCTCCCAAAGTGCTGGGATTACAGGCGTGAGCCACCGCGCCTGGCAACAAATTTTTAGGTATACAATATTATTGTTGACTATAGGTACAATGTTGTATAGCAGATCTCTAGACCTTATTATTCATCTTGCTTAACTAAAAAGCTATGCTCATTGATTAATAATTCCCCACTTCCCCTTTCCTCCAGCCCCTGACAATCACCATTACACTCTTTGATCCTATGAATTTAACTATTTTACATACATCATGTAAATAGAATCATGCAGTATTTATCATTCTGTGACCTGTTAATTTCACTTAGCATAGTGTCCTCAAGGTTCAGCCACATTGTCACACAGAATTTCCTCCTCTTTGTACTTTGTTTGTTTGTTTGTTTTCAGAGATTGGGTCTTGCTCTGTTGCCTGGGATGGAGTACAGTGGCACAGTCAGCTCACTGCAGCCTTGAACTCCTGGGCTCAGGTGATCCCTCTGGCCTCAGCCTCTTGAGTAGCTGGGACTACAAGCCTGGGCCCCTTCACCTAGGTCCATAAATTTCCTTCTTTTTAAAGGCTGAATAATATTCCATTGTATGTGTGTACCATATTTTCTTTATTTACTCCTCTGTTGATGAACATTTGGGTTGTTTCCACATCTGGGCTATTATGAATAGTGCTGCAATGAACATAGAAGTATTAATATCTCTTTGAGATCCTGATTTCAATTCTTTTTTTTTTTTTTTTTTTTTGCTCTTGTAGCCCAGGCTGGAGTGCAATGGTGTGATCTTAGCTCACTACAACCTTCGCCTCCTGGGTTCAAGCAATTCTCCTGCCTCAGCCTCCCAAGTACCTGGGATTACAGGTTGTGCCACCACAGCTGACTAACTGTATTTTTAATAGAGATGGTGTTTCACCATGTTGGTCAAGTTGGTCTTGAACTCCTGACCTCAAGTGATCCACCCACCTGGGTCTCCCAAAGTGCTGGGATTACAGGTGTGAGCCACTGCACCCGGCCTGATTTCAATTCTTTTGGATAAATATCCAGAAGTGGGATTGCTGGATCATATGGTAGTTCTACTTCAGTTTTCTGAGGAACCTCCATGCTGTTTTCCATAATCACTGCAGCATATTACATTCCCACCAACAGCATGCAAGGGTTATAATTTTTGCAGATCTTTACCAACATGTATCTTTTGTTTTTCGTTTTTTTATAATAGCCATCATGATAGGTGTGAAGTGATACCTTGTTGTGGTTTCTTTTTTTTTTTTGAGGCGGAGTCTTGCTCTGTCACCCGGGCTGGAGTGCGGTGGCCGGATCTCAGCTCACTGCAAGCTCCGCCTCTCGGGTTTACGCCATTCTCCTGCCTCAGCCTCCGGAGTAGCTGGGACTACA
>NW_012115070.1:822-1463 GCF_000951035.1 Colobus angolensis palliatus | reverse complement strand
CTGATTTCAATTCTTTTTTTTTTTTTTTTTTTTTTTTAAACAGGGTTTCACTTTGCTCTGTCATCCAGGCTGCAGTGCAATGGCACAATCTTGGCTCACTGCAACCTCCGCCTCCCGGGTTCACGCCATTCTCCTGCCTCAGCCTCCTGAGTAGCTGGGAGTACCGGCGCCCACCACCACGCCCGGCTAATTTTCTGTATTTTTAGTAGAGAGGAGGTTTCACCATGTTAGCCAGGATGGTCTGTATCTCCTGACCTCGTGATCCACCCGCCTCCGCCTCCCAAAGTGCTGGGATTACAGGCATGAGCCCCCGCACCCGGCCAGTGCTTTCAATACTAGGTTGACTAAAAGTGCCATTAGTGGACAACTTTGCCTTTTTTCTGATCTTACATGAAAAGACTTTGGTTTTTCACCATTGAATATGATGTTAGCTGTAGGCTTTCTATATATTGCCTTTATTATGCCTCTATTCCTACTTTGTTCAGATATTTTATCATGAAAATGTGTTAAATTTTGTCAAGTGCTTCTTCTTTTTCCTTCCTTTCCTTCCTTCCTTCCCTTCCTTCCTTCCTTTCTTTTTTTTTTTTTTTGAGACGGAGTCTCACTCTGTCACCCAGGCTGGAGTGCGGTGGCCAGATCTC
>NW_012115070.1:0-772 GCF_000951035.1 Colobus angolensis palliatus | reverse complement strand
GGCCTCCCAAGTGCTGGGATTACAGGCGTGAGCCACCGCGCCCGGCCCCTTTCTTTCTTTCTTTCCTTTTTTTGACAGGGTCTCACTCTGTCCACCCAGGCTGGAGTAGAGTGGTGCGATTTCAGCTCACCGCAACCTCCACCTCCACCTCCCAGACTCCAGCAATTCTCCTGCCTCAGCCTCCCGAGTAGCTGGGATTACAGGTACGTGCCACTATCACCTAGCTAATATTTGTATTTTTAGTAGAGATGGGGTTTCACCATGTTGGTCAGGCTGGTCTTGAACTCCTGATCTCAAATGATCCACTGGCCTCGGTCTCCCAAAGTGTTGAGATTACAGTTGTGAGCCACCACGCCCAACCCGTCAAGTGCTTTTTCTACATCTACTGAAACAGTCATGTGATTTTGATTCTTTATTCAGTTAATGTGGTGTATCACATTATACATTAATGTATACATTAATATGTTATATTAATATGGTATATACATTAATATGTTGAATCATCCTTGGATTGCAGGAATAAATACCTCTTGGTTGTATCTTTTTGTTTTGTTTTGTTTTGAGACAGAGCCTTGCTCTGTCGTCCAGGCTGGAGTGCAGCAGCTCGATCTCAGCTCACTGCAACCTCTGTCTCCTGGGTTCAAGTGATTCTCCTGACTCCACCTCCCATGTAGCTGGGACTACAGGCATGGGCCACTACACCCAGCTAATTTTTGTATTTTTAGTAGAGATGGGGTTTCACGATGTTGGCCAGGCTGGTCTCAAACTCCTG
>NW_012115069.1:15170-15556 GCF_000951035.1 Colobus angolensis palliatus | reverse complement strand
AGCTTGCAGTGAGCTGAGATCCAGCCACTGCACTCCAGCCTGGACGGCAGAGCGAGACTCCGTCTAAAAAAAAAAAAAAAAAGTTAGCAATTCAATAGTTTTTAGTATATTCACAGATATATGTAACCATTATCACAATTTTAGGACATTTTCCTCACCTCTGAAAGAAACCCTTCAGCTATTGTCCCCCAATTCCCCACCCCAATTCTCCCTAAGCAACCCCTTTTCTGCTTTCTGTCTCTTTGGATTTGCCTATTCTAGGCATTTCCTATAAATGGAACCGTACCATATGTGACCTTTGTGTCAGGCTTATTTCACTTAATATTTTCTTTTTTTTTTTTTTTTTTGGACAAGAAATAAGTGAAAACATGCGATGTTTGTCTTTC
>NW_012115069.1:8343-9339 GCF_000951035.1 Colobus angolensis palliatus | reverse complement strand
CCGTGTTCGCCAGGATGGTCTCGATCTCCTGACCTCGTGATCCGCCCGCCTCGGCCTCCCAAAGTGCTGTGATTACAGGCGTGAGCCACCGCGCCCGGCCGGTCTCGGGTTTTTATAGGCGCAGGATGGGGATGTTGGGGGGGCCGGAGTAGTCTTGGGAAATGCAACATTTGGGCACGAAGGAAGGCGTGCCTGACCTCACCTAGGTCTGTGGGGGTGGAGCCCTAGCCAGGGACCACACCCTCCTTTACCCAGCATTTCCCTTCCCCTCTTCCATATCATTTAAAGGGACCACGCTCTTTCCCTCACAGCACTCTTATATCAGTGCAACCACTATGGAGAAGTTTGGAGGTTCTTTAACAAACTTAAAATAGAGCTACCATATGATTCAGCAATCCCACTACTGGGCATATCCCCAAAAGAAAGGAAACCAGTATGTGGAAGAGATATCTGCCCTCCATGTTTTTTATTGCAGCCCTATTCACAACAGCTCGTTGAAGCGAACTAAGTGTCCATTAACAGATAAAGAAAATGTGCTACATATACACAATGGAGTACTATTCAGCCATAAAAAAGAATAAGATCTCGTCATTTGCAACAGCATGGATGAAACTGGAGGTCATTCTGTTAAATTAAATAAGTCAGGTACAGAAAGACAAACTTCACAAGCTCTCACTTATTTGTGAGAGCTAAAAATTAAAACGAACTTATGGAGATGGAGAATAGGATGGTTACTAGAGACAGGGAAGGGTAATGGGGTTGGGGGAGAGGGGGGAAAGTGGGGATGGCTAATTGGTACAGAAAATAGAAAGAATGGGCCGGGCGCGGTGGCTCACGCCCGTAATCCCAGCACTTTGGGAGGCTGAGGCGTGCGGGTCACCTGAGGTCAGGGGTTCGAGACCAGCCTGGTTAACATGGTGAAACCTCGTTTCTACTAAAAATACAAAAAATTAGCTGAGCATGGTGGCACGTGCCTGTAATCCCAGCTACTCAGGA
>NW_012115069.1:3122-3461 GCF_000951035.1 Colobus angolensis palliatus | reverse complement strand
ATCTCCTGACCTCGTGATCCGCCCGTCTCGGCCTCCCAAAGTGCTGGGATTACAGGCTTGAGCCACCGCGCCCGGCCTAGTTTTTTAGGTTTTTAAACCAGAACCTAGCCCTCTACCTGGGGCGTTGAGGTTTTAGCAATGTTGCTCAATCTCGTGTACTTTTTTTTTTTTTGAGACAGTCTCCCTCTGTCGCCCAGGCTGGAGTGCAGTGGTGTGATCTCAGGTGCGATCTCGGCTCACTACAACCTCCGCCTCCTGGGTTCAAGCGATTCTCCTGCCTCAGCTTCCTGAGTAGCTGGGATTACAGGTGTGTGCCACCACGCACAGCTAATTTTTTTG
>NW_012115069.1:0-271 GCF_000951035.1 Colobus angolensis palliatus | reverse complement strand
CCACCATGCCTGGCCCTTTATATAAGGCTTTAAATACCCTCATCCAAAAAAAGCCCACCCCAGCTACATGATCTTTTCTTGGTAACTTTTTTTTTCTTTTTTAAGGAGACAAAAGTCTTACTCTGTCTCTCAGACTGGAGTGCAATGGCAGGTCACAATTCACTGCAGCCTCTACCTCCCGGGCTCAAGGGATCCTCTCGCATCAGCCTCCCAAGTAGTTAGGACTACAGGCATGCACCACCATGCCTGGCCCTTTATATAAGGCTTTAAA
>NW_012115068.1:21009-22124 GCF_000951035.1 Colobus angolensis palliatus | reverse complement strand
AGCACTGAAGAGAAGAAAAAACAGTTTTATTTTTATAGAACACTTGCATACAAATGCAGACTTATGAATCATCAGCATCCGGAGTGTAATTTTAAAGAAATCCCTGTATAGAAATTCAGGCAAGCTTGTACCTTTTCTGGCTGCTGCCACTCAGCACAAGAGAGCTTTGAATGGTACGTGTATACATAATGGATACATTAATCATTATGTCATCATGAATATCATGAGCAATTTAGATTTGCATACTTAACATTCAATATGTTAGTGAAATCATTTGCATTTTTCATTGATCAGCTTTAAAGAAAACTGAATATTGTGTAGGCACTCACCTATTATAGTATTAAATTTTTCATTAATAATTTAGGCTATGAGCAAACGTATGCAGCCAAAGTTTTTTTTCATCTCCTCCAAAATTATTCCTAATTTTCAGCTTTATAACTTCTCTGATGGTACAACTGTCATATAATTTCATTAACGGTGTTCCAGTTGTTGAACTGGCATCCCTGAAAATTAGGACGCTAAGCCTTTTTTGAGTCTATTTGAACCTATGATTTGACCAAAGGGCATTTTTTTGTCCAATCAATGTGAGAAGGCTGCACATCTCATTTTGTTTTTAAACTGAGAACCAGGAAAACTTAGTACATATCAATGAGTTGTATCTTTCTAGCTATGATGCTTTGTTTTGATAATACTGCAAATGATTTCACCGTCAGGACTTGGATGTAACACATGTAAAATGTAGCCCTTGAAATACTACTCCCTCTAACACCCAGTCCGACAAATGTACTCCTTCAGCAGTCATCTTCTCAGGAAAGAAACCTCAATCATTCTTTACACTGGAAAATTAAGAGTTGTATTTGTTCCTTCATTTTCGTTATCCCCTAGGTATAATCAATAAGTGCAATAACGTACCTTCGAAATAGTTCCCAAATAACTCCCTTGCCCCATCTCGCTTCTTAACAATACCCTGTTCAAGCAGCTGTCTTCATTTATTTCCACTATTGAATTGCCTCTTTCTGATATCTCTCTATGATTAAATCCTTCTAAGTATTTTTAGCGACAGTAACTGAAGTGATACACTTTTTAACATACATCATTATTATATTGAAATCCTG
>NW_012115068.1:18309-19029 GCF_000951035.1 Colobus angolensis palliatus | reverse complement strand
AAAGCATTCAAGATGTGGCCTGTCTGCTTCTAATAGCACATGCTAGTTTGCATGAACAAAGAGATTATCTGAAGCTACAACTTATATTTTAAAGGAAAACAAAGCAAAAATGTGTGGAGAATTTGCAGCCTGACCATGTGGTTGTAAAGAAAAACCCATTTTATAGGTAAGAATTTAAGCCAGCTGCAGAAATTTGCCTAAGAGGTGCCGAATGTTAATAGTCAAGACAATGAAAGAAATGCCTCCAAGACATTTCAGAGACCTTCAGGGTAGCCCATACCATCACAGGCCTGGAGAATTAGGAGGAAACAATGGTTTCATGGGACAGCCCAGGGCCTCAGGACATGGCAGCCTGCATTGTAGCTACTCCACCTCCAACTGCAGCTGAAAGGGGCAAAGGTACAACTCGGGCCATTGCTTCAGAGGAGGCAAGCACCATGCCCTGGAAGCTTCCGCTTGGTGTTGAGCCTGTGGGTGCACAGAGGGCAAGAGTTGATGCTTGGGAGCCTCCACCTAGATTTTAAAGGATGTATGGAAATGCCTGGATGTACAGGCTAAAATCTACTGCAGGGGTGGAACCCTCACGGTAAACCTGTACTAGGGCAGTGCACAACAGAAATGTGGTGTTGGAACCCCCACACAGAGTTTTCACTGGGGCAATGCCTAGTGGAGCTATGAGAAGAGGGCCAATGGCCTCCAGACCCCAAAATTGTAGATCCA
>NW_012115068.1:5544-5969 GCF_000951035.1 Colobus angolensis palliatus | reverse complement strand
TGCTGCCGGTTGTGTTTCAGCCAGTGGGAGACACTGGCAGGCGATTTCAGAGCCTGATGCAGCGGAGAGAGGAAAAGGAAAAAGCTAGGGCATATATACTCCAGTCTATATGCCGAGGCAGTGCGTTGTACTCCAGTCTCTATGCTGAGGCAGTGCGTATGACAGCATGGTATCTTGTTTACACCACCAATCCCTCTTGCTGTTATTCCACTTTCTGCCGGGTGACTTCACCCCCTGAAATTTAGTAATACCATTCTCTTTCTCTGTCTCTCTCTCTATTTTTCCTGCTGATTCTAATGCAATAGTGAGTTTCTATAGTTGGAGATCTCCGAGTTGTCTCCTTCTCTCTAATTGGCTCCCTTGGTCTTCCAGCAACTGTGTAACCAAATCTCTGTACTAAATTATCTGTAATATGCTTAAAATGC
>NW_012115068.1:0-314 GCF_000951035.1 Colobus angolensis palliatus | reverse complement strand
AAAGACTTACAATTATATTGGTCCCACTTGGATAGTTCATTAGAATCTTTCTCTTTTAAAATTCATCTGATTAGAAACCTTATTTCTATCTGGAAGTATAACTTGTCTTTGACATGTGATGTAACATATTCACAGGCTCCAGAGAGTAGGAGGTGAACGTCTTTGGTGTGCAATTATTCTGCCTATCACAACAGCATTTGACCACCTTTAAAGTTTATTCTTTGTTTTTTCTTTATTATTCTTTTAAATCAGTATTGTTAAATAACATTTCACCAGGGAATCATATGTTAAGTTTAGAGTTTCAAATACATGAT
>NW_012115067.1:18969-19303 GCF_000951035.1 Colobus angolensis palliatus | reverse complement strand
GGTCTCGATCTCCTGACCTCGTGATCCGCCCGTCTCGGCCTCCCAAAGTGCTGGGATTACAGGCTTGAGCCACCGCGCCCGGCCTATTATTTTTTGAGATAGAGTCTCGCTCTGTCACCCAGCCTGGACTGCAGTGGTGCGATCTCAGCTCACTGCAACCTCCACCACCTGGGTTCAAGTGATTCTCCTGTCTCAGCCTCCCAAGTAGCTGGGACTACGGGTGGGTGCCACCACACCCAGCTAATTTTTGTATTTTTAGTAGAGATGGGGTTTCACTATGTTGGCCAGGCTGGTCTCAAACTCCTGACCCCAGGTGATCCACCCGCCTTGGCAT
>NW_012115067.1:12560-13449 GCF_000951035.1 Colobus angolensis palliatus | reverse complement strand
GTGATCCACCCGTCTCGGCCTCCCAAAGTGCTGGGATTACAGGCTTGAGCCACCGCGCCCGGCCAATGATTTTCTTAGTGGTGTCTGAGAATTCATCTGCTGCCTCTTAGTTAGCATAAGTTGCTTCTCCTGTATCTCGTTGTTGTTGTTGTTTTTCTGAGACTGGGTCTCACTCTGTCACCCAGGCTGGAGTGCAGTGGCAGGATCTCGGCTCACACAACCTCTGCCTCCCAGGCTCAAGCGATGCTCCTGTCTCAGCCTCCCAAGTAGCTGCGATTATAGGTGTGGGCCACCATCGCCTGGCTAATTTTTGTATTTTTTGTGAAGATGGGGTTTCACCATGTGGGCCAGGCTGGTCATAAACTCTTAACCTCAAATGATCCACCTGCCTTGGACTGCCAAAGTGCTGGGATTACAGGCATCACTGCACCCAGCCTATCTTGACATTTTTTAAGCTAAACCTCTTTCTAAAATCAGCAAACCATCATTTGTTGGCATTAAATACTCCAGCTTTAGATCCTTCACCTTCTTTTTGCTTTAAGTTGCCATATAATGACTTTGCTTTTTCTCAAATCATATTAGAGTCAATAGGTATGCCTTTCTTATAGTACCCACATAAAAGCTGCATATTATGCACATAAAAAGGCATTTGGCAAAAAGTGCAAAGTTTTTGCGCCTGTTGGCATGGCTACAGTGACAACTTCATGAATTTCCTTTTTTTTTTTACACAATTGGTTCTTACGCTGGATTTATCTTAAAAAAAAGATTTTTTTTTTTTTTTGTAGAGACAGGGTCTTACTTTGTTGCCCAGGCTGGTCTCAATCTACTGGGCTCATGTTATCTACCCTTCTTGGCCTCCCAAAGTGCTGGGATTACAAGCATGAACCAC
>NW_012115067.1:9282-11549 GCF_000951035.1 Colobus angolensis palliatus | reverse complement strand
ACACCATGCCCAGGTAATTTTTGTATTTTTAGTAGAGATGGGGTTTCACCATGTTGGCCAGGGTGGTCTTGAACTCCTGACCTCAGGTAATCCGCCCACCTCAGCCTCCCAAAATGTTGAGATTACAGGCATGAGCCACCATGGCTGGACAGAAGCTTTTTAGACAGGGTCTCACTCTGTTTCCAGGCTGCAGTGCAGTGCCATGGTCTCAGCTCACTGCACCCTCAAACTCCCAGGCTCAATTGATCCTCCCACCTCAACTGCCCCAAATAACTGGTAGTTTTTGTAGAGAAGGGGTTTCACCATGTTGCCCGGATTGGTCTCAAATTCCTGGGCTCAAGTGATCTGCCTGCCTCAACCTACCAAAGTGCTGAGATTACAGGTATGAGTCACCACACTCGGCCAGTGTGCAGAAGTTTTGATAAATTTTAACTTGTAGATTTCTGGATTTCTGTATGTTTTATGGTAGTAAATGATAATATAGACTAGTATCTACATATATTTCATACACTTGTAACATACCATTTTCTGAAATTTTTTGGTATTTCTAGGCTATGCTGTTCATCTACAGGTTTTTTCAAACCGCTTGAAATCTCCATAACATCTTCCAATACATTTATTATTGAAAAAAATCCACATACAAGTGGACCTGTGCAGTTCAAATCCATGTTGTTTGGCCAGGCGTGGTGGCTCACATCTGTAATCCCAGCACTCTGGGAGGCAGAGGCAGGCAGATCGCATGAGGCTGGGAGCTCAAGACCAGCCTGGCCAACATGGTGAAACCCCATCTCTACTAAAAACTACAAAAACTGGTAGCACATGCCTGTAATCTCAGCTGTGTGGGAGGCTGAGGCTTGACAAGAATCGCTTGAACCTGGGAGGTGGAGGTTGCAATCAACCAAGATCACACCACTCTACTCCAGCCTGGGTGACAGAGCAAGACTCTGTCTCAAAAAAGAAAAAAAAAAAAGCCATGTTGTTCAAGGCTCAACTATAAATGTTAGCCAATATTATTGCTGTTGTAATTAGGCAATTATTCAGTTCTTGCTCTGCCTTGGTATAGCCCTTCACCAAAATTAACGTTAAGTTGATAGCTGAAAAGTGTTTTACCACCATAAATGACCTAAAACCATGTCTTGTACCTGGCAGCTGCTTCTTTCTTCCCATCTTCCAGTGTCCTCCAATGAATATGATCTCCAAAACCTGGAAGGAAAGAACTTTATAAGCATTCACACAATGAACAAAGGGCACAGTCCCAAGAAGGAAGTGTGTATGTTCACAAGATACCCACTAAGAAGGTTTTCTTCTGTCAAGAGCTTGGTGTTCAAGTCCCAGCTCCACCACCTTCTAGGTGTACGGGACCATACCTCAAGCCTCAGTTTTCATACCTGCAAAATGGAGACACCACCACCTAATTCACAGTTTCAAAGGAGGCTAAATTAAAAAATGACATTAAATGCTTTGTAAACTATCATGGAATATGCTAATAATACTATAAGAATGAATGAGAATTTCCCACAGAGTAAACATAAAGCAGGTCATAACAAATCATAACTAATTCAAGGTGATTCAGCAATACAGCTTTAGATTCAGAAAGACGTAGGTCCATGACTCCACTTCCTATTATGTGTGTGAATTTTTGTGAGTGAAGTAAGCTCTCCAAGTCTCAATTTCTTTCTTATTTTCCCTCATCTATAAAAACAAGACAATAAGACCTACCTCCAAGTGTTAGCATAAGGATTAAATGAAGTAAGTATTTAAAGCTATTGTTATTATTATGCCCACAGTTCAGCCAGAGTAATCTTTCTATTTTAAACTCTTGAGCATGTTTTGTAGGATAGCACAGAATGGTCTTTCTAAATCATGTTACTCCTGGAAAAAAACAAAAACAAAAAAACATTCAAAGGCTTTCCAATGCCCTAAAGATAAAGGTCCAACTCTTGTAGTAGGGTTTACAAAGCTTTTCAGAATATGGCACCTGCCCACCTCTCCAGCCTCACTTTCCACACTTTTCCTAAAATCTTATACATACACCCTGTACGTTCCTTTTTGTTTTTGTTTTTTTAGATAGAGTCTCTCTGTCACCAATGGTAGAATGCAGTGGTGTGATCTTGGCTCACTGCAACCTCTACCTCCCAGGTTCAAGCGATTCTTGTGCCTCAGCCTCCTGAGTAGCTGGAATTAGAGGCACCTGCCACTACACCTGGCTAATTTTTTTTTTTTTTTTGGAGATGGAGTTTTACTCTTGTTGCCCAGGCTGGAGTGCA
>NW_012115067.1:0-606 GCF_000951035.1 Colobus angolensis palliatus | reverse complement strand
AGCTGGGACTACAGGCGCCCGCCACGTCGCCCGGCTAGTTTTTTGTATTTTTTAGTAGAGACGGGGTTTCACCATGTTAGCCAGGATGGTTTTTTTTTTTTTTTTAAGGCATATTTGAAGAGAGAATGGCTGAGCATTTTCAAGAACAAGATAAAACATTAATATGGCCAGGCACAGTGGCTGATACCTATAATGCTAGCATTTTGGGAAGCCAAGGCAGAATGATCACTTGAGTCCAGGAGTTGGAAACCAGCTTAGGCAACACGGAGAGATCTTGTCTCTACAAAATTTAAAAGTCCAGCACACTGGCATGTGCCTATAGTCCCAACTACTTGGGAGGCTGAGGCGGAAGGATTGTTTGAGCCCAGGAGCTTGAGGCCACAGTGAGCAATGATTGTGTCACTGCACTCCTGGGTGGCAGAGAGATCCTGTCTCAAAAATAAACAAACCAAATACAACCATGAATCTACATATTTCTTCATAATATGTATTAACTGGGATAAATTATAAAAACAAACATTTAAATGGTGAAACTGCAGAGCAACAAAAACACTGGGAAGATCTTAAAAGCACTCAAAGAGAAGTAACTTTTTTTTTTTTTTTTTT
>NW_012115066.1:8099185-8155962 GCF_000951035.1 Colobus angolensis palliatus | reverse complement strand
GGAGGGACCAAGTTCGAACTTGCATTAAAGATCCTTGCCGCTTGGCTTTGACTCTGGACTCTGGTGGTCTTCTTCAGGGAATAAACGGTCTGGGCATAACAAAACAAACTTGCAAAACTATGGAGAGTCCAGTGCAGCTCATGAACTGTGCCACAGAAAATGCAGTTTTATTTATCTCATATTTAAAGAAAGAAGAAGAAGAAAGGGATGGATTCAATGCTTGGGTAGACAGTGTGCAGTTGGCTGGTTAAAGGAAAGAGAATGATTCATTATCTATTCTTCTTCCATCTCCTACATCAAGGAAATGGTCTTCAGAGTGGAAAAGGCAAAAAGGCATGGTCACCAACCTGAATTTTAATAGATGTAAACAGTTAGGACTGTGCCTGCAACATAGCAAGTGCTCAATAAATATGTTAAATTTTTACTTTTTTAAAGAGTTGCTGGGAATGAAAAAGGTGCTGGAAGTTTAAAATGAGAAAATCACTACTTTCCAAAAAGGGGAATGGGATAAATTCTGAAAACAACACATCAATGAAGAAGACATCAATCGCTCCTCAAATTCAGAAACAAAGTATTTAGAGATGGATTGTGAGCACTCTGGAAGGAAAGATGAAATTACTGAAAACAATGAGTTGCAAATCACAGTCTGGCTAATCTAATTTCCTTTGCTTGGATTTTGTCATTAAATTATTTGATTAGAGAAATTCATTTAAAAAAATCAAGATTTTTCTTTCTCTGAAGCAGTTTCGAGAAAGCAAAGGAAAAAAATCAGAATTTTAGTAAGATATTGGACGAATTGTTCATAAGCTATGTTTTCTCATGCATTTTGTAATCTGTGCTCTCTCTGGAATGTTCTACCTCTCCTCCTCTGCTGATGATTGCCTATCATCTGAGGTAGAATAATAATTTCGAAATAATAACCAACGTTGTCTTTTTTCCTTTCCGACCTTGGCCTTCTTTGAGTCAGCTAGGTTGTGTACAAATATCGCTGTAGGTAAGTGATGACACATCAAAAAACAGTGAAGAAAATAGTCTGTGGTTGGCTTTGGATTTCAAGTCTGAAGTCTTCAGGGAAGCAAAAAGGGCTCTTGGCTAGACAAAAGGTTTGAAAAAACACTGTGATGTAGAAACATAAAGCTTTCCTTCCTAGAGACTAGCCTGGGTTGAGGGGGTGAGAGCTAGTGAATGCCATACAACATCTGTGTTGTGGAATCACTACATGACCTGTCCATTGTCCTTCGTGACTCTCTTTCAACAGCAATATGGTCCTCTGATAGCCCAGCCCAACCGGTGATGTCTGGTTGATGCCTATTGGTGCCATATGTAGACCCAGAAAATCTGAGATAGGTGTTAGTTAATTTAGAAGTTTATTTTGCCATGATTGAGGACACACACGTGTGACACAGTTTCAGGAAGTCCTGATGACTTGTGCTCAAGGTGGTTGTGTCACAGCTTTGTAGTATACATTTTAGGGAGACATGAAACATCAATCAATATATGTAGGAAGTACATTGGTTCTGTCCAGAAAGGCAGGAAAACTCGAAGCAGGGAGGGTTCTTCCAGGTCACAGGTACGTGAGAGACAAACGGTTGCATTCTTTTGAGTTTCTGATAAGCCTTTGCAAAGGAGGCAATGAGAATATGCATCTATCTCAGTGAGCAGAGGAATGACTTTGAATAGAATGGGAGGCAGGTTTGCCCTGAGCAGTTTCCAGCTTGAATTTTGCTTTTAGCTTAATGATGTTGGGAGTCCAGTATATTTTCCTTTCACACATATACTTCACCCAACTAGACAACTTCCCCTTTAGTGCCTATGACTCTTATAAGCCTCAGAGCTAGAGGATAAGACATTTAAGAGCTAGAGGGAAGTAATCATGTGAAATGGGCCTATACTTGGGTGGACCTCTATGCAGAATCAATCTTTTCCATCTACACCACCCTTGCTATCAAGACTATAGTCATCATCTACTTTTGCACATTCTTGAGACTTAACTCAAAAAAGTGGTAGGGGAAGGGAGAAAGGAGAAGGGAATAAAAAACACCCCATGCTCTCTTTTTGAAGTTTCTTCAACAATTCTGGATATCTTCTGGAGTTCCTTTTTGAACTTGTTTTGGACTCCAAGTCCATTTATATTGTAGGGCCCATAGCTGCTATTTATTTCCAGCATAATCATTTCCCCATTAGACTGTGAGCCTCTTGAGGACAGAGAACAGGCTCTAGTATGTTTGTATTTACTGGCACACAGTAGAGGCTAGCAAGGGTTTAGTGGGTTTAACTGAAGGTGGTGAAATGTGTGGAAATACCGGGTTTCACAAATAGTAAAACATATACTTCAGGAATATTGGCTATTGTATCAGTGTCAGCTTTGAACTGTCTCTCTAAGAGGTGTTTCTAGGCTCTGACCTCCATTTTACTATTTTATATTAATGACTTTGCCAGAGGTGTGTGAACTAGAACAACTCTATCTTAAACAGGGGCTGGGTAAAATGAGGCTGAAAGCTACTGGGCTGTTTTCCCAGACAGTTAAGGCATTCTAAGTCACAGAATGAGATAGGAGGTCAGCACAACATACAAGTTGTGAAGACCTTCCTGATAAAACAGGTTGTAGTGTAGGAACTGGCCAAAACCCACCAAAACCAAAATGGGCACAAGAGTGACATCTGGTTGTCCTCACTGCTACACTCCTGCCAGTGCCGCGACCGTTTGCAAAAGGCATGGCAACGTCAGGAAGTTTCCCTATATGGTCTGAAAAGGAAAAGAATAAATAACCCACCCCTTGTTTAGCATATCATCAAGAAATAACCATAAAAATGGGCAATCAGCAGCCCTCAAGGCTGCTCTGTCTATGGAGTAGCCATTCTTTTATTCCTTTACTTTCTTAATAAACTTGCTTTCACTTTGCACTGCGGACTCTCCCAGAATTCTTTCTTGTGCGAGATGCAAGAGCCCTCTCTTGGGTCCTGGATCAGGGCCCCTGTCCTGTAACAACTTGAATGAGAATATAACTCATTGTTTACATTTTAGAGTGACAGGAAGCCAGAAGGTAAGGTCAATATATTGGATAAGTGTTAGAATCCAAAGAGGGAGGAATAAGTTGAAAGTATGAACCAAATATAATTTGCTTGGGAATAAATATAAAATGCTTCATTAGGTTTAAAAAATCAACTGCATTATAGACTAGGGGAGATACATTTAAAATACAATATTTGTTAAATATCTTGCTGTCACTTTAGTTGATAAGCTCAATACGAGCCAAAATATAAATCAGCTTTTGCTGTATTATATATTTAATGCAATTTTGCATATTATTTATAGAAATAAAAGAAGTGCACAAAGGAAAGGATCCTACTGTCTATCTCATTGATAAGATCATGGTTGAAATATTAGATATAGTTCCACACATAATATTTAAAAAGTATTGTGCTAGAGAATTTGGAAGAAAATGTTTCTGAAAACTATATTTTTTAGTCATTTTATTTTTATTGATGTATAAGAGGTATACATAGTTTCAGGGTACATGTGATAATTTAATAATTCATATAATTTGTAAAGGTCAAATCAGTGTACTTGGGATATCATCATCTTTAATATTTTTATTTTCTTTATGTTGGAAATGTTCAAATTATTCTTCTGTTGCTATTTTGAAATGTACAATAGATTATTGCAAACTATAATCACCCTACGGATCTATCCAGCACTGTTATTTTTATCATTTTATTATTTCCTTTATTTATTTATTTTATTGAGATGAAGTCTTGCTCTGTTGCCCAGGCTGGAGTGCAGTGGGGCGATTTTGGCTCACTGTAACCTCCACCTTTCAGATTCAAGCAATTCTGCATCAGCCTCCCAAGTAGCTGGGATTATAGGTGCACAACACCATACCCGGCTATTTTTTGCTTTTTTTTTTTTTTAGTAGAGACAGGTTTCACCATGTTGGCCAGGCTGGTCTTGAACTCCTGACCTCAGTTGATCTGCCCACCTCGGCCTTCCAAAGTGCTGGGATTACAGGTGTGAGCCACCATGCCCAGCATAGCACTATGTTTTATTTCTTTTTTCAAACCATATATTTGTACCCATTAATCATCTTCTAATGAAAATTGAGAAGAGATTGGGATAGACGACAGGAGAAATATCCTCATGTAGGAGTCAAGTCATTTTTTTTTTAAATTCTTGAATGCCCGTTATAGTAAAGGACAGTTCAGCTTATGTTTTGCAGGCCAGTAAGTGAAAGTTATAAGGAAGCAGATTCTGGGTCACTGCCACCATTCATAAGAAATATGTAGCAATTAGGTCTTTCCATCAGTGAAATGACAACTTTGCGGTAGTCACCACTTCACTTAGCTGGAGGAGTTTAAACTGAGAACAGAAGGTCTGTCATCACAGAAGGTTCCTGATTTGCATAGCTTAGCTGGAGAGTACTTTGCGGATGTCGATGCACATGAAGGACCTTTTGACCAAGTGGCAGAAATTATGAAGAGAACTGCTCAGCTCAACACAGGGTTACCTGGACTTCCCTTGCCCCTTACTCTGTATTCAGGACACATAGAAGGAAACAATCTGGGTTTGCTGGACTGTAATTAATGTGGAAGAGAAGGAAATAACTCCTTGGTGGATGTGAGTTGTGAGGAAGAATGATGATGCTACTCTATGTTCCATGACTCTGTACCTGGAGAAATAACGGGACTTGATCAGTGAGAATGTTTGGTGTGGGGATCCCAATGATAAAGAGGTAAGTGTGGTTTCATCTGGGAGAGTAATGATGTTTTAGCCCCATGTTCTGTTGCTCTAATCCCAGCAAGTGAGTCTGGGACAATTGATGGCTTCTGACACCTTGGCAGTTGCACTATTTCTGAGCCATGTGCCATGACCAAACAGCTCTTAGTACTGCAGACAGCTTCATTACTGTGGGCCCATCCTTCACTTAGCAGCAGACCATCTTCCGTCAGGTAAAGATAAATGGGAAAATCTCCCAGGCTCTACATGTTTTCAATATTACCATCTCTCTTCTGTCCAGACGAGGTTTGGTTTATGTATTCTGCTGCCTCCCTTCTGAACTATGGTGCAGAAGGCCTCTGGCACCACCCACCCCTCTAATGACATGTGAAACATGGACAAGAGGATCTGATCTTCTCAATGGACTCTGCAGAGTGAGAATCTCTGCAGCAATCAAGGAATGACGGAGTATACCCTGCGTTGTCCAGGAACAGGCTGGAGGTTCACTGCTGCTTTAATTCATCAAAAGCAATTTCATTCTCATTTCTGAGCAGGAAGGAAGTGAATATAACTTCTTCCAAGAATCAGAATGGGCTACTAGCAAGGCTTAATCTCCTGCCAGAAAAAGGTAAAATGTATCCTGGTGTTACAGGTAACATGAAATGGTATACACTATGTAGTACGAAATTGAATTCAATGTTCTCCATCTTCAAATTGCAGAGAAGTACCGTCTCTGATGATCTCTAAGTCACAAAATGTACTGTTTCCTTCTTAGTGAATTGACAGAGCAAAGACGGTAAGAAACGTATTAAATAAAAACCTTGTGCACTTTTTCCCTGAATTTCAAGAGTGCTGCGTATGAGTTAGTATTGAGGCCCTGAGCTAATGGATTCTTGCTGTTGTATGAAAACTGGGCTAAGGTGAAAGCTCAAAACAGAAGGCTTTAAGTGCCCCACCTTTGGAGATGAGTCACAGGGAACTGCCTGTCATCAGGCCAGATACTTCCCTGAAGGAGTTTGAGAGTTTGGAAGAAATGGTCCCCTCTCCACTAGTGACTGCATCCCCACACCCACACTCAAGTCTAAGTGAGAAAGGGACTGGAGTGAGGCCTAATCCTCATGTAGATGACCTTTGGTGGGAATTCTGTTCTTAGACGGAAGCCTTTTCCCCCTTTCCTCTTGGAGTGCAGAAAAAAGAAGTGAAACAGCTCGCAGAGAATCACCCTGGGTTTTTGGGTACCCACTTGTAACTGTTGCACCTTGAGTTCTTGTTTCAAAAAGTTCCAGGAAGAAGCTCAGCCCCAGAAAAACAACAAAACTGGTTGGATCCAGAGATAGCTGAGATGGAGATGAACTTTGGCAAACTCTCCTCATTACGATACTAAAAACCCTGCCCAGGGAGGAACTTATTCACAATTTTCTGTACATGCGACATATATAGTGTCATGATGGGCAACAGTGCCTGTGCTGCCTTTATTCCACCTCTACATATAACGACTCAGTTAATCATGAGTCGTTGTGTTCAGGGAGGCACCACTTTGGAGAATTATCCCTCGTGTCCTCCTTACTTGTTTCAAGGAATAAAATTCCTTTGTTGAATCCTCCTTGGCTTTGGTCATTGGACTGTCATCTACAAAGTGATTGAACTCACCCATTTTGTGCGTAACACAGTCTTGAAAGGGCTATAGCGAGGCATACCTGAGAGAAGTATGAAGCAACTTCCACAACATTTTATAGACCTAATAGTTCCTGGGGCTCCCCAGAAGGGGGCTCAGATGGTAGAGAAGGCATGGCAGCTGAGGGCTGTCCAAGTGGCCACTAGGCAAAACAAAAGCTCACCCAACCCATAGAAGGAAGAGGAAGCTCGTGCAGCAGACAAGGCTTGTGAGAGAAATAGGTGCTCTGTTGATCAGGTCTTTGGGGAGAGCCAGAGAGAAGATTAGCATTGACCCCAACACAATCATGTGCTGATGTAAAGACCAACAATAAAAGCAAGCTATAAACACAAATAGAACCTGAATGAACCAGAGTGAGGCCAGGCTCATTCTCACACTGACATGTGGACAGTCAGTGAAAAAGACTGCATTTCTCTGCTTTCTCACGGACTCCAACATTAGAGCCCCTACCTAGAGGAGGGCGAGGCTCAGTTATTTTCATGCTCTTTGTCTGCTCTGGAAAGTCAGGGACACCTTTCTAGTGTGTGCTGGGAAAGGAGGTGGGGAGAGCTTTGAATACTGAAATTTTAAACTAGATTGGACTGTGTTTTAATAATTAAAAATAACCAGAAAGTTACAGAATATGCAAAAAATATCACTAAGGGATGGAAAATAATGTAACATAGCACAGTGGACAATAAATGACTGAAAAGTATATAACCCTTTCCATAAGAGATGTTAAGGGAGGTCCTAGAAGTGGCTTGCCCTTTTTATCTACGTCTAATTGGCCAGAACCCAGTCCCATGATCTCAACCTAATTGTACAGGAGGCTTGGGAACTTCTGCCTGTGTGTCCAGGAAGAATAATGTTAATACATGGCACTGTCTATGTCATTGGTAACTACTTTGAAATCCAGTACATTGAATAACTTAGATAGAAGATGAGAATCTCGTGGTTTTGTACAAATTATCACATTAATGGTGAAAACTTGTCATATGATGATACTATTCAGGAGTTATCACAGTGTTTACTCAAACCAACAACATTTTACAGGTTGGGTCACTGAGAGAGTGTGCTCTGATTTGTCTAGGATTAGAATCTATATTTAATCCTGCCAATCCTATGACATGGGTGCTGTGACTCTCAATTTCTAGAGAAAATGAAAGAGCTATCAATTAAATGCCACAACTAATAGATGGTAGACTTATTTTTAGTACCTAGTTCTGTCTCACTTCAATATATCTGTTATTTTTATTATACACATATCATCTGGTCATTTTGACTTCTTAAAGTCCAAGGCCTTTCTTTCTCTCTTGGTTCAGGATGAATTTTCTGTGGCTCATTTTGACGGTTCCATGAAGACCCCCTCTTGACTTTCCACATGACATATATTCACTGTGCCAAGGTTCATGCTGCCTAGTATCAGAGTTTATTGTCCCATCTGGCTGTTATTATTCCATTTGCACAAGATCCTGGTGTGTCTGGTGCTTCCTTGTTATAAGGTTTCTGTTTTAATGGTTTTATGATGTGCTGAGCTGCATTTGGTGTTTTGGATGATTTCCTTAATTTGACTCAGATGTTTGTGAAGATTAAGTATTTACCAGTTTCACACAATTTTGATTTTTGACTCATAAAACTGGAGCAGATGGGCCTGGGGCTCAATAATTCAATGACTGCTGATAAGTTTCATAACTTTGTTCATTTATTAATGGGACCACTGCTAGAGAATCTTTCTCTGTAATTTTCTTCTAGTCCCCTAAAACAATTGTCTGATAATATATTATCAATTTAATTCTCACATTATCCTTTTCAGGTTTCATGGTAGGTTAGTAAAAATACTTTTCTAAAAAAAATCCATTTAGTTTTTTTTTAAATAAGCATCACAATATTATAAATAGATATTGGGGATTTTGGAACCCAAAATATGATCTTTTTTTAATAAGTTAAAAAATAATAACTTATTAACTTCCCATCATGGCATGTTCTGATTTGCCAATTGGGTGCAGCCACCAGAAATAGCTTAAATGGGGGAGGACACATAGGCAATCTTTGGGTGTGATTATAGTTACTGGATTGAAATTGAGAAATTAGCACAAGTGATTTGGTCTTTCCCTTGGTTGTCCTTAAAGACTGATATTTGGCAAAGTCCCTTAGAAAGTTGTACACCCAACAGATATGTGTCAATGATATCCTATCTTTATGCCAGTCTCTGTGATCAAACATAATTTATTATTGAATCTTTTGATGTGCTGCTTTTGAAGTGCTCTCAGCCTTCTTGGAGTAGAGGATATGTGTGTGTGTGTGTGTGTGTTTGTATGTATGTATGTGAAATATATATATATTTCATATATATAAATGTAAATATATTTTAGCATAAAATGAAAAGTGCAATAATATAATATGCACAATATACAGCTATAGTGCAAATGAAGGAGGATAAATTGGACCAGAAATCAGTTTTTACAAATGTTTAATTGATATTTAATCTCTGAGAGAACTGTTTATATAAATAATCTTTTTCTGAGTATATTTCCATGTTACCCTCCTAATATGTATCTGATGTGTGGTATTTATATGATAGTTTATTTGAAAAACAATGCTAAAAGAAGAAACACAGAGGTTGTGACTTTTTCACTAGATTGGACTGGTACGACACCATAAAAAAGAAACATGGAGATTCCTGGCTCAGATGACTTTTGTGAACCCCTTATTGTTTTTAGGTGTGCTTATGGGTAAAACCAACTAAAGGGAGAATAAATTCTGAAGAAGCAGGTAAGTATATTGGCCAGTGGCTCTTGCTTACTGGAAGATGGAAAGGGAAGGTGGTTGGAAATTGTATTAGTCTGTTCTCATGCTGCTATGAAGAAATACCTGAGACTGGGTAATTTATAAAGGAAAGAGGTTTAACTGACTCACAGTTATGCAGGAGAGGCCTCAGGAAACTTACAGTCATGGCAGAAGGGGAAGGAAATATGTCCTTCTTCAAATGGAGGCAGGAAAGATAAGTGAATGCTGAGCAAAGAAGGAAAAGCCCCTTATAAAACCATCAAATCTCGTGAGAACTCACTCACTATTGAGAACAGCAGCGTGGTGGTAACTGCCCCCATGATTCAGTTACCTCCTGCCAGGTCCCTCCCATGACACGTAGGGATTATGGGAACTACAATTCAAGATGAGATTTGGGTGGGGACACAGCCAAACCATATCGGAAATAAATACCTATATTGACTCCCTTGGGGAAACGAAGACTGAATGAGGAGATGAGAGACTTGGATCCTAGTCTTACCTCCTCCACTAGTTCACTTCATGATCTTAGGCAATCTATTTAATATTTCTGAACCCTCATTAACTGTAGGTTATTTCTCAAGTTTCTTCAAAGTTTGACAGTCTCTGATCTGGTGTGCAATTCACTCAGCAAACATTTATTTAATACCTATTGGGTATCTGACAGTGGATTCTCTTGATAATGCCTGCTTAAATATTGCATCATGAAAATCAATGATTAGTTTCCTTTCTTTCATCCTTATGTTTTTCTCTGAGGCTTGAGGGCTATATCTTGGGGCTCAGATTTAGAAAAGATCATCAGTCTCTGAGAAGTTTGCTGTAACTTCCCTATCATGCTACTTATTTTTTCCCGTACTCCAGATGCTAACCATATGTATAGAATAACTTTTCTCCCTTATAGAGGACAGAGTTCCATTTTATTGAGTGTTGTTGCACATAGATCTCTGAATGTCCAGGAAATGGGAAATAGAGCTCTCTTCAGGGCAATTTGCCATTTTCACAGGTGGTTTGTCAGAGTTTGCAAGTAGATCAGTCCTTGCAAAGAGTGGAGTGTTTTGATTTTGAATTCCTTTTTCTGTAATTAGGATATATTTTTTTATTTAGAGCTGCTAGAAACCACATTTTTCCATCCATAAATTTAGCATCTCATGACACAGTGAGAATTACAATGGTAGAAAGAAAGGGGACTGTGCAAACAAAACAAAGACATAAAATGTAATGAGGGAAAAGCAGCCAGCTTGCCGCAACTGTAAAGAAGAAAAAAACTTCAAGGGGGTCTGATTTATAGGGAATAATTATTATTAACTGATTTAGAAAACTGGGGCAAAGATAGAAAGTCACTGAAGTGGCTGTTTTGCAAACTGATTTGAAGAATCCTTTTCTTCTAAGTCATTATAAAATAATAGTTCTTGGTGAATGTGCCCTCTGTCGCTTCAGGATTTGCAAGGACTTGAAAAATACTGCTTGAATAAAATCATGATGCCTAAGAAGCGCATTCAGACCACTATTTAAATGCAAAAGCAAAGGCCAGGAGCAGTACATGGATTTGTCAAAAGTTGTCTAAGTGATCAGAACAGGAGAACAGACGAAATTCTCAGCTTCTGTTATAGCAAATTCAGAAACTGGTTCCCACAGTGGAATTAAATTCTAATTAGAGAAACTTAATCTTCACCATGCCTTTTAATCTAGAGAGACCACTCACCTATTAATTCATTTGTTCAGTAATTCATCTGACATTTATTGAGCATCTACTATGTGCTGGGTACAGGCTTATGTGTTAAGAACGCAAGGATGAGTAAGACATGATCCATTCCATCAAAGAGTTTATATATTTAGAAAGTTGAATTCAAATGAACATGATTAACTAAGGTATGCATTTTCCACTGTGAAATACTGATTAATAAAATGCTTAGAATTAGAAACACAGATTTTATGTTTTTGTTGGTGGTGGTACATTTTTTTCCCTTAAAATGAGGGGTGACTTTTTGGCTATTTATACAATTTTTAAAAGTTCCCACCTTAGTAAGATATATTTCAACTGACCCTAAGATGAGGAGAAATTGAAATAGAAACATCAGAGATAACCTGTTACATCTGGAAGGGGCATTGGATTGGGAGACAGAATACCGAGTTGTAATTGTTTACTAATCCATTATATAAATTAATATGAGAGATTATACCTTTTTAGGCTTCATATTCATCATTTCTAAACACTGAGTTGGGGACTAGCTGGAGGGATCTTTAAGATTTTGAAGAAATTTAAAAATATTATGCAAATATGTATTGAGCACCAGCTATTATTCAAGCCAACATTGTTAAAAAAAACCTTGGGCTACAGAAGTGAACAAAATAGATAGTAAGGGAGAAGGAAAATCAAGTATGGCATTCTGGAAGTCAGGTGAAGAAAATATTTCCAGGAAGAAGGAGGACTCAATTGGCAAATGTTGTTGATGGAGCAGATAAAATGAGGATAAGAATCGACAAATGGGTTTAGCAAAATTAGTCATTGGTGACCTCGACAAGAATGATTTTCAGGAGAGTGATGGGGATAAAGTTGTGATTAGAGTAGGTGCTAGGTGAGAGACTGAATATGCAAATGGCCAGTGACTGTACCATATATAAAAACAGAACTTGGACTCACAATCTACAGCAATCAGTCTAGAAAAACCAAACCACTGTTGACTGAAAGCCCAGGAAGCCATCATACTCTCTACAAGTCCTATTTGTAGAAAGTTGGACCACCATCTGCAACAAAGTCCAACAATCACTTCTGTGAAAATCAACCCAGAATGGTCAGTACTTGATTAATTACTGACGGCTCCCTAACCTTTTATCTCTGTCTCCAATTTAAGAACAATGAGAGAAAGCCACATCAACTGTGTACCACTAACAGATCACTTAAAGAAAATGTGAGAAGAGGAACTGGAAATAGGGAATACATACGTAAGGGGACATCAGAATGTTTGTGAAAAAATAGAACAGAAAGATATAAGTACTCTTGGAGGACAGGGACCCACCTCTACAAAAAAAAATGTAAAAATCCATATCTCCCTCATCTCACATAGTGTCTCAAGACCCTGTAAGGCAGTGGAGGTGCACCAAATAATAATAATAATAATAAAATAAAAATAAAAGGTGAAAACAAAAAAGATAAACTTTATTTCTTAACGTAAACCCTATCAAGTTCAAGACATTTTTGTAAGTAATGATACGAGCCATTTAGTCCATTTGTAAAGAACTGGGGAGGTCTTGAGAATTTAACCATGACAATGCAGTCTTTTTTACATTATTAACTGAAGAAAAAATGGTGCCCTTTAAAGACTTTTTAAGATTAGGAAACAAAGGAAGTTAAAAGGAGCTGAATCAGGACTGTAAGGTGGATTCCAATGATTTCCAACTGAAACTCTCACAAAATTGCTCTTGATTGACAAGAGGAATGAGTAGGAGCATTGTTGTTGGGAAAGAAGGACTCTCACTTGTGAAGCTTTCCCAGCTGTTTTTTCCACTAAAGTTTTGGCACTCTCAAAGCACTCTCATAATAAACAGATGTTAGAATTCTTTGGCCTTCCAGAAAGTCAACAAATAAAATGCCTTGAACATTCCAAAATACTCTCGCTATGACCTTTGCTTTTGATGAGTCCACTTTTGCTTTGACTAGACCACTTCCATCCCTCGGTAGTCATTGCTTTAATTGCCGTGTGTCTTCAGGATTGTACTGGTAAAGCCATATTTCATCCCCTGTTACAATTCTTTAAGAAAATGTCTCAGGATCTTCGTCTGATTTGTTTAAATTTTCCATTGAAAGCTCTGCTCTTGTCTGAAACTGATCATGGTTCAATGGTTTTGACACCCATGATGTGGGAAATTTTGCTCAACTTTAATTTTTCAGTCAGAATTGTGTAAGCTGAATTAGCTGAGATGTCTGTGATGCTAGCTACTGTTTGTGCTATTAATTGCCAGTCCTCTTCAGCTGGGGCAGAGACGAGGAATATTTTTTGCTCACAAATTGATGTGGATGGTCTGACACTGTGAGCTTTATCTTAAAGATGATCTCATCCTTTCTTAAAACGAGTTATCCATTTGTAAACTGCTGATTTCTTTGGGGCATTGCTCCCCATAAACTTTTCATAAAGCATTAATTATTGCAGCATTCTTCCACCCAAGCTTCATTATAATTTGATGTTCTTGCTTCAATTTTAGCAGAGCTCCTGTTGCTCTCACTCGGGCTCTTTTCACACTATTATCTTATTTTTCTTAGTGCCTCAAACTGGATCTTGTTCAGACATGTTAAAACAAGTTAGTACAAGTTTATTTTCATGCAAAAAACTTTTGAACTTCATGTGTAGTTTTTTCATAGCATGCATTTCCATAAACTTTTTGAAGACCCTTTGTGCAGTTCTGCTTATGAATTTTACTATAAAGCAAGCAAAATAATTATCAGTAGCTGAAGTGAGATATACTTCTTTTTGTATTGTACTGGCCAGAACATCAAGTACAATGATTAATAGAAGCAATATTAGTGGACATGTTTACTGCTTCTCGATATTTAAAAGAAATCTAAAGTTTTACCATTACGACATTTGCTGTGCATTTTTGTAAGACATCCTTTACTAAATACAGGAAATTCTCTTCTATTACTAATTTGGGAAGAGCTTTTTGTTTGTTCGTTGTTTTGTTTGCTTGTTTAATCATGAACGAGTGTTGGTTTTTTGGCAAATGCCCTTGCTGTTTCTATTAAGACTATAATATGGCTTCTCATCTTTAATGTTTGTAACACAGTGAATTATGTTAGATTTTCAATTGCTTAGCATTTTTGCATTTCTGGGTTACATTCATATTGGACGTGATATATTTAAATGCATTGCTCATTTGGTTTGCTGATAGTGCTTAGGATTATATCATGTTAGATTTCCTATGTTTTTCTTTTTCTTGTACTACCTTATCAGATTTGGTATTAATATTTTACATACTAAGCTCATAAAATGGATTCAGGAATGTTTCCCCTTTCCACCCTGCTCTGAAGAAGTTTGTATAGATCAAAATGATCTATTCTTTGTATTTTGATAGGACTTACCTCTAAATGCTCATAGGCTAGGTATTTGAGTGTGTGTTTGTGTAGGTACTGATTTCATTACCATAGTGCAATAAGTAGTACATTTTAAAAATTTCTCCTTGAGTCAGTTTCAGGTCATTTCTCTCAAATTTTTATTTTGCTAGCATATTTTTATAATAGTTCTTTTAAAAAAAATCAGCCATGTCATATTTATAATACTAGACCTTTTTATTCTTTCTTTTTTTCAGAGCAGTAGTGAAAGTTTATTAAAAATCTTCAGAACAGTAAGGAAAGAAGGGAAAGGAAAGAAAAGTAGGAAAGTACAACTTGGAAGAGGGTCAAACAGATGATTTGAGAAACCAAGTGCTCAGCTTGACCTCTTGACTTGGGGTTTTTATATGCTGGCATACTTCTGGGATCTTATTGCGAAGCTGCTTATCAGTTTCAGGTGTTTTCTGTCTATTAGAAGACGGCCTTCCCGGCGCCAGCTGTGACCAATTATTACTTTAGCGAACTATTTAACAACCGCCCGACCATCACCTGATGCTTGCCCAACACGCTGGTGTATGTGTGCCAGCTGTGACCAATTATTACTTTAGCGAACTATTTAACAACCGCCCGACCATCACCTGATGCTTGCCCAACACGCTGGTGTATGTGTGCCAGCTGTGACCAATTATTACTTTAGCGAACTATTTAACAACCGCCCGACCATCACCTGATGCTTGCCCAACACTCTGGTGTATGTGTTGTGGGGAGGCCCTCTCCCGTCCTGCTCGTGCCTGACTAGCTACCCACCGTAACATTTTCCCACTCAAGAGTCCAGAACCCCAAATCTTTGGAAGAAAATGAATGAAGGTCAGTCTTCTGTAACTGCCTCCTGCTGACAGAGGGGTGGTGGTGGCAGCTATGTGGGTCTTGGTTACTTGCGAGCTGTCGGGGTTGAGTTGTTTCCATGAGTTAGTGAAAGCAGTATCCAGCCAGGCTCAAGGGAGACAGGGGCAGGATTTTGTCTCTGTCCTGTCCTACTGATGGGCAGTCTAGAGGTCCCCTGTAAAGGGTGATTGTTGAATATTGAGAGGACGGTATCCTCACTGAGGAGCATCTGGAGCTTGATAGCTTGAAGGCCGGAGGGGAAAAACTGAGTTATTAGATTGGAAGAGACCAAAATGAAATAAGGGGGGTGAGGATAGCTTCAAAAATCCTGAGGCTGCCAACACGCCAGGTAATTGGTGGCTATAGTTTTGCCTGGTAAGACTTGAGCACATGGTTTGGCTTTGTTTAGCTCCCTTGTAGACCTTTTTATTGTTAATATATCTCACTTGTACTCACTTTTTTCTTGATCTTGAGTTTTTTTCTTTTGCTTTTTTTTATTTAATTAGATTATGCTCATTTTATCAGTTCCTTTCTTCATTTCTTTGGTGTAAGTTCTTGTTCTGTTATCTAACATCTTAAGCTAATTAACTTTTAGTCTTTTTTTCTAAGAATTTAAAGTATTTCTCTTTGTATATCATTATAATGATATTCTTCACGTTTGATGCAAAGTGTTTTATTATTGTTCAGTTATAAATATGTCCTAATGTTTATTTTTAGCCTGTAAGTTATTTCTAAAATGTGTTGTTTTATATTTTATAATTTTATTTGATAATTTTGTGAAGTTATTGTGACATTAACTTTTGGTTTAGTTAAAATGACTTAAGAAAATATAGTCTACATTATAGTCATTTTTGGTTGGTTGTTTGAACTTGCTTTATGGCGTAATACATAGTAATCTAAACAAACGTTTAAAAGTTCTTTGTAAAATTGTGCATTTTGTGATTGAATACATTATTCTCTCATCTATCTACTGTCTATTATCAAGCTCTCTGTTGGCTTGCCTTATAAATTATTGAGAGAAGTAGGTTGACATTTTCTCATATTAATGGTGGATTTGTAAGTTTATTTTAAAAATTTTTGTGGGTACATAGTAGCTGTATATATTTATGGGGTACATAAGATATTTTGATACAGGCATACAATGTGTAATAGTCACAAGACACGAAATGGGGTATCCATTATATCCAGCATTTATCCTTTCTTTGTATTACAAACAACCCAATTGTACTCTTCTAGTTATTTTTAAAAGTACAATTAAATTATTTTTGACAATAGTTACCCTGTTGGGGTATTAAATACTAGATCTTATTCACTCATTCTACTTTTTGTACCCATTAACCATCTCCACTCCTCCTCTATACCCCAATATGCTTTCCAGCCTCTGGTAACCATCATTTTATTCTCTATCTCCATGAGTTCAATTGTTTTAATTTTTAGATTCTACAAATAAGTGAGAACATGCAAAGTTTGTCTTTCTGTGCTTGGCTTATTTCACTTAACATAATGACCTCCAGCTTCATCCATGTTTTTGCAAATGACAGGATCTACTTCTTTTCAATGGCTGAGTAGTACTTCATTAGGTATATGTGCCACATTTTCTATCTTTATTCATCTGTCGATGGACACTTAGATTGTTTCCAAATCTTAGCTACTGTGAATAGAGCTGCAATAAACATAGGTGTGCAGATCTCTCTTTGACATACTAATTTCCTTTCTCTTGGGTGTATACCTAGCATTGGAATTGCTGGATCATATGATAGCTCTATTTGTAGCTTTTTGAGGAAACGTTCTCCTAACTGTTCTCCATAGTGGTTGTACTAATTTACATTCCCACTATCAGTGTATGAGGGTTTCCTTTTCTCCACATCCTCACCAGCATTTGTTATTGCCTGTCTTTTGGATAAAAGCCATTGTAATGGGGGTGAGATGATATCTCATTGTAGTTTTGATTTGCATTTCTCTGATAATCAGTTATGTTCAGCACCTTTTCATATGACTGTTTTCCATTTGTATGTCTTCTTTGAGAAATGTGTATTCATATCTTTTGCCCATTTTTAAATCAGATTATTAGATTGTTTCCTGTAGAGTTGTTTCAGCTACTTACATATTCTGGTTATTAATCTCTTGTCAGATAGGTAGTTTGCAAATATTTCCTATTCTGTGGGTTGTATCTGCACTTTGTTGATTGTTTCCTTTGCTATGCAGAGGCTTTTTAACTTGCTGTGATCCTACTTGTCTAGTTTTGTTTGGGTTGCCTGTGCTTTTGAGATATTATCAATAAATGTTTGCCCAGCCCAATGTCCTGGAGAATTTCCTCAATGTTTTCTTGAAGTAGTCTCATAGTTTGAGGTCTTTTTAAGTGTTTAATCCATTTTGATTTGATTTTTGTACATGATGAGAGAGAGGCATCTAGTTTCATTCTTCTGCATCTGGATATACAGTTTTCCCAGCACCAAATATTGAAGAGACTGTCGTTTCCTCATTGAATGTCCTTGACATTTTTGTCAAAAATGAATTCACTGTAGATGTATGGATTTGATTCTGGGTTCTATATTCTCTGTCCCATTGTTCTGTGGGTCTGTTTTTATGCTGGTGCTGATATGCTGCTTTGGTTACTCTAGCTCAGTACTGTAATTTGAAGTCAAGGAATGTGATTCCTCCAGTTTTGTTCTTTTTGCTTAGGATAGCTTTGTCTATTCTGGGTGTTTTGTGGTTCCATATAAATGTTAAGATCATTTTCTTTCTATTTCTCTGAAGAATGTCATTGGTATTTTGATAGGGATTATATTAAGTCTGTAGATTGCTTTGGATAATATGGACATGTTAACAATAATGATTCTTCCGATCCATGAACATTTCCATTTTCTGTGGCCTCTTCAATTTCTTTCATCAATGTTTTATAGCTTTTACTGTAGAGATCTTTCATTTCTTCAGTAAAGCTAATTTATAGGTATTCAATTCTGTTTGTAGCTATTGTAAATGGTTTTTCTTTTTCAGATTGTTGTTGGCATATAGACATTCTACTGACTTTTGTATGTTGATTTTGTATCTTACAACTTTACTGAATCTGTTTATCAGTTCTAATAATTTTTGATGGAGTATTTAGGTTTTTCCAAATCTAAGATTATATCATCTGCAAACAAGGATAATTTGACTTCTCCCTTTTCAGTTTGGATGCCCTTCGTTCTCTTGTCTGATTCTTCTAGCTAGGACTTCCAGTACTGTGGGGGTTAAAAGCGGTGACAGTAGGCATCCTTGTCATGTTCCAGATCTTAAAGGAAAGGCTTTCAGTTTTTTCCCCATTCAGTATGATACTAGAGGTGGGCTTGTCATATATGGCTTTTGTTGTGTTGAGGTATGTTCCTTCTATAGCCATTTTTTTTAAGGGTTGTTATCATGAACAGATGTTGAATTTTATCAACTGCTTTTTTAACATTAATTGAAATTATCATATGGTGCTTGTCCTTCATCCTGTTCATATGCTGTATTACATTGATTAATTTGCATATGTTGAACCATCCTTACATCCCTGGAATAAACCCACTTGGTTATAGTGAATTACCTTTTAAATGTGTTAATGAATTCCGTTTGTTGGTATTTTGTTGAGGATTTTTGCATCAATATTCATCAGGGATATTGGCCTGTAGTTTTCTTTTTTTGATGTATCTTTGTTTGGTTTGGGTATCATGGTAATACTATCCTCACAGTGTGAGCTGGAAAGTATTTCTTCCTTTTCTATTTTTTGAAATAGTTTGAGTAGGATTGGTATTAGTTCTTCTTTAAATGTTTGGTACATTTTAGCAGTGAAACCATCTTTAATGCCAGGTCCTGGACTTTTCTTTGCTGGGAGACTTTTCATTATGGCTTCTATTTTATTACTTGTCACCGATCTGTTCAGATTTTGAATTTCTTCATGGTCAAATGTTAGTAGGTTGTATTTGTCTAGGAATTTATCCATTTTTTTTCTAGGTTTTCCAATTTATTGGCATATAATTGCTCATAGTAGCCGCTAATGATCCTTTGAATTTCTGTGATATCGGTTATAATGTCTCCTTTTTCATCTCTGATTTTATTTGCATCTTTTTTTTTCCTTAGTCTGGCTAGAAATTTGCCAATTTGTTTATCTTTTCAAAAAACCAACTTTTCATTCATTGACTTTTTGTATTGCTTTCTTTGTATCAGTTCATTTATTTCCACTCTGATCTTTATTATTTCTTTTCTTCCACTAATTTTGGATTTTGTTTTCTCTTGCTTTTCTAGTTCTTTAAGATGCATCATTAGGTTGTTTATTTGAAGTTTTCCTTTTTTTTGATGTAGGCACTTACACCTATAAACTTCTTTCAGTATTGCTTTTGCTGTATCCTATACGTTTTGGTATGTTGTGATTCCACTATCATTTGTTTCAAGAAAATTTTCAATTACCTTCTTAATTTCTTCTTTGACCCACTGCTCATTCAGGAGCATATTGTTTAATTTCCAGGTGTTTTTATGGTTTCCAGAATTCCTTGTGCTATTGATTTGAAATTTCTTACAATTCAGGACCTAGAGTGCTAATCATTTACACATTTTTTATAAATTATGCAAATTTTATTTTATGTATTTTGAGAGAATACTATGCATTTATTACTTTGAAACTTTTATATATTTCCATCAAATTGAATTTTCTTATTTTAATTTAAACTATTTTATTGAGATATGTTTGACATAAAAAAGTCGTACATATTTACAATTTGATAAGCTTGAAGATGAGCATGCACCTATGAAACCATCAGTACAATCTATGCCATAAACATATTCATCACCTCCGAAAATTTCCTCCTACTCTCTCTAGTTTTTATGTTTATAATACATTATTACATTATAATTAATCTACCAATGCTTCAGAATTTTGTTTGACTTGTAGTATAATTTATATCACATTAATATAATTACGCCAGCTTTCTTTTGGCTAATATTGAATTGGTGTGCCTTTTGCTGTTTTCTCTTTGTGGTTTCATTTTTAGACAAGTTTTTGTAGTCTATCTTTGTCTTTTGTAAATTTAAACCTTTTATAGATATGTGATGAGTTATAGTTAGATTAATTTCTACCACCCTATTTCGTGCTATTTTTAAAATTTGTAGTGTGATTTATAATCCTTTGGGTATATACCCAGTAATGGGATGGCTGGGTCATATGGTACTTCTAGTTTTAGATCCTTGAGGAATTGCCATACTGTTTTGCATGATGGTTGAACTAGTTTACAATCCCACCAACAGTGGAAAAGTGTTCCTATGTCTCCACATCCTCTCCAGCACCTGTTGTTTCCTGACTTTTTAATGATTGCCATTCTAACTGGTGTGAGATGGTATCTCATTGTGATTTGCATTTCTCTGATGGCCAGTGATGACGAGCATTTTTTCATGTGTCTGTTGGCTGTATACATGTCTTCTTTTGAGAAATGTCTGTTCATATCCTTTGCCCACTTTTTGATGGAGTTGTTTAAAATCATGCTGCTATAAAGACACATGCACACGTATGTTCATTGCAGCACTATTCACAATAGCAAAGACTTGGAATCAACCCAAATGTCCATCAGTGACAGACTGGATTAAGAAAATGTGGCACATATACACCATGGAATACTATGCAGCCATAAAAAAGGATGAGTTTGTGTCCTTTGTAGGGACATGGATGCAGCTGGAAACCATCATTCTCAGCAAACTATCACAAGAACAGAAAACCAAACACCGCATTTTCTCACTCATAGGTGGGAACTGAACAATGAGATCACTTGGACTCGGGAAGGGGAACATCACACACTGGGGCCTATTATGGAGGGGGGAGGGATTGCAATGGGAGTTATACCTGATGTACATGACGAGTTGATGGGTGTTGACGAGTTGATGGGTGCAGCACACCAACATGGCAAAAGTGTACATATGTAACAAACCTGCATGTTATGCACATGTACCCTATAACTTAAAATATAATAATAAAAAAGAAAAAGAACCCAGGGAGGGATATACTCAGGAGAGGAAAAGGCATGCCACACTCCCTGTGTACATTTAAGAAGGAAAGAAGATCAACAGCTCTCGATAACATGTTTTCGGTCAAGCAAAAAAAAAAAAAAAAAAATTTGTAGTGTGATTTCGAGCAAACAACTCACATGAAGGCTGCTTTTGCTTACGAATTCTCAAAGGTGATTAGAAACAAACGAAAAAAAGAAAACAGCTTTATTAAGGTATAAATGACATACAATAAATTACATATATTTAATTTGGTAAGTTTTGACATACACACACCCATGACCGCAATCAACATAATGAACATATCTGTCACACCAAAGGATTCCTGATAAAACTTTGTAAACCCTCTGTTCTATTTATTCCTGACCTTCTCAACATTCAC
Organism: Colobus angolensis palliatus; assembly: GCF_000951035.1. Lineage (NCBI taxonomy): Eukaryota > Metazoa > Chordata > Mammalia > Primates > Cercopithecidae > Colobus > Colobus angolensis. Next base: position 8,134,494 of record NW_012115066.1, on the reverse strand, counting down.
ATGCCACTGTAGATCTACTTTATGCCAGTATGGATTAGTTTGTATTTTCTGGAATTTTATATGGGTGTATAATGTAGTTTTTACTGTTTTCGTCTAGTTTATTTCACTTAGCATAGTTATTTTTATATTTATCTGGTTATTACCTGTATCAATAGTTTATTCCTTTTTGTTGTGAGTAGTATTTGTATAAAGATATTGCTAGTTTTGTTTATTTGCATGTTCATGAATATTTGGGTTATTTCCAATTTTTGGCTATTCCAATATGAAGCTGCTCTGAACATTTGTGAAGTCTGAGCATATGATTTCTAGCAACTATGTGGGAGTGAACTAGCTACATCATAAGGTAGATGTATGTTCAACATTTTAAGAAATTGCCAAAGTATTTTTTCAAAGTGGGTGTAGTATTTTACATTTTCACAAGCAGTGTATGAGTTTTAAGTTCCTCCACATCCTCACCAAACCTTGGCTTGGAAGAGTTTTTAATTTAAATATAAAAGTTGCATGTGTTTTTGTTGTTGTTGTGTTTTTAATTTGCATTTCCCTAATGCTTAATGATTTTAAGTATTGGGTATCACTTCATCAATTTATTTGCTTTCTATCTATTTTCTTTGGTAAGCATCTCTTCAAATCTTTTGCCCATTAGAAAAATTAGTTTGTTTTCTCATTATTGAGTTTTCTGTTATATTCTGAACTCAAATCCTTTATCAGATAAATGATTTGCAAATATTTTATCCCAATATTTGGCCTGTTTTGGTCACTTTTAAAACAAGTATCTTTCAAAGAGCAGATGATTTTTATTTATACTAAGTTCAATTTTTTAATATTTAAAATAGATTGTTCTTTTGGTGTTTTGTACAGTAACTCCTTTGCCTAACCCAAATATTTCCTATTGTGTTTTATTCTAGAAGTTTTATAGCTGTAAGTTTTAATTTAGTTCTAAGATCCATTTTGAGTTAATATATAATGTGAGGCATGGATTAATATTTACTTTTTTGCATATTGATATCTAATTATTAAAGAACAGTTTGTTGAAAAGACTATCCTTTCACTGAATAATCTATACACCATTGAACAATAGTCCATGTATGTTTGGTTCTATTTCTGGACTCTATCCTGATTCACTGATATATTATCTTTATACAAATACCACACTGTGTGGATTATCGTAGCTTTATAGTGAGTCTTAATATCAGGTAGCACTAACACTTTAACTTTGTTCTTACTTTTCAAAGTTGTTTTGGATATTCAGAGTCTTTTGCATTTCTATATTAATTTTAAAATCAGATTGTCGAATTCTACCATAATGCAAGTTGGCAGTTTTCACTGGGGCTTCATTGAACCTATAGATAAATTTGGGGAAAACTGATATCAGAAACTATGGCATCTTCTAGTCCATGAACACATTACATCTCTCCATTTATTTTGGTCTTTAAATTTTTTTCTCAGCAATGTTTTGCTACAGGTCTTGCAAAGATTTCTTCAGATTTATTCCTGTTTATTTTTCCATTTTTTAGGTCTTGTAAATGTTATTACTTTTTCAACTTCAATTTCTGATTGTTTATGACTACTATATAGAAATACAATTTATTTTTGTATATTGGTTTTATATTTGGCAGACTTGCTAAACTAAATTACTAATTCTAAGAACTTTTGTTGGTGTAAACTCCATTGGGTTTTCTATATAGATAATCATGTTGTTTGTAAGTGTAGACTATCTTCTTGCTTTTCAAACAGGATTTTTTTTTTTTCTTACTGCAATGGCTAGTGATTACAGTTCAATTAATTGATATGGTGAGAGTAGACATACTTGTCTTCTTCGTAATCTTAGCAGAAAAACAGCCAGTCTTTCTCCATTAAATATGAAGTTAGCTGTAGATTTTCATAGGCACCCTTTATTAGATTTAGAAAATTCTCTTAATTTATGTTTACTGAGATTTTTTCAAGAATGAACATTGAATTTTGACAGATGCTTTTTCTGTATATTCTAAGATAATTTGATTTTTTAAGGTTGCTCCTATGGTAAAGTATAATAACAGAGTTTCAAATGTTAAATAAATCTTTCATTCCTGGAGTAAACCTCACTTAGTATTATGAGTTTTATATGTTGAATTTGATTTGCTAATATTTTGTTTAGAATTTTTGTAGTATTGTTCAAGAGGAATATTGATCTTTAGGTGTTTTTTGCTTTGTAATTTTTGGGAGCTGAGTTTAGTTATAAGGTTAATGCCAAAAGCATTCTAGTCTCTTCAGTATTCTGGAAGAGTTTGTGTATGATTAATGCTTTTTTTTAAAAAAAAAAATTGCAGTACAATTCCCCCATTGAAAGCATGTACACCTGGAGTATTTCTTATGGGAATGTTTTTACCTACAAGTTAGGTTTCTTTAATTTATACTGGTATATTAAGATTATCTGTATTTACATTTTCTCTCAAAAATATCAAGACAGTTTTACAACACAGGGTCCATACTTCCACCTGGCCAGAATTAGGCAACATTCGGTAGTAGCTATCTCTAGTTTGCCATAGTCCCCACAACTCTCTATTGGCCAATATCCCTTATTTATATTATCTTCTCTGTTACAGTAAACTTTTGGATTACTAACTCTTTTGTTGAACTCTTTTTAATTAGTTGAGCATTAATTTGCATCAGTTTGTTATAGATTGTCAGAGCTAGTATAAATCCCAAAGATGATGTATTTCAATCTCCTAGTTTAATAGATTAAAAGCTGTAGTGTGAATTACAAGGTCACCCAGAAAATTATAGGAGAATTAAAAGTAGATTTCTAGGGGGCCACGCGCGGTGGCTTGTGCCTGTAATCCCAGCACTTTGGGAGGCCGAGGCGGGTGGATCAGGAGGTCAGGAGATCAAGACCATCCTGGCTAACACGGTGAAACCCCATCTCTACTAAAAATTCAAAATAATTAGCCGGGGGCATGGTGGTGGGTGCCTGTAGTCCCAGCTACTCGGGAAGCTGAGGCAGGAGAATGGCGTGAACCCAGGAGGCGGAGCTTGTGGTGAGCTGAGATCGCACCATTACACTCCAGCCTGGGCGACAGAGCAAGACTCAATCTCAAAAAAAAAAAAGAAAAGAAAAGAAAAGAAAAAAGTAAGATTCAAGGTTTCTTGTCATTTGCTTCAGTGCCATTTCATTGTCCCACCAGAGCCGGAAGGGTGATGGAGTGGAAAGATGACCTTCCCCTGGGGTTTGACCATCCAGCAGCCGATCTCCTTTCCATCTACAGATGCTTCTTCTCTTCTTCTGAGGCGAAGAACATTCTGCTGTTCTTCTGCTTTTTGTTTGTCCTCTTGTCTGCTTGTCTGCTCATGGAGCCTGGGGCTTGGGGTTTATATGGGTACAGAATGGGGGGTGTGGACGGTCAAAAGGCAACATTTGGCAACAGAGGGAAAACAGGAATGCCTGATCTCATTTAGGCTCCTGGGTTTCCAGACCTGAGAGTGGGTGTTTTGCTGGAGGGCTGCCCTCTTCTACCCCGTATTTCCCTGTCTCCTGTCCATATCAATAGCATAGCCATAAAATTCTCTTCCATCACACCTCCGGATATTTGACAAATGGGTCAGAATAACCTTGACACAACATATGAATTTTGTTTATAAGTCTTTTTTATGATCAAATAAGAGCCTGAAAGAGGTCGGGCCAAGGTGTCATACGAGGACATATTTATTAAGTCAGGAACAACTTAATAAGGAGCACCCCCAGGTGCTCCTTTCCTCGTCAACCCATTTGTCATATCATTGTAGTGATGGGATAGCATTTGGGCCCTCCTAATTCAGGTTCATTCCCTGACAATAACTGCTGCAGTTCTTTTAAAGCAGACCTGAATAAATACCACAAAAATATCATTAGGAAACCTGGGACTAATTCATCACAGTAGACTACATAAAATTTGCTGAAAGTTAACGTAATAGCCGTATGTTTCTTGTTACAAATCTGTGGTTAGCTACCAGTGCCTCCTTATCAGATTGTTGGTGGATCTTTAGGGCGGGTAGTAAGGTAATATTTTTGGGCATATCTGATCATGGTCTTCTAGCAACACCTTCTCCATTTTTGAGCCTCATCATTGTCCAGGGTACTCATTATTTTTCTTTATGTTAATTACAGAGATCTATGTCTCTCCTCTCAATATATCTTTCACGTTCAGTTCTTCATGAACAGGGTTTCCACTTAGCTAGAGCTCAGAAAGATTATTCTCATTGCCCCTGTCTTTTCAAAACTGTTAATTACTAACTTAGGACTCTGAGCTGTTTGAGAACTGCAACAGCTAGGATTCCCTATTTTGCTTTAGACTGTCTATTTTTAATTTATAGAGAGAGTGTCTATTATCAGAACAAGAACCAAATAATGGTTTATACTAGGTTCCATCACAAGACTCTGGAGGGAATGTCTCCTTGTTCCTGGCGGAACTTTAGGGGGCTAAATCTAGAGCTATAAAACAATAGTGATGTTTGTAGGCACAAAGTTTAACAGTAAGAATTTCTGGATACTGTTCTATGCTGTTTTGATGACAGCTATGACATTTACTGCTTCCTTTGGCCTAACAGGTTATTTTGTATGACTTTATTGTTTCTTTCTAGGCTTTCTAAGCCACTAGGCTTTTCATTTGGGCATCTATTTGAATATCTCTTTAGGTCGAAAGATGATCTTGGATCACATCTCTGTAGTCATGCCAGTGGTTCCCAAATGTGAATTCGTGTGTCCAATACCAACTGCACGATATCAGAATCCTTTAGGAGAACTTATTAAAAATATCCATTATCCCAGGATGCTTCCCTGAGTTTTTGATAAATTATAAATGGGATAAGGTCAGCGAGTCCATGCTTCTAAAAAGCTCTCTGGGATATTCTTATATGAAGTTATGTTAGGAAACACTGATCTAGATGGTGAGCATCCTATTTAGGCTTGATGGAGTTTTGGATTTCAACACAAAATAATATTTATATAACATTCACTGGATAGTTATTATATATGAGGCATTATAAGTATCTTCCTGTAGAGCATATATGTCACTTTCATGAAGATTACTTTAACGTTATCAGGTAAACCCAATTATTGTTCTTATATGAGGAAACTGAGACCTTGCCCAAGATCATATAGCTAATGACTGGTACAGATAGGATTCAAACCTTGAGGCTTTAAGTCTATATATAAAACCACTTAATGCTAAATCTTTTGCTACCTAAACTTGGAGCTCAGCACTACCCTATCTAGCAGGGTGACCTTTGATAAGACATTCACATATGCCAGAAAAATCTGCATATTTATAAAATGAAAAAAAAATCCATTTTCTCGTTTGTAAAATTAGAGGGTTAAACTAGGTAATTTTCAAGTTATTTTTAACTGAAAAAATGCTTTTCCTATGAAAATTCAATTATCTTTAAAGAAGCATAACAATGAACTAATCTCTGACATATGAAATATTTATATACAATTTAGAACAATATTCATGGAAATATAACAACTGAAGCACAATTTGGTATTTTTCACATGAATCTTCCATTTTATCAACACTAAATATACACATTTTCTGCTCTAAATATTGAACTGTGATTTTTTTTCTTTAGTCATAATATAGGTATTTAGCTCTTGAGCTTATCTACAGCTCAGATATTCCTGGAATTAAATACCCCTTTGGGTTTTCTTTTGTCATTTCTAACTCTCCTAGCAAAGAAAACTTTCTGGAATTATTGTTATTTTTCAAAAACGTGAGTTTCAGAAGGGGTCCTAACTGTTTTTGTCCTCTACTGTGTTCACTGTCTTCTGAGGATCAAAAGCAGATTGGAATGATCAGCCCTTAGGCATTACGCTTCCCAGCATGGTTGTTTTTGTTTGGTTTAATCAGCAGAATCTTTTTTTTAATACCCAATTTGTAGTTTCTGCCAAGCTTCTTACCCTCATAGAAGGTGGGGCCTGACAAAATAAGGGTAATTACTAACAGTCCTGTACTAACCTCTGAAGGCTTTGTTGAAATCTAGTTCAAAGTCTTAAAGGTAGAAATCCCATTTCCCAGGATTTCTATTTTGAAGCATTTATTTAGAAAAACATATAGTAGTAGGCCGGGCACAGTGGCTGATGCCTGTAATCCCAGCACTTTGGGAGGCCGAGGCGGGCAGATCACCTGAGGCTGGGAGACCAGCCTGACCAACATGGAGAAACCCTGTCTCTAATAAAACAAAAACAAAAACAAAAACAAAACCAATACAAAATTAGCCAGGCGTGATGGCACATGCCTGTAATCCCAGCTACTCGGGGGACTGAGGCAGGAGAATCGTTTGAACCCGGGAGGCAGAGGTTGCGATGAGCCAAGATCACACCATTGCACTCCAGCCTAGGCAACAAGAGCAAAACTCCGTCTCAAAAAAAAAAAAAAAAAAAAAAAAAAAAAAAAAAAAAAAAAATGTAATAGCTTATAGGCTTTGGCTTACATACTTTCATATTGAATTATATAATATAAATTAAGTAATGTGAGTAATACAGAGCTCGCTCTTACAGTAGTATAGGTGAGCATACTGAAATCATACAGGTACATATAGATTATATATATAAATTATATATCACATGTGTTATGTGTCTTATATGTGATTTACTGTTACTATTAACTACTACTAATTATTATCCTCTGATAAGCTCATGGAACAAATTTTCAGGACTATTTCTGCCACCACACAAATAATCTTACTGCTTTCTGTTCTCTGTTCCAGGAGACAGGCTTTCTTTCTGGCTCCAAATTTCATGAAACGAAATGTTGCAGAACATATTTATCTGCAACAGACCGTGTTGAGTATTGCTTTCCACTGAGTGATTGTGAAAACACAGGAAGGAGAGTAAAGAGAGTCAAAGTTACATTTAAAATTCTGTTACAATTTTTGCCTAATTTTCTTGAAAAAAAAAAAAACCTTCAGCATACAAAAGTTAAATCTTACCTAGTCAAATAAAGATTATTTGATTATTTTGATGATAAAAGGCCTTACCAATCATTCCTTTAAAATACTCCTCCACGTAGTTATCAGATTTGGAGCTATATGTGCGATCATCATTAATTTAAAGGGTCATTGGGACCCTGAAGCTTACAGAGATATATCGTCAGAGAAGGTTTGTGAAAATAAATTTCTTCTCCAAATCACAGTATCATAAACCTCTGTATCATCCTCATTTGTGAACATTATCTATGTAACATTATTTTCTGACCAATTAAATAGGGGACTTGAAGAGACACAATTAGCATAGGAAAGAACATCTGATTTAAAATCTAGTGATGGGTGTTACTATTTACTTCATTCATTTTTTACGAATAGGGCTTCATTCATATAAGTTTTGTGAATGTCCTATGTTGAGCATTACAGGCTGAGCTCAAAAGGAAAGCTGGATGTTATCCCCAGTGAGGTTACAGTTCATATGTGTGCAGTGACCTTGTGGTTTGAGGTTTTAAAAGAGTTCTGATTTCAACTGATCTGTGCCATAATTCTTTAAAAAATCAAGACATTTTAGAAACATGTATTCATCACATCTAAACTACTTCTCTGATACTTTCTTATATAATTGAAACAGACTCACAAATCCTTTGGAAAATCCATTGCAGTTTTGGGTTCAAAAATTATGCTTGATGAAAATGTAATTACCCAGTAATGTACAAAGTTATAAATACCTTAAAGGGGGCACAATTGAAATGGTGCTGCTGTTCAGAAATAACTTATACCTTGTAGGATTAGGGAGGACCTCATGGAAGGAATACTGTTTGAAGTAGACATTAAATAGCATTGATAGTGACAGTTAATTACCTAGCGCCAGTTTTCTGTCTAACTTTATATATGCTCTCTCTCTCTCTTTCTCTCCCTCTCTCCATCTCTTCCTCCCCTCCTCTCTTTTTCTCTCTCTCTTTCTCTTTTGTCTTAGGCAAACCCTCCTGCATGGGGACTGGGGGGATCCATCTCTCTCAGCAGTCCATCTTTGTATCCTTAATGGGGCCTTGCACTGGCCATGTTGGTGATTTGTGTGGGGACTAATGTTCCTAGCTTTGTTCATAGGAAGAATCTAAGCCAATATGAAGGAGTAAAGATATGCGTAGGATTATTTTTATTTATTTATCTTAATTGACAAAGACTGTATATATTTATTGTGTATAGCATGTTTTGAAATATGTATACATGTGGAGTGACTAAATCAAGCTAGCCAGGATACACATTACTTCACTTACTTTTCATTTATTTTTGTGGTGAGAACACTTGAAATCTACTCTTTTAGTAATTTTCAAGAATGCATTACATTTTTATTAACTATAATCACCATTTTGTAAAATAAGAAGAGTGAGCCCTTATTCTTCCTGTCCAACTGAAATTTAGTGGTTTCTTTGACCAACATTTCCTCAGCTCCTTCATATATTATCTTAATTTGTTGTTAGAATCCTATGAAATAGTTTCTATTATTTTTCCTGTTTAAGTGAAGAAAAGATAAATTAAAAAGATATTATATACTTAATTAGGGACAGAGTTAGGTTTTAAAGTCATGTGTGTTTGGCTCCAAATATTGTGTTTAAATTCACCGTATTATATTTTGTCTTGGTGGAACTCAATGCTCAGAGATGAGGATGGGAGAAAGGATATTTGATACATTGGGAGCAACATGAACAAAGACACAGAGATTAGAAAATGCATGGAAACAGTCCACAGAGAGCAGCTGATTTTGTTGGAGCTACTGGTATATGGGAAATGTGAAATACATTTGGAAACACCAATTGGTGTCAGACCGTGCAAAGCCCCAAATGCCAAATTCGAGATGCTGACTCTTATCTTGGATGACAGAAAGGGTTACTGGTAATTAGTGCTAATGAAGAATGGAGCTAGTGTATAAGGTGCTGAAGACTGAGAGGTTAATTACAAGGTAAGGATCTTGATCCAGGAAAGCTCCAAGGAGGATCTGAACCATAGAAGTGGCTGGAACAGGTCAGGATGTGGAATAAACCATCAAGGCGCAAAGATGAAACCATGCTACCTAGCAAGCAGATGTAGGTTCTTAGGAAAAGAAGCTGGTCTGAGATGGGGTATTATGATTTTGGACACACTGATGGGGACATCCAGGTGGACATTTCCAGGAGGTATTTGGAAGATTTTGTTTGTAGACCATTGTATTAGTCCATTTTCTCACTGCTATAAAGATATTACCTGGGACTGGGTAATTTGTAAAGGAAAGTGGTTTAATTGACCCACAGTTCAACATGTCTGGGGAGGCCTCAGGAACCTTACAATCATGGCGGAAGGTGACGGGGAGGCAGTCATCTTCTTCACAAGGTGGTAGTAGAGGAGAGAAACAAGGAAGTGTCACACTTTAAAACTATCAGCTCTCGTAAGAATGCTCTCACTATGACGAGAATAGCATGGGGAAAACCACCCCCATGATCCCATCACCTCCCACCAGGTCCCTCCCTCCACATGTGGGGATTATAATTTGGATTATGATCTGAGATGAGATTTTGGTGGGGACAGAGCCAAACCGTATCAACCATCAACCGTCCATTGGATTAGAAGGAGAAGAGTGCTATAGCAAGCATTAAGAGTGAATGAAGATCAGGTGAAGATACAGTCAACATTATTTTTTTCTAGGACAGATGCTATTCTAGGTATTTCACTACAATAATCCTGTGAAATAAGTAGTATCATCTCCATTTTAAAGATAAATAAATGGCTTAAAGGAAGTTGTGATTTGACCAAAGTCAAATTATGAGTAAGTTGTTGAGTTAAGATTCAAATTTAGGTCTGTTCCACTGAGGGGCCTGAAATCATTCATCTTTGAAATTATTCATTCATTTTTTATTTATTTATTTATCAGACTTCTATTTTACAGAAGGCATTGCTTAATCTCCTAGAAAAAATTATTGTGTGAAAAAGGCAGAAATCCAGGATGAGGTTATTTATGTATATTTCTATACATTAAAAAACCCATAAGTTAATGGTATATGGTTTCTATAAATTCATATAAAAAGAGTCTGGAAAGACTCCCAGTAAATTGATAATGGTGCTTACATCTGAGGAAGGAATCAAGATGGGCAGATAAGTTAAATAAAACATATGTGTAATGTTTTAATCATTTTCCCAAATAATATATTAATGTATTATTTGTATTATTAAAACTTATTTTTAAAATGAATTTTTCTGCCCACAAAATGACTTTCCACACAGACACGAGTATGATACAAGGAATGTGAACTAAGTAAGTGAGGAAACAGCATGAGTTAATAGAAATTATTGAAAACAACTTTGTGTTAAGTGAGAAACACAGTTTTTCCTTTTTTTTTTTTTCGTGGTTTGTTGCTAATCTCTTCTGAAGAAAATTAGGCGAGTTTCCATTAACAACTCCATGAGACATAACAGTTGGGAAACCTTTGTTTTTCTGAGGGATGTAGCATGCTATAGGTGGGTAGTCCAAGGGAGAAGTTCCCCAGGAGGAGATTAGATATAACTTATTCATTTTTCTGGTTAGAATCACTAGAAACCACTGCGTTTTTTTGTTGCCCAAAGGTGTAAGAGGGTTCAAGCATGAGTTTGGGACCCCTTCTGCTGAACTTCACCATAGGAGATCTCCTTTAGTCACCATAAACCCTCCGCATGCCTCACAGTGAATCAAAGCTCCATTCATGATTGTCCTCTGCCACATATTCTTATGTAGGCCTGAGGGTTTTAAATACGCTATTTTCTTTACTGTGTTTCATCTTAGCTGCTTAACCCTCTTCATCCTTCGAGTCTCGGCTTTAATTCAGTGTCTACCAAAAAAGTCATCGCTTCTCACCACCCCACACACTAGATTGGGCGTTCCTCTCTGTGCTCCCATAACCCTCTACTGTCTATGCCATAGCACTTCTCTCCTTCATCTAAGGCAGCTCTCCACCCTGGCTAGACATCAAAGTCACAATGAAGAATTTTAAAAATATAAATGTTTGGGCTCACCTCAAATGCATTGCATCTGAATCTTCAGAATTATATCTAGGTATTTATTTTTATATATAGTACCCTTCATATAATTGCAATTAGTATTTCTTGACTAAATAAATTAAACAGGGTTCTGATTATCTGCAGCTGTTTGTTTTATTGTATTTTATTTTTTAAATTATTTATTTAATTTTTTTTGGAGACAGTCTTGTTCTGTCACCCAGGCTGGAGTACAGTGGTGCAATCTCCGCTCACTGCAACCTCTGCCTCCTGGGTTCAAGCGAGTCTCCTGTCTCAGTTTCCCGAGTAGCTGGGACTAAAGGTATGCACCACCACCCCCGGCTCACTTTTGTATTTTTAGTACAGATAGGGTTTCGTCATGTTGGCCAGGCTGTTCTCCAACTCCTGACCTCAGTTAATCTACCTGCCTCAGCCTCCCAAAGTGCTGGGATTACATGCATGAGCCACCGTGGCCGGCCTGTTTGTTTTATTGATACTTCATACTTTTTTTCACCCTCCTCAGTAGTTCTGGCTTTATTAGAATCACCAGAATAACGTTGTAAAGACAGAGATCATTTTGCTCAATCTAAGGAAAGTTTTTGACATGGTAAGTGATGTTTGCTGTGTCCTGGATATAGATTATGGGACATCTCAAATGAAGCTGAACAAAGTAAACATTCAAAATGACATATTCAAAGCAATCTTTCACTGCCAGATCTTTTGCTATTCCTTTGAGTTCAGCCTCTTCCCATCGCCATACCAACACATATCTGATAATAGCAGTAGGATGGTGATGGGGAAATAAGTAAAATACCCAGTTTTGTCCTCTGGCATCTCATTCTTGACTACATAGGCTCTTAATTTCAGTATCAAGCAATACTAGCATTTGACCAGGTGTTTTTAGCCCCACACACACTTAACATAACTGCTGAAAATCATGTGTATCCTCCTAACACTCTACATCCATAAATCAAAGAGAAACAGAAGAGCATAATGCTTAGCAGCCCATGTTTTGGAGCCTGCTTCTGGTTCACAGACAGACTCTGCCATCTTGACTGCTTGTGAGCCTCTTTATGTGTCAGTGTTCCTAGCTATAAAACATAGAAAACATAGTATGGTATCTACTTTACAAAATATTTGCAGTATTAAATGACTTCATACACATAAAGAACTTAGAAGATTGCCCAGCACGTTGCTTTAAAAATATTAGCAATTTTATTCTCAAAGATTAGGCATTCACTCAGATTACATAGATATTATAGAAAATGTATAGAGAAGATGAAGGATGAACTAATCACAGAAAATATAAAATGACTAAAGATAAAACAGAGTACAAAATGTTATTGCATACATTTTAAAAGATTTAAAAATGCAATTTGCCGGAGAGCAGTATCAGCAAGAGCAGATTTACCACTTTCACTGGTCCCTTGCTAGGTCCTGGGAAGGTCTTAGTAATTTTATATTTGTAATTTTATATTTATTTCCTTAAAGAGTTTACTTGAAGTTGCATAAAATAGGCTTCATAAAACCTGAGCCTTAAGTGAAAAACACTATTTAGGAAAACAAAACAGATGAAGAATTGAGGCCAAATTGGTGAGGTGGGTATAAAATATCCACTGACTGCAGATATTTGCCTTTTAAGCTGGGGCGCAGAATAACTTACTACATTTTCGTATGACCTTTTCCTTTCAGGCTCTTTTAACAATTTCCTAAAGAAATCAGGTTGTCCCGAGTATGGATGTATTAACTCTTATTTTTTCCCCTTAATTGCTATAATCTTAAAATATAAAGAAGAATTAATTAACTATCCTGACGGGGGAAGGAAAGTTAATAGCAATTTTAATGAGTGTAACCTTAGCAGAATTTGTAATAACCCTGAAAAGATGGTGAAGTCACTTCTTTCTCCACTTGACTCTCTCACCTTCTGTGAATGGCTATAAATGCTGATTATAAGTGATTAATTACCTACCGGAAGGCTTGTTTCTAGCTCATCTCCTTTTCCTAAAACCATTTGCAGTCTGAACACTATGGTGAGAATTCCAAATGTAAAAAAGAGAAAATGGGCTATCTACAATATAAAGTGCTTAAAAGACAAAATGTGATGATGAGCATCTGGCAGAGCTTTTACATGAGCACAGGAAAAAGCAAACAAGTTGTGTTAGGCTGGCCTTGGACATTTCATCTAAAATGATAGAGAATATGGTAGTCGTGCCATAGGTAAGACGTTTATATCATATATATACAAGGCAGTGGATTTCTGTGTGGAAATGCTCTTCAAACTCCAGTGCAGGAAGGAAAAGCTCAACTAGAACCCAGGGGTCCCAATGAACTGAGTATTCAGAGTTTAGAGTTTAGGGGTAATAAGGCAATTAGAATTTGTGAGGTGAGGGGGTACTGGGTAGGAGAGAGTTATATGGGAAAGGAGGGTCAGAAATTTGCATAGGAGAACACTTGGTTCATTGGCCAAATACTAATCCGTACATGTGCAGAGTGGGATTCCATATAACTCAGCAAAGAACAGCTACTAAAGGATGAACAACAACCAGGGAGCTGTGAGCTGATCTGAGCTTTCACAGTGCTGACGGGCATTCAAGTTCGAGCCACTCAGAGTGGAAAAACCTTGTTGAACACTCTAGAGATTCAGTAGAGAACCTAGAGGGGCCATGCTCCAGAAGTAGCACCGTTTAGCTTTAGAGAAAACGTTACTCTAGAACCATTCTGATATATCACAAAATAAGACTCAAAAGAACCAAGTAGTCAACAAGGAAATGTAGTGCCTGCTGGAATAAACTCAGTTTTTTATTCAGGAATACAGCAACATTCAGTCAACAACATAGCATCCATTATATCCATAATACAACCCAAATATATGAGAGATGTGAAGAGGCAGAAAAATATATCCTATAACCAGGGGAAAAATAATTTAATAGAAACTGATCATCTAATTATAGGTATAGTAGAATTATCAGAAAAGGACTCTAAAATAGTTATAAATATATTCAAGTGTATAAAGGTAAATATATATTCCTATAATTAGCAAAAATAGTTTCAACAGAGTAATAAAATATATAAAAAGGGTCCTAATGAGTCTAGAGGGTCTAGAAATGGAAGACATGAAAAGAATCTCAATGATCGTATTTAGTATAGAGATGAAAAATGTAATATCTGAAAAAAAGTACTAGATAGGATTAACAGCAGATTATTCACTGCAGAATGAAATATTAGTAAATTAGTGGAAAGGGACAAAATAAACTATGGAAACTGATACCCAAAGATGAAAAGCTGAATCTAAATAAACAGAGTTTCAGTGACTTGTCAAACTATATCACCTGGTCCTATCTATAGATAGATATCAGGGTTGAAAAAACTTCCACAACCAAAAAAAATATGGAACACATATTTCTGAATTTCAAAAAACAGCATGCAGGATGAACTCAAAACCACATCAAAGCACATTATAATCAAACTGCTACAAAACTGATAAAAAGAAAGTATTAAAATCAGCCAGACAAAAAGAGCACATTATATACAGGGGAACAGTAATAAGAATGTTTCTATCTACTTATCAAAAAAAAAAAAAACAAGGCAAAAGACAATGAAATGATAACTTTAAAGTACTGAAGGAGAAAAATATATAACTTAGAATTTTAAAGTAGAAAAAATTTCTTCAAATATGAAGGAAGCTAACAAAAGACATTTTCAGAAAAACAAGAGTTAAAAGAATTTGCCACTGGCAGATCCGCACTACATGATATGTTAAAGGAGGTCCTTCAGGTGGAAGGTAAATAATACCAGATGGAAATTAAGACCTATATAAAGGAAATAATAGCAATGGAAATGGTAAGTGGATAGGTAAATTAAATATTTGTATCTTATTTTGAAATTAATTTAAATGATACTTCACTATAAAATGAAATAACAAAAATGTATTTATGGTTATAAATTGTGCATGCTTATGATATGTGCAGAAATAAAACATAAAAGCAAACCAACATGGTACATGTGTACCTATGTAACAAACCTGCATGTTGTGTGCATGTACCCCAGAACGTATTAATTAACGTATAATTAAAAAAAAAAGAAAAACAGAATGAAAGCGTCGACAATAGATGTATACTTCGTGAAATTATTGTAACTGAAGTGGTATGATATTATTTGAAGGTTGAATGTGATACATTAAAGAAATATATTTTAAACTCTAACAAAACCACTAAAAAGCCCCTAAGTTATAGCTAAAAAAGCAAAGTCAAAATACGTAGCTAAAATACTGCTTAACAAAAGAAGGACAGGAAGGATAGAAATAATGAAAAAGGAATAATCAGGACCAAAAAACCACACCCAGGATATTAGATATAAAATCACCATATAAATAATGATATTAAATAAAAATCACTTCATCTAAAAAAGCAGAGATTTTCAGACTGATTAAAGAAGTAAAAACCAACAATATGCTGTATTCAAGAGATGCATATTAAATGCAAAGATACACATTGCTTAAAAGGATGAAAAAAAGTTATACTATGTAAATACTAAAAATAGGAAAGCTAGAGTGGCTATATTCATATTATATATTCCTTCGGTGTAAAGATTATTACCAGAGATAAAGAGGAATATTAATCATAAAATGGTGAACTTTTTCAGACAAAACAATCCAAATGTGTATGGACCTAATCACAGTGTTTCAAAATACATTAAATTAAACAGGGAAATGAAAGGAGAAATAGAGGATTTCAGAATTACAGTTTCAGACTTCAATATATCTCTCTTAGTAAGTGGTAGAGTAAGAGGACTTGATTAGCACTAGAAATTCATTCAATATACCTGACAATTGCAGAATACACATTATTTTCAAATTCACAGGAAACATTCACCAAAATGATCATATGCTGAACCATAAAATGAGTTTAAATAGATTCAAAGTGATTAAAATAATTCAGAGTATGGTATCTAACTACAACTGAATGGACACTGAATAATTATGACAATTAATATTAGATATCTGGAAAATCTCTAGATATTTGGAAATGAAAGATTCACTTTTAAAAAACTCATGGATCAAAGAAGCAAGAAAAATGAGAAAATGTTTTCAACTGTGAGAATTAAACACAACATATCAAAATTTGTATTGCAGATAACAATTTTTAAGAGTGGGAATTTATAATTCTAAATGCTTATAGTAGAAAGAAAGAAATGTTAATAAATGATAAAAAAACTTTCTCCCCATGAAACTTCAAATTAAACACAAAAATTGTAAGAAGTAAATAAAGACAAGTGTATCATGTTAGTTGAGGAATACAAAGTTTCAGTTATGCAGCATAAGTATACTCTAGAAGGTTAATATACACAATGATGACAATAGTTAATAGTGATTTATTGTATACTGAACTTGTAATTTGCGAAGGGAGTAGAGTTTTGTTTTTGTGTTTGTTTGTTTTTGTGTTTGTTTGTTTTTGAGACTGAGTCTTGCTCTGTCACCCAGGCGTTAAAGAGCAGATGGATAATAAATAAAAGAAGAATAACACCAACAGCTTTATGCCAATATATTCAACAATAGAAACAAAGTAGACAAATCCCTTGAAAATTGTAAATTACTAAAATTGACACAAAGAGAAATAGAAAATTGGAGTAAAGTTGTTACAGTTATAATTCAAAATATCTCCATAAAGAAAATTTTAAGTCTAGATAGTTTTATAAATATTTAAAGAAGAAATAATATCAATCTTCCACAAACTTGTTTTGTGAGGGTAGTATAACACTGATATACTAAAGCATACAACAATATTATAAGAGAATAATATTATAGGTCAATATCCTTCAACAAATAGATGCAGAAACCCTTAGAATACATTAGCAAACTTTAAATGAGTTAAGTCTACGATTCCCCCCTTATGATCAAAAACAAATACAGGTGTCTTCTCTCTCCTAAGTTCTATAAAACATTGTTACTATACCTAGCATTACATACATGAAGATGAGCCAAAAAAGATCATCTATATTGGAAAAGAAATAACAGATTATTTGATGTGTTTAGGAAATCTTAAGGAATTGTAAAAATAGCTATTAAAATTAATGAATTTAGCAAGTTTTCAGGATTCATGATCTATATACGTTAATTAGATATATTTCTATATGCTATCATGAACAATGGAAAAATTAGACAAAATATTAACATTATCTCAAAAGCATAACAAATATTTAAGAATAAATTTAATAAAATATGTTAAAAACCTCTACACTGAAAACTACAACAAATTGCTGAATGAAATTAAAGAAAAGCTAAATAAATGAGGAGACATCATATCATGGATTGGAAGCTTCAATTTTCATAAAGTCAATTCTTCCAAATCTGATATAAATCCTAGCAGGATTTTGTTCTGGTAAGCCTCTACATGCTATTTCTTGAAAAACAAGATATATACATTTCCTAATTTCAAGACTTATTATAAAGTTACAATAATCAAGAGCATGTATTACTGAAATGAAGATAAACAAAAAGATCAATGAAACAGACTAGAGAATCAGCAGTGGATCTACCCTTATATGACTGATTAATTTCAATCAAATTGCCAAAACAACTAAACTAAGAAGTGAAGGTCTTTCCAATAAATGCTACCAGAATAACAGTCTACATATAAAAGTTGTTTCTTAACCTATACCTCCTTCCATACAAAAAAATTAATATGAGATGGATTATCAATCTAAGTTTAAAAGCTAAAACTATAAAGCTTCTAGAAGAAAATATAAAAAAAAAATTTGTAATCTCAGGATTGGCAAAGATTTCTTAAACAGAAGGCCTTATGAATGAAACTGTAAACCATAAAAGAAAAAAGAATGACCAAAAGGTTTCATCAACATTAAAAGCTTTTGCTCATCAGAAGGAAGAGAAGAACCATAATTTGGAAAACATTTACAATACATATATGTGATAAATTATTTGTACTCATATAAACACATTGTACAAGTCAGTAATAAAAAGGCAGGTATCAAAGCATAGACAAAAGACTTGCACAGGAAATGCACAAAGTAAGATTAACAGATGGCCACTAAGTACATGAAGTACTCAACAAAATTTTTCACCAGGAAAATGCAAATAAATTATTAGGGGAATTCAATTTGAAAGAACAGTGAGATGCCACTAAATACCACCACCTCAGTGGCTAAAATTAAAACGACTAACCATGCTAAATATTGCTGAGAATATGGAGCAACAGGAACTCTCACACATTGCTAATGAGAGTATAAAATGGTACAATTACCTTGTTAAACAATCTGGCATTTTCTCATAAACAAATGCCCTCTCTATGGCCCATAAATTCCACTTTTAGATATTTACTGAAGAGAAATGAAAGCATATACAGTCATCCCTTGGTGTCCATAAGGGATTGGTTTCAGGACCTCCCTCAGATGCCAAAATCTGCAGATGCTCAAGTCCCTGATAGAAAATGACATAGTATTTGCATATAGCCCATTCACATCTTCTCATATACTTTAATCTCTAGATTACTTATAACTAATACAATGTAAATGCTATGTAAATAGTCATTATACTGTATTGTTTAGGGAATAATAAGAACAAAAGTCTGTCCATGTACAGTACAGATGCAATTTTAAAAATATTTTTAATCCACAGTTATTTGAATTCACTGATGGGGAACCCATGGATAGAGAGGAACTTACTGACAGAGGACTGATTGTATATTCAAAAAGACCTTGACCAATAATGTTAATAGTAGCTTCATTCATTAAAACCTCAAACTGGAACAAACCTATGTGCCTATGCACAGAGGAAAGGATAAACAAATTGTGTATCTATGTCGTGGAACACCTATCATAAATAAAAAGGAACAAACTGCTGATACATGCAACATCATGGATAAATATTAAAATATTATGCTGAGTAAAAGAAGTTAAGTATGAGTGCATACTACACAATTCACTTTATATGAAATTATAGAATGTACAAGACCAATCAGACATTTCTCAAGCTTCTGCTGTGTTCCAGGTGTCCTCTCCCTTTTTTTCTGACTGAATCCTACATGCAGAGAGTTAGGGGGAATTTGGTTACTCAGCTCCTGTCTCACTATCATTATCAGTCCATGCCAGACTCTTTTCTCATTTGGTATTTTATCCCTCCCCCTTTATTACTGATATTCATACTTCTCTTTTCCAATAGGTCCTTACTCGATTGTCTTTTTACTTGTCAGCCTATTGAGATAAATGGTGTTTTCTTTCTGCATATTTAAAAAGTTTATGTAAAAGTTTTACCATAGATTTTGTTTCCTAAAATGAACACTACATTGTTACCCTGTTGTGTAGTATTCCTTAGTATATATCCACCATTTTCTGTTTGTTCATTTCCCTGGTGATGCAAACATCTAGATTGCCTTCAACTCTCTAGTTCCATCAACACTGCTGTAAAGCAGGTCCTTGTTTTTATCCCATATTGATGTGTACTAGAATTTATCTGGGCTACCTACCCAGGCGTAGGTGTTAGGATTTAAGCATAGTTATTTTCATCAAGCATTGCCAACCTGTCCTTCAAAATGACTTTAGCAATTTACATTTTCTCCAGCAATGTATGAGGTGGCCTGTTTCCCCTCAATCATACCAACACTTGCATTATCAACCTTTCTATTTATTTATTTATTTTTTAACATTCTAATGGTTATAAAGTCGAAGTGGCTTGTTTTATGTTTTTTTTTTTAATATCACTGGAGAGTTTGAGCATCTCTTTTTATATGTGTTAGTTATTTGGACTTCCCCTTTATATTAATAACCTATTAATATATTTTATTTATTGTAAAATCTGGGATTCCTGTATTTGTTCTTGTTGATTTGCAACAATTCCTTGTGTATTCTAGTTATTAATTTATCAGTTTTTTTGTTTTTATTAGTAAAATAAAAATTATCATTTTGATTGTTTATTTTGAAAAATCCTATAAATGACTTATTGTGTAATCAAATCCATCAATTTTGGTGGGTCTTGCTTAAGAAATATTTTTTAACCCTTAAGTCACAAAGATATTTAAAATTCTTTTTCCTCTTAGCTTTGTAGCTTTCTTTTCATGTTTAGGATCTTACTTCGTTTGGAATCTACCTTTTTATATAGTATAAGATAGGCGGTGACTGTATTATTTTCTTTTTAAAAAATTTTATTTAGTAAAACTATATTCTTAATTTTGTTAACTAAAATATTAATGATGACTTCAGAGATTTACAGGGACACTTTTATCATATATCAAGTCTCCATACACATGTGTTGTTTCAATATTGTATTTATTGGTTCCTACACAAATGATATACTTTAACATTTTTTAACAGAAATGGTCTTTTAAATAGAATTTTTAAGTCAAATAAACAATTAAAAGTCCAATAGTTTTATGGGCAAATAATGAAAAATGCCTCCTGTTAGACTTCCAATTCACATTACCCAGAGGCAAACATTTTTCTCTTTCAGCTGTTTCTTTTGTTGTATCCTTATTTATATATTTGTTTGCTACATTTTCTTGCTTTTCTCCGGTGCCAGGTACTTTTCCCATCATCCTCTCAACTCCTTACAAGGAATATATTATTATTCCTAACTTCCTCTCTTATAGTGAAGATGGACAAATTGAAGCTCAGAGACAGGTTGCAAGAGTAAAATTAGCATCCAGGTTTGTTTAACTTCAAAGCTGCAGTCTTCCTACAAAATCAGGAGTTGACAACCTTTTTCTGTGAAGGGATAGATTGTAAATATTTTAGGCTTTATGGTTTGTATAGTTTCTGTTAAAACAACTTAACTCTGTCATCACAGTGTGAAAGCAGTCATAGATAACACACAAATGTATGGCTATAGCTGTGTTCCAATAAAACTTTATTTACAAAAACAGGCAGTAGGTTGGATTTGACCCCATGGTCAATTGTAGTTGGCCAACTTCTTAAGTGAACCATATTGCCTGTTTTTAAAAATGTGTTTTTCAAAATGAAGACATGTTATTTATATATAAGCATCTTTTTTAAAAAGGTATCTTCTGTCTGTAGATGTAAGTGGTGTATGAAAATCCATAATTAATAGTTAATGATGTTGGTCAGTAATATCACTAGATTCATTAATGACTAATTTCTTTGTGCATTTGGTTTTGACTTGGATTCAAGATACTTGAATAGAATAGTACAAGACCCCAGAATAGGTTTGGACACCCAATTTTTGTTTTAACACTTTCGTTTCTGTTTTCCAGAATTAATTGTTAACAGTTTTATGTTATCATTCAGTGTCCTTCAAAAAATTAGTTACATACACCCCAAAGGAGATTATACTGTGTATGTGTTCTGCAACCTTCTTCCCTCCCTTCCTTCTTTCTTTTCTTATTCCATATTTTTTCTGCTTCTCTATTATGTCTTGGAATTCCTATATTTAATACCAGAATAAACTGATTGAAAGAATATGAATAGCATTTTCTTCATGAAGACCATGTTACTTAACATAAAAATAGCATCCCAAATATACTTTAGTTTTTTAAAAATATTTTAAGTTGCCAATTTCAATTTGTATGAGATCAGTTCACTAGAAAATTAAATATATTTTCTGTTAAACATAATAATGAATATCGTCTGTACCACTGAAGCATAGCTATAGTATAATTATATTTAATACAATTAAATATATTTCTTATTAAAAGTCAACAACAGAATTCATCATTACATTACTTGGGCAGAAGTGCCATGCAATTAGGGCTCTATAGCTAAGTGAGTTGTAGAAAGAACCAGACTCATTACTACTTCATGAAAACATTCCATTACATTCCAGTTGTTGACTGGAGGCTTTTCCTTTTCATTGTGTTCTCACTTCTTCAGGAAACTGATGACTAGCAGACATCTCAGACCCTATTTTGGGGATCATTTATCAGTGTAAAAACTCAGTTCTTTCTTAATTAGTATTAATCATTCCACAAATGTTAATTTGGACTTTTCCCCAGTGTATTCAATTAGCAAGTCTACTTATTTGTTTCAGGTTGAGAACTCAAGAAAGGATAAAATAAACTTTTTAGGGCTAGGTGCGCTGGCTCAGGCCTGTAATCCCAGCACTTTGGGAGGCCAGAGGTGGGCAGATCGCTTGAGGTCAGGAGTTCGGAACCAGCCTGGCCAATATGGTGAAACCCTGTCTCTACTAAAAATACAAAAATTAGCTGGGTGTGGTGGTGTGTGCCTGTAGTCCCAGCTACTAAGGAGGCTGAGGATCGCTTGAACCTAGGAAGCAGAGGTTGCAGTGAGCTGAGATTGCATCGTTGCACTCCAGCCTGGGTGTCGCGGTGAGACTCCATCTCAAAATAACAGAAAACAAAAACAAAAAACAACAAAACTTTTTGGCCATAGCACATTTTGACTTCATTATCAGGTTCTTCTTGATTATGATGTCTTGTATCTCTTTTCCTGGCTCTCTCTTCCCCATTGGTGGCTACCTCACTCTCTGGCTTGTTGCATTTCTCAGTACTCTAGATTATCCTCGGGATACTCTATTGCAAACTTCTTACAGTTTCTTGTAATGCATTTATTTTCCTTTCTCTGTACACCTATTCTTGATCTTTCTACCAACATTCTTAACCCTTTGCTACCCATAGTACTGAGATTATACTGATGATAATGAAGAGGTTTAAAAAATAAGCAGAGTAAACTCTGAGATTACCTGTATGTAGATTATGTAGTGTGTGTATATATGCATGGATTATTTCTGTAAGTACATTAACTCACTGTCACCAAAGTAGATGTGCATGCTAGATTGATTACATCTACATCACCAAATAATGGCTTCCCTATATCCATACTTTTGCCCTGCAATTTAAAAAGTTTTGTAGAACCTTTCCACTCTGACTCTGAGGTTGGTTGTGTGATTTGGATTAGCCCATAAGATACTAGCAAATGTCACACAAGCAGAAGCTTTACAAGTAAATGTGCCTTTATTTTACCTTTTGCATGATTGGGATTACCCAGTTGTAGACCTCTCCTTTGTCATGAGGACAAGCCCAGGTTAGCCTGCTAGGAGAGGGAAGACCTCATGGAGCAAAGCTAAGCCACCTGAGCTGAAGCAATCCTAGGTTAGCTAGGCCTAAACTGACTTACCAACGAACTGCATATACATGAGTGAGCCCATCAAGATCAGTCAAGAATGGCTTATGATAGAATTAATTATCTAGATGACCTGTATCCAATAGAAATAATAAATAGTTGCTTTACACCATTAAGTTTTGATGTGATTTATTACTTAGCAGCAGCTGACACACTTATAGTGTATTAGTTAACTGGTACAATAAAATTACCCATCTGCATTTCAATCAACTAAAAAAAACATGAGAAAACAAGTCCTCCATTTGCCTACATATTTAGTATTTCTAGTGTTCTTCATTACTTTGTGTAGATACAGATTTTCATTTAGTACCATTTTTTTCTGCATAAAGAACCTCCTTTAACATTTCTTATAGTGACGATCTATTAATGATACTTTTTCAAGTTTTTGTCATGTTTGAAAAAATCTTCATTTTGTTTTTATTATTGAAAGATTCTTTGTTAATTGACAATTTTCTTATTAAAAGTCAACAACAGAATTCATCATTACATTACTTGGGCAGAAGTACCATGCAATTAGGGCTCTGCAGCTAAGTGCGTTGTAGAAAGAACCAAACTCATTACTACTTCATTTAAATAGTCCATTACATTCCACTTGTTGACTGGAGGCTTTTCCTTTTCTTGGTGTTCTCACTTCTTCTGGAAACTGATGACTCGCAGAAGGGTCAGACCCTACTTCAGTACTTAAAAGCAGCTGCTCCATTGTCTTTTAGATTGCATTGTTTCTGATAAGAAGTCTGCCATTTTTATCTCTGTTCCTTGGTACCTAATGTGTCTTTTTTGCCTCTGGGTGCTTTTAAGATTTTCTTTTTATCACTAATTTACAGCAATTTGGTTATGATAGGTCTTACTGTAAGTTTCTTCATTTTTTTTTCTACTGAGATTTATTGAGCTTCTTGGATCTGTGGATTTGTAATTTTCATTAAATTATGAATTTTTTGGTATATTATTTCTTCAACATTTTTTTTCTGTTTTTTCCTCCTCCTTCTTTCCCTTTGGGTTTTGATTACATGTATTTTAGTCTGCTTTTACCTCTTTGTACAGCTCACTGATTCTCTGTTCATTTATTTTCAGTATTTTTCCCCCTCTGTGTTTCATTTCAGACAGTTTCTATTGCCAGGTCTTCAAGTGCACTAATCATTCTTCTATATTGTCTAAATGCTATTAATCCTATCCTGTGTATTGTTTATGTAAGATATTGAATTTTTATTTCTAGAAGATTGGTTTTGAAATATGTGTCATGTTCCTCCTCAGGATGTTCACACTTTGCTCAACCTTTAAGAACACTTAAGATATATTTTTAATAGCTGTTTTATTGTCATTGTTATGTATAAGTCTTTTATGGGTGTGTTTGTATTGATTTGTTGTTCTCCTCATTGTGGCTAATGTTTTACTGCTTGTTGCATACCTGGCAATTGATTAGATACCATACATTGTAAATTTGACCTTGTTATATAATGGAGTTTTTTTATTTTCTTTTTTTTTAACTTTAAGTTCAGGGATACACGTGCAGGTTTTTTTTTTACATAGGTCAACTTCTGTCATAGGGGTTTATTGTGCAGATTATTTCATCACCCAAGTGTTAGCCTAGTACCCACTAGTTATTTTTCCTGATTCTCTCCCTCCTCCCACCTTCCACCCTCCAAAATCACCCAGTCAGTGTCTGTTGTTTCCCTCTAAGTGTCCATGAGTTCTCATTTATCTCCCACTTATAAGTGAGAATATGTGGGTATTTGGTTTTCTGTTCCTGTGTTAGTTTGCTAAGGATAATGGCCTCCAGATCCATCTATATGTTCTTAAGTATGTTAGGAGCTTTGTTATGGAATGCACCAATTAAGTTACTTGAAAGCAATTTGATCCTTGTAAGGCTTGCTTTTAAACTGTGAGGCTGTTCATTCAAGGCTAATTTGGCCACACATTGAGGTAATACTCTTCTGAGGACTCTGGAATATGTGCTTGATATTCCATGTGTTAGAAGTCTTCACTCTGGCTTGTGTGGATGAATACTATTTTTGTATGAGCTCCAAAAACGATTCCATCTCGTCCTTCTGATGATTCTTCCCCATGCCTTGGGTAGTTTTCATACATGTAGTTGCTGATCATTAGTCAGATGAAGACTCAGAAGAAACCCTCTGCAAATTTCCAGAGTTCTCTCTCTCTCTCTCTCTCTGTCTCTCTCTGCCACTCTCTTTTCTCTGATTATACACCACTTTATCCCCCTTGAATTCTAAACTGAACTCAGGAAGCTTTCCAGGCTTTATTACTGCCAGGCAGTAAACTTGAACAAGAGTTGAATCGTTGGTTTCACCTCATTTGTTTTCCTTTTATCAGGGATCAATGATCTACCCTACCTATTGTTCAATGTGTAAAAATTGTCTCATATGTTTTGTCTACTTTAAAAAAAAGTTTTCGAAGGTAGAAAGATAATTCTGTTTCCTG
Organism: Colobus angolensis palliatus; assembly: GCF_000951035.1. Classification (NCBI taxonomy): domain Eukaryota; kingdom Metazoa; phylum Chordata; class Mammalia; order Primates; family Cercopithecidae; genus Colobus; species Colobus angolensis. The sequence goes on along the minus strand of NW_012115066.1, from coordinate 8,109,021 downwards.
TTGCTCCTTCATGGATGGAAGCAAAAGTCTCTTCCAATTGAATTTTATTGAGCAGATGCAAATTCCTTGTAATAAAAACCTTGTTTTGAGCCCTGATATATAGAAGCTTGATGTTAACTATGAAGAGATCTAAGAAGTCAGGAATTTTCAAATCTGATACTTTTCCCTCAATCTCTTCCTTAGCTTTTATTGATTTGAATGGTATAAAGTTTTTGATTTTTTAAAATACTGGCCGTTAAATTAAAATACTACTGTTGAGCAAACTTCATTCTTCCTCCTATTTGCTATGTAGAGTGATGATTTTTGAAGATTCTTGGGACACAAAGGGACCTTGTTATGACCTTTTTGGGAAATTAGAGGATTAAAAAAAGGTTTCTAACATGAAGAATAAAGATTACTTTCTTTTGCAGTAAGAATTTTCTCAGACTATAATGCCCACTTTCTCCTATTATGAATATAGTTCTCTTCAATTGGAAGGACAGTAAAATCAGTGGTGAGAGACTTTGAAAGTTTTGTCACTCATCAAGTCTTTTTGAAAACCTTTCTGTCTCTAAGTCACTCTTGGCCTGGCATATTGTTTAACTCCTCATGATGGAGGATACCATGAGACCAACAAAATCTCTTAATATTTTGACAAATGTTTCATTTTTTATTTTGTTCCTCATGAATTCTAGGGATTAGGGTTATCATATCAGAAAATAAGTCTTGGTTAGCTATAATCATAACGTAAAATTACATACTCTCAAGCCAACCAATAATGACTAGCATTTTCTGCAATTTAAAATGATCCTTACCTTTTTTCTTTTCCTTGACAGTGGAAAAGCAAGTACTGTGTTTATGAAGACTTCCTAAAGAAAAGGTTTAAAAGTCAAAAAGATAAGGCCTTCGGTGTGGTCCTTCTATGATAGAGTAGAGAAAACAGAAGAAAAGAAATGAGAATGTTTTTCCTGAAATTGCATTTTTCATTTCTCAACTAGAAAGAAGACATCTTTTAGACATTGCTTTCGATCTCTGTGAATGGTTGTGTTTTACCTCTTCAAATGTGTGTGTTTTTAAAATTCCCCTAAAAGGTTTTGGGTGAGCATAAGCTATCTGATAGCATTCCCATACATTCATGTCCCAGACTTTGCCTAACTTTAGAAGTAGGCTGTCTTTCAGACACCTTTCACAGCCCTTAAACAACTGATGATCTGAGAGATGATGAAAAGAAGCAACTGTGCAAACAAAGACTTTGGACTCCAGGCATTGACTGTCTGCTTTCAGCACCTCTTTTCAATCTTGCCATCTTTCAGGGTTTTGTTTGGTGTTTGATACAGCTTTTCAGAGAAACTTAATAACCTTTCAGTATCCAGTGTAAGAAAAGAAACATAGCCAGGATTGATTGTGTGTGTGCTGGCTGGATACAAAACCTCCTGCCTTACTTAGTAGTTTAACCCTTAGTAGTAGAAATACCATGGTCTCCTGTTGGAAATCAAAGTAACAACTATAACCAATTCCACATCCTGTTAAAGAGGAACTTGGTAAGATTTTTGGTAATTCATTCTATCGTCACTTTTCTCTGTGATATTTGGAAAAAGCTGAGAGAATTCAGAGAAACTAGAAATCAATGTGTGGTAAATTCAGAAGGAGCTATCATTTCCGTGCTTTAATTTCATCCCTCCCTGAGCTCCAGGTTCTTCATTTAAGCCTCGTTTAGCCACAGTGACCCCTTTCCCTTCCCTACAGCCCTTTTGCATGTGGCATCCTTCTTTCTAACAGCTCTGCCAACTTGTCCCCCATTTTAATCACCCAGAATACCAACTGATAAATTGAGAGAGGCTAGCTAATTTTTTCTCTTCATTTTTCTCCTTGGAAAATGAAACAACAGTTACCTAGGACAGATTTTGGTAATAGTTTTTCATAGTCCTTTATCTATTTTAGAGATTTGATGGTTTGCTGTAGGGTACCTGACTAGATAAATCCATGTAGCTATTGTGTACATTGAGTAACATTCCTTTGTTGGTAATAATTTCTTATGATATCATGGAAGAAGAATAATAACACCAGCAGCACCAAGCTCATATACAGAGAACAGTGGTCTGCACTCTATGGTTTTTACAGAAAAGCACAAGAATATCTTAAAACAAAGAGGAACCTGCATTGAGATTTGTAAAGAGGTGTCACCCATCAGGACGGGGAAGAAGATACTGTGTGGAAAAAAGAGAAACATTTTCTTTCAATGATTGTGCTGCTGAAATTCATAGTTCATATAAAATAGGTTCTTGCGTTCAATGAGTACAGCAATGTTAAGAGTAATCACCTTCTTCAGAATGTGAATCAATAACAATACAGAGTACGAAGAAAACATATTAAAACTCAAGAACGTGAAGGAGATTAAAATATGGCATTAAACACAGGCTAATAATCCTGTTTGAGAAAGTAATCATTGTAGAGAATAGAAATAAACAATGTGAACTTATGCAGGGCCTCTAGTTGTCCCTGCTTAACGAGAGCCTTACTTTCATTTTCTTTTAAAAATCTTTTTAGATGATTTATTAACTATTTGGCTTCATATGTGTGAATATATGCTCATGAATTTGTAGTGGGGTCAAAAATCTGCACACATTACTGCTTAGATATACAAGAACATTTACTTTTCTTGATTTTCTAAAACAAATAAAATCTTCCTTGTAAATCCTATCTCACTAGGTAGATGAGGGATACATGTGTTTACGTGTGTGTAGAGGTTTGGAGGGCTTTAGAGTTACTAGATAGCTGGGGCAGGGGAATCAGAAATATACCAACTAGTGATGGTAATTCAATCTCTTCCAGTTTAAACAGTGCCTTTTGGATTTCTGATTTTGTTGGCTCTGTGGTCACTCTTTCAGATTTCCTCTACTTTTTTTTTTTTTTTTTCCTTCTCTCCAAGTTGGTATCTGGAAATTAAGAGGAGGTTTATGTCATCCTGTGGAATTGGTGGGGAAAGACGGTCTGATATTTATTAGCTGTCCCATGGATTCCTGCTGATCTTGACTACGTAGTGGTTGTTCTGGTCTCCCAACTGATATTGTCTGGTCTTTGAGACATTGTGCTGGTACATGCCAGTGGGGTCCACGGTTGTGGCCATGTGCCTCCATTTACAGTGACTATTCACCTTGAAATTTTTGTTACAGCCCAGCCTTTGATATTTTGCCTGCCTGTTCAGCACCTCTATATTTCCTCAGTGGGCTATTTCTGTATCACTTGCTTGTTACACACAGGCTAGGAAATCCAGTGGTGCTGCCTCAAATTCATGTACCCAGCATAATATACCTGCTTCTGATGTTCTACATCTTGGAACATAGTGGATATGGCTGGAGTTTACCTAGAGACTTAGAGCCTCCATCAAACTATTTATTCTCATACATTGTATGACTATAATAGGTTGTAAAGGACTTGAGAGTAGGGACTTTAATTCTTCTTTGCAATAGTGCTTTATACATACAAGGCTCCCAATAACTGTTTGCTGAACCATGGGATACATTCTGTTGAAGGTTCATTCTGCCACTATAATTCTTATTCTTTGGTCCTGATTTTGCTTCCCAACACTATAGTTTGGTAATCTTTCAGATACCTGTAAACAGATGTGTTTTCACTTAAGCATCTTTTGGACAGGCCAGTTATCTCTATTTCCTTCAGTTGCACTCAAGATGATTTCCAAAAAATTCTGTTCACTTTCATTTGAATCCTTTAAAGAGAAAAGCAGAGCAAGGCCTGTGGTCATATCAAGTTCTGTGATCTATTACCAGCAGAAGATTTTAAGGAGTTTAAAATAGAAGAAGAAAAATTTCACATATACCCTACAGCATTAAAGAAAAAGGCTTGGAAAAAAAAATGAGTTAACTAGTAAATAAAGAAGGGCATTAAATTATTCATGACTCTAGAATGTATATTTGGTCATTCACTAAGCATTTGATGTAGCCTTTCATGAAATTTTACATGCAAATTGAATAAAATTGGCTTGGCTAAGAACAAAATCTCAAAAAGGCCCTTGGAAGACTGTTAATAAAGGATAATGGATTAGGGCAGTATCCAGAAACCACAGTGTAGAGTCTGAGGGAGAGAAGAGGAAGCCTGTGTGCAGTTTTGTGAAAGTTTGAAAGGAGGAAGTAAAGAGCAAATAGATGCTGCTTAAAGATTCAGAGCTGTAAGTATGAGCAAAGACTGAAGTGAAACAGCAAGGATGCTAATAAAACAGAAGACAAGTACATAGCCATAAATTAAAATGCCCAAAATGACAATTCAAACCTGACTCAAGATTTTACCAAATGCTGGGATTCAGCACTTCACATTCTGGTTTGTATAGTTTAGTGGAATATCTGTTCAGTGAGGAGTATAAGCTTGAGTGTTACAGTCTGGTTCAGGCTAATCAGAATCTGCAAAATGGTGAAATCTAGACACTTACATTTGTTTTAACTTACTTCTTATGGTATTTGATCCAGTGCCTTTAGTAATCCTAAGACTCCTAAAAGATTGAAATCAATAATAATACTTAAAAAAAAAAACAACTAGAGTTCTCTTCACTAGACCTTAATGTGTCCTTTAGAGTCTAATAAAATCTTTACAGCCTTGATTTATTTTGATAATGTGCACTGAAAGCTCAGAATACATCTCAGCTACTTTTTTTTTTTTTTTTTTTTTTGGCCGAGTCTCACTCTGTTGCCCAGGCTGGAGTACAGTGGTACAATCTCTGCTCACTGCATCCTCTGCCTCCTGGGTTCAAGTGATTCTCCTGCCTCTACCTCCTGAGTAGTTGAGACTATAGGTGCACACCACCATATCCAGCTAATTTTTGTATTTTTAGTAGAGACGAGGCTTCATCATTTTGGCCAGGATGGTCTCGATTTCCTGACCTCATGATCCATCCTCCTGGGCCTTCCAAAGTGCTGGGATTATAGGCGTGAGCCACCATGTCTGGCCTCTCAGCTCTTATTTCTAATGTTTCCCAGTCCCAGCATCAAAAGGCGGTTGGCTTCTTTATGCTTGTTTGTCTCTGAATGCACTATTGATACTTGAAATTTTCACATTTCTTTCTCAGAAGTGCTGGCTTCCATTAACTCACATTCTGGAGAACTGTTCCTTTGCAACAATAGTTATATGGTTTTAAAGCTGGTTAAAAAGTTTGAAAACAATTGTAAGCATTTAGCTAGTTGGAAGATTTTTGATACTTTTTGTCTGAGATGACCAAATAATTTATTATTCAAATTAGAAGACATTTGAGAGTGAAAGGGGATGCTAAATTGGAGCACTGACATACTTGAACAACAGATGTTAACTAGCATTATCTTGGGAAAATGAAGATGTATGGTCACCTACCTTCGGCTAACTGAATGGATCCTTTTACATGCTTTGGGGGTTGCGTAGGTAAATACAGTTTCTTTTGTATTGAGGAAAGATCATAAATTTTCCTCTGTCATTTGTGTTTGCCTTTTATGCAGTAAACTATCTTCTGTTTTGAAAAATTCTTTCTCAGTTTTGAGCACTCAAGTATTCTTCAGTTGTCATAGAACTTAAATTGCATAACTGAACTGTGCATCATGGCATATTGAGGTCCAGCAGACTTCCATAGCTGGGTTGCTGAACTGAAGAAATATAGCATTACAAAGATATCTGGGAAATGGATTACTGAAGTAAAGGGATGTGGGGTACATTTTGGCAAGTGAGATATAAGAAATAAGACATAAATTCAGGCTAAAAATGAACTCCTTTTGTGTTGCAACATAAAAGGATCTTGCCTTAGGATTGTATGTACGAGAGTAGTGTAGAAAACTGTGAAACTCAAATCATAATGCAGAACCTAAGGACAACCAACAAAAGCAATGACGATACATTTTCTTTCATTTTGGAATATATATACACACACACACATATATATACACACACATATATGTATACATATATACATATATACACACATAATATATATACACATACATATACACACACATATATATATTTTAAAACTGGCATTTACAATTTCAGTCGCTCTGAGTGTGCCTTCAAAAATCCTATCCTAGTATTTGGAAGTCATAAAGACAATAGGGCAGAGAAGCAGGAATTAGATTATTTAACTCCCAGAGTCAATCCAGTCAACAAAGTGAGAGGTTGAAGACTATAAGAGTATTTGAGGTTAGGGCTTACTGTGTCTTTTGGCAAAGTTAAGAGTATGTTACTTGCACCTTTTGACTAGGAGATAAACAAGCAGGATCTTGAGGGAGACACAAGTCTACCAGATTTCTTAGAGTTCCATAGGGAACACAGTGATATTTGCTAATGTGGGGAGTGTATTGAGCATTAATTAAAGGGCCTGCTGTATGTACTTAGGCTAATGCAGATATTCTCCCTTTACAGAAGAGAACATATGCTGTGCAGGCACCGTAGGGGGAAAGCCTGGGCTGATGGTCTCTGAAGACACAAAAGGACAGTCAATCTGCTCAGGCAGCTGCTTCCATGATAGTTAGTGTAGATATGACTTGTGCTATTGGCTAGATTTGGAGAAGCCCCGGAATTGATGAGAGAATAATTGAATCTCAAGCTTGGAAGTCCCCCACTGCCTTGTGATGCTTACAATCTTTCCAGAACTTTAAACCTATATCCCTTCTATTTTCTGGTCTCTCTTCTTTCCTAATAGCTAAGCTTGTTATATATCTTTAAATCTGGTTTCTGTCTTTTGTCTCTATAATTCTTCAAAAAGTCTCTTAACAAATGTATTTAATTACTTGTTTCTTTCTAAATTATTTCCTAGAAAGTAACCTCCGTGCAGTTAGAGCCTAAGTTGTCTTGTTTTTCATTGTGTTCCCACATAGCACAATGCCTGGGTCATGGTAAGCACAATATAAAGATTGATTGAATGAGTGAATAAATGAATTATCTAAAGGTCAAAGACAATAAATACTCAGTAGTTTTTAATTATTTTCATTGAAACATCTTCTTTCTGTTCCCTTCACTTCTTTTTCCACTTGGCCCTTAAATATTGGCATTGATAGTGTTTGATCCTCTGCCGTTGTATCTGACTCTATGTACTTTCCTGGGGTGACCTATCTTTGGATAGGTCCTGTGGTAGGTGACTTCACAATGCTCTGTCCAGTTAAGAGCTAAGACCTTTCTCGCCTGAACATTGGATCAGTTTATCCAACTTTCTGCTGAACACTTCCATCTGAATAAGTGGTTCTCCAGCTTATATTTGGAAATATCTATGTTGGAGAACTCTGGATTCTTCAGTCGTCTACATATTTCAGTAAACTACATATACCTTCCTGTACCATGTATTTTTCATTCTAGTTTTCCTTAGGACTATTCTACATAATCTTAATCCTTTGTCCCTTTTCCCCAGCAGAGTTTCATATGTTCTGCTTATTAAATAACCATTTAGGATTTAGATTCATGAAAAATGCAAAGGAGAGAGTTGGAGAGTCTTAGAACACATGCGTTTTCCCATGACACATGGGAATTATGGGAGCTACAGTTCAAGATGAGGTTTGGGTGGAGATACAACCAAACCCTATCAATGATCTTGCCATGTTTGTTAGCAATGTTTTTCTTTGATGAAGCCTCCTTTCCTCTCCGACTCTACCACTCCTGCTTGTTCCTTCTCTCTCTGAATCTTCGGTTTGTTCTGGCTCTCCCCGTTGAGATCCTGGCATGACTAATAGAACAACCCTGTTTCAGAGCCAGCAAATTTTCCATTTCAAGGGCTCTTGGTTCATCCCTGAAGTGGTAAATGGGAAGCCTCCAGCAAGAATATGAGCTCCTTGGGATGGAAAGTAAATGAGTTTGTTCTGATATAGCCAGGTTGTGCTTTTCTATTATCCTGGACTGGAGGAAGCCTCAGGGGAGGATCGGGAGATAGAAGGCCGAGAGATGACATTCAAGGTCACAAATATGAAAGAGAAGAAAACATTGTTGAATTTTTGGAAAGACATATCACTGGCCTAGTTTTTTGCTTATGGGATGGGCCACTCTCACTTTCATCTCAGGAGACATAAATTTTTGTGAAAAGAGGGAATCAGGAGAAGATAACTTTGAGCAGCTGAAGAGAACTACTGAGCTTGAGGTTGAAAGGTCAAGGGAAGGGATTCAGATGCTTCCATATTGCTGCTCCTTTGAAGCTTCATCTTAAAATGGAATAGGACTGTTTAGGAAGCAGGGAGTTAGAAACAATAGGTCGTTACTATTATTGTTAAGGGCTTTCTCTGTGACAGGCACAGCACTAAGATTATCATATCCATATCTCATTGATTCTTACAACTCTTTTGCAGAGTGTGTAAGTTCTCCTATTTTGAAGTTGAGGAAACTGAGGCTAGGTGATGTTAAATGCTTTGCTTAAAGAGCAGCAAGAAAGCAGCAGAGCCACAGAGAGCTTCTACTGCATTGTACTTTCCTGATATTTTCCCTAGAGTATGCACTGACTTGGGCCCTCAAATGCTTCCCAAGACCTGCAAGGATCATTTAGATATTCTTTCGCCTTTCCTTGGCTTTTTGCTGGAAAGCTGGGACTCCCAGAGGCACTGAAGGCTGATGTGTGCCCACCCACATTCACACACGAGGATGTTACCTTGCTCTCCCTGGCCGATTAATAGTGAGGATACATTATCAGAGCTAATAGGACTCAAATGAAGAAAACTGGTCAAGTGAAACCCCGTAAATTGGCTTGTGTGCTTCCTCTGTCTCTTTTAATACCCAATGCTGGGGATTTTCATCCTTGTCCAGCCAGGCTACAAGGGAAAGGATTAGCGTAAATAACTCCCATGGCAGTGATAAGGGTGCAGCCAGCTGCTTCGATGGCCCATTTATTAGCATGACAAGAATTCAGATCTACAACAGAGGGACCTTTTCTTTTCTCTGAAAACATGGCTTTGCTTCAGAAAAATGACTGAAAATACATAACCCTCTCCCTCCCTGTCTTCCTCTCTCCATTTTTTCTTTTCTTACCATTTCTGACATTGGTCTGTTCTGGCCGCTATAACAAAATACCATAGACCAGGTGGCTTATAAACATCAGAAAGTTATTTCTTACAGTTCTCAAGGCTGGGAAATCCGAGATCTAGGCCAATTGAGTGTCTGGTTAGGGCTCGCTTCTTAGAGCCATAGGTGGCTCCTTCACGCTGTGTCCTCACAGGGCGGGAGCATGAAGTGTCCCTCTTGGGCCTCTTTTAAAAGGGCACTAATCCCATTCATGAGGGCTCTTTCCCCATGGCCTAATCACCTCCCAAAGACCTTATTTCCTAATATCATCGTATTGATGATTAGATTTCAAAATAGTAATTTTGGGGGGGACACAGATATTCAGACCATAGTAGTTCCCTTCTGTCAGGGTGAGTTTTCCTCCCTCTTCCTATTCTCAGGCTGACAGGCTTTTTGCTATGTAATGAATGAAGTGTGAAGCACAAGGACGAAACATCCAAGGAATGCTTGGTTGCTCAAGCAGCAGCCATAGCAGCAGCAGCATGGAGTAGTGGGCACTAGGCAGCCTGGGTTGTCAACCCACCTTCTCTATTTATTACCTGGGTGGTCTTCAGTCTATTACTGAACCCTTTTGTGCCTAATGTCTTCCCAGCCCCCACCCCAAAGTGGGGATAATAAAAACACCTTGTAATAATAATAAAAAAACTTGGCCAGGCACAGTGACTCACGCCTGTAATCCCATCACTTTGGGAGGCTGAGGTGGGCAGATCATGAGGTCAGGAGATCGAGACTACCCTGGCTAACACGGTGAAACCCTGTCTCTACTAAAAATACAGAAAGTTAGCCTGGCGTGGTGGCGGGCACCTGTAGGCCCGGCTACTTGGGAGGCTGAGGCAGGAGAATGGCGTGAACCC
>NW_012115066.1:8091264-8098672 GCF_000951035.1 Colobus angolensis palliatus | reverse complement strand
TTGAGCCACTGCGCCCGGCTCAATAACTTTTTAAATGTTGTGAATGATAAATAATATAACACACACACACACACATATACACACACACACACACACACTCAAGGGAGAGAGCCTGGCGCCTGGTCAGGGGTCTATTGAATATCCTTAGCCTTTACAGATCCCATCATTAACCCTCCTTGGGGATAAGGGTTAAGTGGGAGACTAAGGGCAGAAAGCAGGAGTGAGTGGGGTTTGCAGGAAGAGAAACAAATTACCTGTAGAGCAAGAAAGGGGAGTAGAAGGTAGATTCTAGGATAGAGCTGTATGTCTCAAACTGATGGATGAAGATGTATTCTTGGGGGCCCATGGCTTCTTTTCAAGAATTGTTTAATTTTGTATCTTTTAATTTCGTAATCCAAAAAGAGGATATAGGCATATTCAAGACCACTTATATAACCCTTCCAGAATCCCCATTTGCATTTTTGTGCTGACATTAAAGACCACTTTTTAAGATTATCAAGTTATGTTGATAAAGAACAGAGGTAAACATCATACATGTGACTACTTTATAACGACACTCCATGCAGGGGTTTGAATAAAAAAGTGGCATAAGGAATAAACAATTACATGATTTATAAAGTTTAAGAAAAGCTGCTAGAGTCAAAATAATTAACTCTGGAACAATCTAAGCTGCTTTTGTGAGCACTGGTTTTATTTATTGAAAAGCACATTATCCATCACATTAAATTGATGTTGATAATTTGAATTTGTTGGTTTGTAGTTTAAATTTAATGCATAGCTATATCTTGGTTACTCAAGCAACAGCCATAGCAGCAGCAGCATGGAGTAGTGGGCACCAGGCAGCCTGGGTTGTCAACCCACCTTCTCTATTTATTACCTAGGTGATCTCTATTTATTACCTGGATGGGTCTCGATTTTAAAGATTTATAGGAGTTACAAACATAAAATATTTCACCTAGCATATGTTGTTTGCATTCGAATAACATTGTTTTATTTAGCTATTTAGATAGTTCTTATACTAAGCCCAACACTGCTCCAATGGTTTTAGATACATTAACTCATTTAGCCCTCAGAAATTACCCCAGGAAGTTGGGATCATTATTTGGCCTCCGATAAAGAAATGAAGATGTAGAGGGATTAATTTGCGCAAGGACCAGTAGAAAATAGAGATGAGATTTGGAACCAGGTTTTCAGGATCTAGAGCCTATGCCTTTAATTACTTTATATATGGTCTTTTCATTATCTAAGTTTTATTTTTTATGTTAAATGTGGTCTCTTCACTACTCAAGTTTCAAAAGCACTAGGAAGGTGCTGCTAAGATTGTCCAAAGCATTTATTATTGTTCCTTCAATTTCTCATCTTGTGCATCTTCTCTTATTTTCTATTTACTTCCCTTGACTCTGTTACCTTAGCTATGATTCTATGTTCCTCCTTTTCTATCACATTAGGCATCATGCCTTGCAAATCCTAGTAGTAACTTCAAGGCTGGATAGAATTCTGGGCTAGTATCTTTCCAACACCCCTTCTACCTGCCATTGTTGTGTAGCATCAATATAATTTGGAAAGGACAGACACTGCCTTTCTGTTCCAGAAATAAGACCTGATAGTTTTAATCTGATCAAGATATTCCCATCTCCCTTCATGTAGTGACTGGTTCAGCTAGTTCAGTCTATGCCAGTAGGCACATAGCATTCCTTTGCCTAAAGCAGTTGATTAGGAATAGATTTGTAACACAGAATGAGCCAATAAGAGGTGAGAGCAGATCTGAAGGATCTGCCAGAGGCCAGGGTTTTCTCTTTCTGGTTATTGTGGTGTGAGAATATGAAACCTTTGACGGTCACAGCCACTTTTCCACCACAAGGAAAGCCAACCTGGAACTGAGACTGAGTGCAAAAGGCAGAGTAAAGAGACTGAAGAACAAGGCCACTGCCAACATTGATCAACCATGGAGCCATCAGTTTTGAAGGCTGCCCTTTCTTGAAACTCTACATTACATGAGCCAGAAATTTTGTATTAGTTTAGCCAGTTGGCTCAAAATCAAGTTCTGAGATATGTTTCATAGTCGGACAAATTTTCAATGGATTTTGATTGTTTCATCCACTTCTAGTTCTGGAGGCTTTCCACTTATCTGTATTTGACAGTAGGTTGTAGTGTGATTGCAGTGTTCTTTCTCCATTATCTATGTATGACTAAAGCCCATATTAAAATGAATTAATTTATAACGTATATGAGTTTTCTGTCACTGCATAACAAATTACCACAAAATTAGTGGCTTAAAACAGTACAACTTCATTATCTTAGCATAGTCAGAAGTTTGCTATAGATATTACTGAGCTAAAACCAAGGTGTTGGCAGGGCTGCCTCAGTTTCTATAAGCCCTAGGGAAAAAGTCTGTTTCCTCATCTTTCCCAACTTCTATAGACTGCTCACATTCCTTTGCTGTTTGCTTTCTTCCTCTGTCTTCAGAGTCAGCAACGGTGAATGGAGTCCTCACATTGCATTTATCTGACCCATCTTCACTGTTGTATCTTTCTCTGATTATAGCCAGAGAAAGGGTTTTCTACCTTATATGGTTCAGCTCTGTGTCCCCTCCCAAATCTCATCTTGAATTGCAATCCCCATGTGTTGAGGGAGGGACTTGGTGTGAAGTGATTGGATCATGGAGCTGGTTTCCCTCATGCTGTTCTCATGATAGTGAGTGAGTTCTCATGAGATCTGATGGTTTAAAAGTGTGGCAGTTCCCCCTTTTCTCTCTCTCTCCTGCTGCCTTGTGAAGAAGGTGCTTGCTCCTCCTTTGCCTTCTGCTATGATTGTAAGTTTCCTGATACCTCCTCCACCATGTGGAACTGTGAGTCAATTAAATCTTTTTTCTTTATAAATTACACAGTCTCAGATAGTTCTTTATAGCACTGTGAAAATGGACTAATACACTACTTTTAAGAATTCATGTAAATAGATTGGATCCACTCACATAATATAGAATAACCATATCTCAAAATCACTTTTGCCATGTAAGGTAACATTTTCACAGGTTCTGAGAATTATGACATGGACATCTTTGGGGGCCATTATTCTGCCTACTACATGTATGACAGAAGTAACCCCTAACAAGTTTGGCTCTATAGCAGCAGACTAAAACATATGACAGATTCTATACTTAAATAATAATTGTCTTGTCCTAGTAAATTATTACTACCAGTCAGCATTAACTGAGTAGTTACTCTATGCCAGGCATAGTTCTAAATGCTTTGTATTCATTAATGTCATTTAATCTTCATAACACCTCCATGATTTAGATGTACTATTATTGCTCTAGTAACTAACTGGAGGCTAAGACCCAGACAGGTGAGGTGACTTGCTCACTAGTGAGTGGTGAATCTGGATTTTCAATTTACGCAGCTCGATTCCATGCCTTCAACCACTGTGCCATAGTCTCTTTCAAAATAGTTTCAGTGGAAGTTGTATTAACATAGTAACTTATCAGTATAATTATTTCCTATGTTAGAGCTCCTACTATGTAGTTAGAGGCAGCTTCTTCCTTTAAACCAAGAACAATGAGCACTTCTCTTATAAGGCCTATCTAAGGAGTCATATTGTTTTGGAGGACAGAACCCCTTTCCCTACAGCCACAAGAGTGGGCTCACAATGAATTCTGCAATGCTGGCTATCACTCTTCTCCTCTGTTAGCCCTGCCATAGTTCATCCCGAAAAATTTCCCTCATTTCTGTGGAACTCAGGTGTATGGAGGATCCACGTGGCAATAAACTTTGGGCCAAAAGTTTCAGAGCTGGATATATGTATCTTTAAACATCTGCTTATTTTGGTCAATTGGAGTGATGGGTAAGTCAATTCAAGAGAAAATTCAGGATAGCCTATGATGAACTGAAATGTGTCCCCACCAAATTTGCACGTGGAAGCCCTGACCCTCGATGTGACTGTTTTTGGAGATAGGGCTTTTAGGAGATAATTAAGGTGAAATAAGGCATAAGGGTGGAGTCTTAATCTGATAAGACTGGTGGTTTTATAAGAAGAGAGAGAGAGAGTGTGTGTGTGTGTGTATGTGTGTGAGAGAGAGCGCTCCATGTGTGCACGCCAAGGAAAGGCCATGTGAAGACATAGAGGAAATATGGCTGCCCGCAAACCAGGAAGAAAGCCCTCACCAGAAACCGAATCAGCTGGCACCCTGACCTTCAATTTCCCAGCCTCAGAACTGTGAAATCTGTATTTCTGCTGTTTAAGCCACCCAGCCTATGATGTTTTGTGATGGCATCCTGAGCTGACCAAGACAGAGCCAATCATTTGGCATTACACCAGTATCCTATAGTGGCTGTGGAGAGAAATGGAAAATGGGTGAATTTTCACTTTGGCATTTTCGTTAGTTTCATATTCTTTTTGTATTCTGATGGCATGGAAATGGTTTGGAATCTGAAGCCTCTAGACTAGCTTCTCAGGGTGAATAAATTATTTCAAACAAATTGTCAAAATACCTACTGCTTGCTCTGCTCCTGACACATTGTTTCCCTTGCTCTTATTAGAATCCATCAGGAATGCCCTTGCTTGAGGTTTTTGCACTGGTTTTTCTCTTTGCCTAAAATACCTTTCTCCCATTTCACATGCATGGGGTTCACAATGGAGTTCACATGACTCCCTCCTTTATCTCCTTCAGGTTCTCACAAGGATCATTTTAAAATCACCTACTTGATTTAAAATTACGAATCTCCCCCCATCTACTCTTTCTTCTCTTCCCCATGACTTACTAATTTTAATAGCTGTTATCTCTACCTAACATGCTCCATATTTTTCTTTCTTGTGTTGTTTATTATCTATTTTCCCTCAGTAGAATGTATGCTCCATGGGGGTGGGATTTTTGTTTATTTTGTCTGCTGTTCTAGTCCTTGTACCTAGAACAGGATGTAGTACATGGTGATGCATTCAATATTTCTTGAATGAGTAATGTGTTGAGTTACAGGCTCATTTTTTCCCCACGTGAATTGTCTCATTAAATCCTCTTAACATATTTTTGTAGTAGATTTATTTTTATTATTATGCTAATTTTATGCATTAGAAAACCAAGGCCTAGAGAAATTAAGTAGCTGATCCAAGCTCCTACCACTCAAAAAGGCAGGTCCAATTTTTTAGACCTAGGTGATCTGTTTCCAGAACCCTCATTTTTATTCAGTGTACTCCTTCCCAATCTTTCTTTTTTTGATTATTTGCTGATAAATAACTGGTTACATTGGCTGCATAAGTGAAATTCATCTATAAGGGTGTATTAGTCTGTTTTCACATTGCTGGTAAAGACATATGTGAGACCCGGCAATTTACAAAAGAAAGAGGTTTCACCCACTTACAGTTGCATGTGGCTAGGGAGGCCTCACAATCATGGCAGAAGGTGAAAGGCATGTCTCACGTGGTGACAGACAAGAGAATTTTTGTAAGGAAATTCCCCTTTAAAAAACCATCAGATCTTGTGAGACTTATTCACTATCATGAGAAGATCATGGAAAAGACCCACCCCCATGATTCAATTACCTCCCACAAGGTCCCTTCCATAACATGTGGGAATTGTGGGAACTACAATTCAAAATGAAATTTGAGTGGGGATACAGCCAAACCATATCAAGGGGCTTACCTAAATAGGAGTTTCTTTTCCTTATTTGCCAAGAAAGTCTGGAAGGAGGGCTTTTAGGAACAGCATAGCTGGTCAGGGATGGCATCAAGAATTCAGATTCCTTTCGGTTTAGAGCTCTGCCACCCTGAGCACATTGAATGTACTACGTGTGGGCATTTAATCTACATATCAGGCAGAAAGAGAGAAACAGCAAAGGACAAAGGGCACTGAGAGACACCTTTCCTTTTAAAATTTTTTTAATAAGACAGTAGCATCTCATGAGGCCGAAGAATGGACATCTATATATATTTTATTGTCTAAAATGACTGTGTATCTATAATTGATCTACTTTAAACAAAATGAATAGTAATGTTAGTAAGGTAGAAAGGGAGAACAGACATCAGATCATTTATAGTACTGTCCACCATGCTCTTGTTTTTCTCTTTGAGACCTTTGTGTTGGGATGCTCTGTCCTGTAGTAATCAGAATGCTCAACTCAAATTGGCCTAAACAATTAGGAAACACAGTAATCTCATACCAGGATGTCCAGAGGTAGAACAGATGACAGAGTTGGTTGATGCTGTGATTCAAGGATGTCCTCAAGGATTAGGCTCTTGTCATCTCTCTTTTTTACCATCCTTAGCACTGTCTTCATTCTCACGCTGGAAGCAAGGTTGTTGCAGGAGTTCCAGGTGTAGAGTTAGGACAACATCTGTAGTAAAAAAGGGACTGACTATTCAAAATTGGCTGGGAATGGTAGCTCTGGCCTGTAATTCCAGCACTTTGGGAATTTGGGAGGCCAAGGTGAGAGGATTGCTTGAGGTCTGATCAACATAGTGAGACCATGCCTCTCAAAAAAAAAAAAAAAAAAAAAATCTTGTAGGCTTTTGGTGGAAAATTAAACATAAAAGGTTGAGAAGAAAGCCTGCTAGAGACTAAGTGGTTAATTCATGTTAATCATTATTAGTAGAGAGAGGGCATAAACTCATAGAAGGGAGAAAATGGTATGAGTGACGCCTCTGTAACAGTTCATCTATTTTATTTCTGTTCCCTGTCAGATGTGTCACTGGTTTCACTCTGACTGGAAGAGCCAATTTTGCTTGAGCTGTCCCAGCTGCAGGTTTACTGAGTGAGCTCTATGTGGGACAGGTACCACAGAAGAGTCCTCAGGTTGGTTGTGTGTGATAGAGACGTGGCTCACTCGGATAAGAAGCTCTCCACTGTGCGGCTAAAAGTAGAGCTCAAGGGCAGCTATATTCCCTGTGTTCCTGAGGTTTCTAAAAGAATATATTTTCATGGTAGTTATTGAGGGGTCAAGATTCTTGGACATCTGAGTCCTGTCCTGCCTTAGTCACGCCCTGGGGAGGTGCTCAGCAAAGATCAAAGCCCGATAAATGCACATTTTTTCTGGCAACATTTGATGCTTTTGTTCCATCTTCCATGTAGTCTCCTGATGTTGGATCATAAGGAAGTTTCTTTCATTTTGGCTAGAGATAGGCTTTTCCTGGGTCCTCACTCATTACCCCTTCCATGAAGGAGGCAGCCCTTCCTGGAGAAAGCTACTTAAAGGAAGGTCATGTCAATGAGGGAAGAATTTTGTCTCTCTGCCTAGAGCAGAATTAGTGTAGCCATCCATTCAAGGTGTTTAGGGTTGGTGGCAAGCTAGGAAAGAGTAGGAGGATGGCTTTGACCTCAATAACTTTTTTTTTTTTTTCTTTTTTTGAGACGGAGTCTCGCTCTGTCACCCGGGCTGGAGTGCAGTGGCCTGACCTCAGCTCACTGCAAGCTCCGCCTCCC
>NW_012115066.1:7946891-8091214 GCF_000951035.1 Colobus angolensis palliatus | reverse complement strand
CCAAAAAAAAAAAAAAAGAATAACATTTCCTCTTCTGGGGATGCTTTAGAAGGTCAGTAGTGGAATTCTCATATCTTGGCCAGAATTATGTCGCATCCTCATTCCTACACTGATTGTAGTTAAGCAGGTTTGACTTTGACCAAAGGAGTTTCACCGTTTACAACTAAAGATGGAGTCAGCTGCCCCTGAAGCTTATGATCACACGTTGCTGGGAAGAGGACAGAATACAATTTCTTATTCTGTTAGAAGGAAAGAGAGGAGAATAGAAGTTGAACAAACAATCATTAGTCTCTGCCAAAATAATAACAATTTTTAAAAAATGACTACAATTTGGTTCTTTTCAGCTTAGTTTTGAGTAATGACTTCCTTGAAGATGAATTTATGACAGATAAATTTCTAAAAATGTTAACACTGTGAGATCAGTAGGAATCTGTGACTTGAATTAATTTTAATTTATGTATTTGAGCACATTTCTGCAGCAGTTCTGTTATTTTCCTAGCATATTCCTTTGGGGTTGGGGAATAACTGTGGAGGAGTGAAAGAAATTTGGGGACCCTTCCCAACAGAAGCCAGCCAATTTCTTCATGTCCTCCTGTCCTTGAATTCAGGACTGTTTCTGTATTAGTCCTTCTGTAATGCTCTTTTTATGTGAATGATATAAAACAATTCATCATTGCAGTCATCAGATTCTCCAAGACAACTCCATATAACCTGAAATATTTTTGCAGGAAAATTGATTTCCCAATTTAAACGTCATGGTTGACTGGTTGCGCTGTTTATAAACAAATAGCATAAATAATTTAGTTGAAGATTTATTGTGAATTGCAGATATCATTCCTTTTTCTTTTTTTTTAAGTTGTCTAAATATGCTGTTATCAAGGAAATAGGATCTTCAGAATCAGAGAAGGCACTATTGGAGTTTTGTGCAGACTTTGTGAAGGAGTTTGCTACATTTGGTAGAAATTTATATTTTGCCTAGGTCAGTTTAATGAAATGAATGAAACGAAACTAGCATTAACAAGTATGTTCTGTAAGCTGAATATTATCCTAGACTCTTTGGCATACAATATTATAATCCATGATATCTCATTTTTTTTTATAGAGGAAGAAACTGTGGTTCAGAGAAGTTTTGACCTGGAATAAAGGTAACAAAACTGAGATTCAATAGCTTTTAACATACCTATTTTAATTGCCATACTGTATCCAGGCTCACTGCTGCTGTTGCTGTTGCTTTTATAGTTTTCTCTTTATAGTGGGTCTTTTTGATTCTGCTGACTATGATTGCATAAGGTTGGTCTTCCTCCTCTGCTGGCCATTTTAAGCAAATCATCAAATACTCATGAGGTGCCTATTGAGTGCAAGCTTGGGTCATAGAAGCTAGCATGTGGGTAAGGGTGCCATTCAGCAAACATTTCCATGTCTTCTCCTTCTGGATGCAATGAGGGTTGTGCTTCCTGACCCCTCTGTGGTGGAGTGACGCCGTATGATTAGTCCTGGTCATTGAGTGGGAAGCTCTAGTGTCATACGTCATTTCCAGGCCTGTCACTTAGTTTTTGATTGGAGACCTGCCAGAGAGCTCTTTCCCTTTGCTATGATGGGTGGCAACATTTGAGTTGGCATTTGTTCCGTCAGCCTGTGTGGCTGAGTGACAATGGTGAGCATAGCTCTCCTGCTAACCTGATACAGGCATGTAGTATGACAAAGAAATAAGTCATATTTGTATCCAGCTGCTGCAGTTTTGGGATTGATTTCTATGGTATCTAGATACAACTAGTCTTGACTGATATGGATATTGAGTGATTATCATATATCAAGTTCAGTAAATAAACGAATTATGTGCATTAACTTCACAACAACCACCTGAAGTGGCATAATTATCCCCATTTTATATTCCAGGAAATGGGGACTGATAGGACTTAAGTAACTTGCATGAGGTAATCCAGATCATCGAAACCTGGGTCTGAGACCAGCTCCTGACCTTGGCCTCACTATGTTATACCAGGCTCAGATGCTTTTTTAAAAAAAATTAGTTCAGACTACTTTAATTCACTAAAGGCATTTTGCCTTTTCTCTCCTCTAACCTTTATCTGAATCTGTACCAGTAGGCTCTTCTGACTAAGACTTGCATTAATACTGGGAAGTAGGGCTAGGCATGGTGGCTCACACCTGTAATCCCAGCACTTTGGAGTCTGATGAGGGAGGATCCTGTGAACCCAAGAGGTCAAGGCTTCAGGGAACTATGATTATGCCATGCACTCCAGCCTGGGTGACAGAGAGAGACCCTGTCACTGAAAAAAGAAAACACTGGGAAACAGGAACATAGTGCTAATTGCAGGATTACCATTGTTTCCTAAATTAAAGTTTGCATCAGTTCTAGGTCAACAACATAGATGAACCTGGACATCATACTAAGTAAAATAAGCCAGGCACAGAGTGCATGATCTTACTCATATGTGGAATTTTAAAAAATTTAACTCATAGAAGTAGAATGATGGGTACTCGAGGTTAGGGGCGTGGGGAGACAGGGAAAGGGGAGATGTTGGCCAAAGGATCCAAAGTTTCATGAGGACAAATAGGTTTTAGTGATCTATTACATGACATGTTGACCACAGTTAATAATAATATATATTTCAAAATTGCTAAAAGACTAGATTTTAAATGCTGTCACCACAAAAACATAAGTAGGTGAGATGATGAATGTGTTAATTGGCATGATTTAATCATTCCACAATGTATACATATATCAAAACATTTCATCATATTCCATAAATACAATCAATTATTATTAATTAAAATTTTAAGAAATGAAATTAGAAACAAATGGTATGATCTGAGAACTGGGTATTTTCCTAGACTTTTTTGCCAAGTTATCTTAAACTTGTAATTATATGTATATATATGAAAACACTGAGTTTCAGAGAGGTTTAAGTAATTTGATCTAGGATAAAGGTAATAAAGTGAGATTCAAACACAGCACTAATGTGAAAATCTATGTTGTTTTCATACCACCAAGCAGCAGGTTTTAAATGCACAGAGAAAACTGATTATTTCCATCTCATTGGGGGTCAGAGGATTATGTCTTTCATAGAACCCCAGGCCTACAAGATTCTCTGTGAACCAAAGTGTTCCATGGTCAAATTAATTCAGGACCTAAAGCATACGTCAGTCACCACATTTGGATATTCATGATGCACATTAGCATAATTCAGTCTCTACAAAGTTCTTCAGTTAAGAAATCTATCTAATTTGGTGTAACCCAAAGTTCCTCAAATGTATCTGACTACTGAACACCACCACCAAACTCTGCCATTGATTTTAAGCATCCTAAAATTAAGCATCTTTGAGAGATTATATGTTAGAATTAAAACTTGATACTCTGTTGGAATCAAATATAACCATTACATACTGAGTAAACAAAAATAATCTGTATTTCCTTCTTGCTGATTTAACACAGCAAAATTTTTGACTTAAGCCAAATTGCTTCTGGTTCAGATCCATTTCCTATGGGTAGTCAGAAAGACAATGCCATTTTGCTTTGATATCTTTTGGTTTATTCCTAACAAGGCACATCTCCTGTTTTTACTTCTCTCTTTTCTATTATGTTAACAGAATCCTTCTTTTCTATGATTTTTGGTTCATGGATGGTTTACGTGACCAACCTGGATCAAGAAGAATCTTCCTTGGGCTTTTCCACCAGTGCTGTTGGAGATACTCTTTTTTCCCCTGATGTTGCTTACTGTTAGGGTGTGAGTCTTGACTGCTAGTGATCTTAATACTTGTATACATGGCTAAAGCCTAAGAATTGATCCCTGATGACGTACTGTACTTGAGTCCATGAGTCCTGCTGTGCTTGAAACCACAAGTTCTATCCCCACATCTTTTGGTTATATCAACAAACACTTTCTTTGATTCCTTCCCTCCCTCCCACCTTCCCTCCCTTCCACTTCCCTCTGCTCCCCTCCCCTCCTCTTCTCTCTTTTCTCTCTCTCTTTCCCTTTCTTCCTTTCCTTTCCCTCCCTTCCTCCCTCCCTCCTTTCCTTCCTTCCTTCCTTCCTTCCTTCCTTCCTTCCTTCCTTCCTTCCTTCCTTCCTTCCTTCCTTCTTTTCTTCTCTTCTTTCCTTTTTCTCTTCTTTTTCTCTTCTTCTACTCCTTCTGTCTCTCTTATTTCCTTCTTAGTAGTTTGAGTATTCTGTTGCTGCTATAAACTGAGTGTTTATTAATATATGTATCTTTAACAAACACAGATAAACCAATATTTTTTTTCCAAAGCTGTGAATACTGAAAAACTGCTAAATAATAGAAGATGTACAAGTAAGTGCTATACAGGCTAGAAAACCTCTCCTAGCCTTAAAAGAGCTGGGGAATTTCAGAATGTATCATCATTTTTTACTGTCACAGTCCTAAGTAGCTGACACAATTTCTGGCTATGATGAAAAGTATTCAAGAAATATTTGTTGACTGGTTTAATGAACACAAATAGTTTCCTCTTTCAGGGAAGATTATCTTTTTTTTCTCTTTAAATTGTCTTCACCAACTGTGTACCAGAAACTTGAAATTAAAAAAAAACTCTATTTTCAAGGAGCTTATATCTAACAGGGGAGACATTTAGAAATATATATAAAAAATACACACAAAAAAAAATCCATAGGAGAAACATGTTGTCTGGGAGGACCGAGAAAGTCTCACTTTTGGAAGGTATGAAACCTCAGAATCCATTCACCAGAGTCAAAAGTTGGTAACATACAAGCTAGATTTAGCCTGACAATATGTTTGAAAATTTGGAAAAATTTTACATAAAATTACATGTTTACATGGTTTCTTCAAATACTAGAAAATTCGGGAACATAGGCTGTGTGTCCCCATGGGAATAGTAGGCAAGAGCTGAATAGCAGTTTATCTCTTTACATGATGTGAAACACACAACTGGATAACAGCTTATCTCTTTATGGGATATGAAACGCACAGACACTTTAATATGGCACAGCTCTCACCATATTTTATTGTCTTGCACCCAGTCCACATCACTCATTTGTGTCACCTGCCTGTCTCATAAAAGCATTTGCGTTTGTTACCCTGGTGTCCACTACTGTGGCTGGCAAGGAAGAGCACAGGGCATCAGGGATCCTATAGCCCATCTTTCCATCAAATGCCTTTTGAAGGGTACTAAGTGTAGAAAGAGCAAATAGAGAAATGAGTGCCTATGAGGGCTGGCCTGATGATCTATTCCGAGAAGGCACATCAGCCCTGCCTTTTCTTTCTTTCGTTCGCTTCATTTGGGGCATTGAAATGTAATTGTTTAGTTCCATGCAAAACTTGAGTTTTGGTAATACAGAAAGTTTCTTCTGGGTGGAAACTTGAGTTGAATATCTGTTCTCATCCTACAAGCCTATTTACCATGCTTCCTTAGACTTGATTAAGGACTCGGGCCCAATGGCAGCATAACGAAAGAGCACTGACTGGAAATCAGGGAGACCAGGTTTGAATACTGGTCCTGGGATTAAATAGTTGGGTGATACTGGGCATGTCACTTTGCATTTCTTTGTTCTGTTTACTCCTATATCATGAGGAGTTTGGATTAGATAATATCTAAGTTCTTGCCAACTCCAAAATTATAAGTATCCTATAGTACCTTACTGTATAAATAAGGGATTTTGTCTCTGCAATCAGGGGTTTAAATCCTGTTTTGTCTCTGGAATCAGAGGTTTAAATCCTTGTTCTACCAGCTATTTCCTATGTCTTTGAGCATATTCTCAAATGCCAAAAGTCTCAGTTGTCCTACTTTTCTCAGAAACATGGATCATGTAATATCCACATTATAGGGTGAAAAGGAAGATTCAGTGCAAAGTTGATACCTGGTGTAGAGTAAGCACTCAATCAGTGATAACTTGAGAATTACAAGCTCTTGCTTTCTTAAAATAATTGTGCCCCCTTTATTTTTAATTGCTTTCTACTTTTCTCATTTCCATGCATATGCTTTCCTCGCTAGCAAATTGGTGTTGTGGAGTCTGGAACAGAAAACAAGTCTCTTCTTTTAAGCACATTGATTTCTTACTAGTGAGAATTTAGAATGTAATAGAGTTACTGGTTGGTTTTAGTAGAGTAATGCAAAGAGCTAAGAAACTTAAAGATAGGATCTGTGGTGTGCCCACCTTTGTATCTTCAGTGCCTAGCAATGTGTGTGGTGTGCAGTAAATTATCAATAGATGAGATATTCGGCTGAATCCTTTAAGGTCTACTTGCAGGTTAATTTTAATAATAACTAATATTTACTAAGTACTTAACTGTGTCTAACAATCTATGCTAAATGTTTGTATGTACGCTCTAAGCAGTCCTATTATTTCTCCCACTTTTCACATAAAGGAATCAAGGGTTAGAGAAGATAAATAATTTGCCCAAGATCACACCACAGGTAAAGCGGCAAAGTTAGAATGCAACTCTAGGTCTGTCTTTCCTTAAAGTGGTATTATTTACCTCTGTGCCACACCATGCTGACATACCGCTCTTCACCTTGGTCTCATGGATAGAAGAGATGATGGTGATCAGAAATCAAGTCTTGCACCAGTTACTGGAATAATAGATATTATAGGTATTTGGGTTTTAGTTTCTAGACATCCAGCGTCATTGTTGCAATTGTCAATATTAGCACCTATTCAGAATTTTCATGCAGGGAATACATCAGATGTAGGTGTATCTCTTGTGTATTTGAGCAGTTCTTATGAAACTGTTGTTATCACACTGATGTTCCCAGTGGTGAGTTGTAGGTGGTAACAGCAATAGTAGGGTGCTTCACTTTGAGAGTAGGCTATCACACATACATTTAAAAATAGACGGATTCCCTCAAAATTCCCTCTCCCTTTCTTTCTCTCTCTCTCTCTTCTACATTAAGTTGTCTTTGGCTTTTAATACAGCTTGTGACTCATCTAGAGATGATCAAACATGTGATGTTTGGAAAATTGAGAGGAAGCAAAGACTCCTTTTATGCCATGATCTAACCTTTTTTTTTTTTCATATCTGACTGGGACATGACACAATTTTACCCCCATTTGCATTATCCAATGCTGCAAAGATTCTCAATATGTCTGGCCTAATTAAGGACACCCATTTAACTTCAGCGATCACTACCCTTTCCTTCTCTTCAACTATATTTAATGAACAAGTATATCTTGTTTGTGTGACATTTAATTTTATACAATGTTAATTTAAGAAATGGATTAGTACAGTGGATATATTAATGGCTATGTCTTTTCAATCTATTACTGAGCTGTCGGTTTATCCCTGAGAAAATATTGCTGGGCCAGGATCATTGCTCAATAAGAGTAATTTTGCATTGCCGATGGCTGTGCCCTTGTTTTGTCAAGGCTACGTTACAGACATCCTTTATTTTCTAGAAGTCTAGATTGTATTGTTTCGGGAATGCAGCTGATTCAGACCAGATCTATCCCTACCTTTTCTGCATGGATCCCTTCGTCATCATCATTTTATTTTTTGGCCATCCTTTGGACAGAGAGTATTTCTTCTTCTTTCTTTCCTTTTTTTTCTTGGACTTTAGTTTCAGTGGATTGAATAATGACACTTCTCAGTTCTTGGTACATGATTCTCATTATTCCTGGCAAGACCTCTGCTGTTTTAGTTATTTATTTATTTGTGTTTGTCTCTATCCCCTCCTCCCATTCCCCACCATTCACTATAGCAATCATTCTTGTTTAATTCATTTTTTGTATTATGTGTACGCCTTTCAAAATGTGCATTGCTGTTTCATATGCATGTACTTTTAAATTATGCAAACAGTGTGATGTCAAATATTTCAGCCTTCTTGGTTTTTTTAAATTAACATGCTGCTTTTAAGATCCACTCATCTTGCCACATGTGCATCTAATCCTTTGCTTCTGACTGCTGTCTTTCTTGTTCCCACGGCCTTGAAAGAGAATACCAGTGTTTAGCATACTGACCCACTCTGATCATTCAGCTTTCTCATACTTGGTTGACATCAGAATTAGAGGTGATCTGATGGTCCCAGAGGAAGCCCTATGTAGTTTATGTAGGGCCCTGATCTTAGAAACCAAAGCGTGGAAATTTTAAAAATTGTTTGTTGGTTCCTGAAGGTATAATAATTTTTCTTGTGGAGAGATGACAACAAAACTCTACTCTGCCACAGATGCAACAGAGAAAAAAAAGCTTATTCTGAAGGCAAGCCTCAGTTTCTTCATGAGCAATATGGAGATAAGAATAGCACTAACATCATGAGGTTGCTAAGGTTAATGTGAGATAACTTACACAATCTGTATGAGATAATTTATACAATCTGCTTAGTACTGTGCCTGACATGTTGATAAATAGTTTGCAATTAATATTCTAACTCCAAGTCTAGTGTTCCACTCATAATACTATGTGTTGCCCTATAGCCAGAAGATTTGCTCTTTTATTAATGTAGACATTAAATGGGTTATCTGAAATATGCAAGAAAAAGCTAGAGATGGCGACTGATGCTCTGTGTCATGATACTTAATTGTGAGCAGACACACTTATGCTTCATGTGCAACCAGCTGTGTAAGCTGAGAGCCTGAACACTGCTTATTGTTGTAATCAGATACAACTTACAACAAAGTTCTTATCTCCTAATCAATATTCATAATTGTTATTGTGCTTCATGGTCATTATGCATAAGTAGTAAATGGCATGTATACACATTTACTAAATACTATTACTTTTACCAGTAGACCATGTTTTAATGTTTCAGTTGTTCTTCCTGTCTTGTTTTATATTTAGTGTCTCTAGCCTTTCTTCAAGTGATACAGAAAGGAGTGACACAGAGAGGAGAAGGGTAGCCTGACTTGGGTTCACAAGGTGAAAAGCACAGAGTGCATTGCACAAGAAGAGTAATGAATGGCAGTGCGTGGGGCACTGTGTTATTGTGTCCAGAAATGGTGGGTTCTTGGTCTCGCTGACTTCAAGAATGAAGCCGCAGACCCTCGTGGTGAGTGTTACAGTTCTTGAAGATGGTAGTACGGAGTTTGTTCCTTCAGATGTTCAGATGTGTCTACAGTTTCTTCCTTCTGGTGGGTTTATGGTCTCGCTCACAGGAGTGAAGCTGCAGACCTTCGTGGTCAGTATTACAGCTCTTAAAGGCGGTGCGTCTGGAGTTGTTGGTTCTTCCTGGTGGGTTCTTCCTCTCACTGGCTTCAGGAGTGAAGCTGCAGACCTTTGCAGTGAGTGTTACAGCTCATAAAGGATGCATGGACCCAAAGAGGAGCAGCAGCAAAGAGCGAAGGAACAAAGCTTCCACAGTGTGGAAGGGCACTGGAGCTGTTGCTGCTGGCTGGCTTGGGCAGACTGCTTTTATTCCCTTATCTGGCCCCACCCACATCCTGCTGATTGTTCTATTTTACCGAGAGCTGATTGGTCCGTTTTGAAAGAGTGCTGATTGGTGCATTTACAAAATCCCTGAGCTAGACACAGAGTGCTAGACAGAAAAGTTCTCCAAGTCCCCACTAGGTTAGCTAGACACAGAGCATGATTGGTGAGTTTACAAACCTTGAACTAGACACAGAGTGCTGATTGGTGTGTTTATAAATCTTGAGCTAGGCACAGAGTGCTGATTGGTGTAGCTACAATCCCTCAGTCAGATGTAAAAGCTCTCCAAGTCCCCAACAGACTCAGGAGCTCAGCCGGCTTCACCCAGTGGATCCCAAAGGGGACCACAGGCAGAGCTGCCCCTCAGTCCCATGCGGCAGCACCTGGGTGGTAGAGGAGACTGAGTGCTGGGGAGCACTCGGCAGGGAGCTCCTGGCAGGGGGCCGTGCTAGTCGCTAGTCGGGGAGGCTTGGGCCGCACAGGAACCCACCTCGTGGGGTGTAAGGGGAGTTGTTGGGGCATGGCAGGCTGCAGGTCCCGAGCCCTGCCCGACAGGGAGGCAGCTGAGGCCCTGTGAGAACTCTAAGGTAGGGCCAGGGGGCCGGCACTGCTGGAGGACCCAGCGCACCCACTGCAGCTGCTGGCCCGGGTGCTAAGCCCTTCACTGCCCTGGGCCAGCAGCGCCCGACAGCGGCTCTGAGTTGTGGGCCCGCAGAGTCTGTGCCCGCGACTGCGCCAGCCTGAACTCCTGCTGGACTGTGAGCACCGCAGGCAGCCTGGGTTCCCACCAGCGCCTCTCCCTCCACACCTCCTCTCAAGCAGAGGGAGCCGGCTGCGGCCTCGGCCAGCCCAGAGAGGGGCTCCCACAGTGCCGCGGTGGGCTGAAGGGCTCCTTAAGCACTGCCAGAGTGGACTCCGAGGCCAAGGAGGTGCTGAGAGTGAGGGCTGCTAGCACATTGTCACCTCTCATTTTGACACAGAGACCTGAAAGTGAGAGAAACTGACCTATGTGTATTCCCCCTTTTTCTCAATGATGGATGCACAGAAACTTCAGGAGGCTTGCTTCAGTCATGCCCTGCCCAGGAAAGTAGGCGAGGGGTTGAGTAGGCAGTGGCTAGAGAAGAGTTGCAGACATAGTGTCCTCTGGAGCTTTTCTCACAGAAACAACTGAGGCAAGTTCACCTTTATGCTGAGTCTGATTGCCTTTATTTCTTTGGTTTCACATTCCTGTAACTCAATGACTGGCAACTATAATCCACAGGCTAAATTTATCCCACTGTCTGTTTTTGTAAATAAGGTTGTATTGGAACACAGTCATACCCACTTGTTTATCTATTGCCTGTGGCTGCTTTCACTCCACAACAGCAGAAGTGGGTAGTCACCACATAGACTTTACACTGAGGAAAGTCTAAAATATTTACTATCTGAATCTTTACAGAAAATGTTTGCCAACAGCTGCTCTGCTTCAATGTAACATTTTCCTTTTCACAGATACATATGAGCAGGTAGTATAGTAGAGTGGTGAAGAGTATGTGCTCTGAAGTCAGATAGAGCAAAGGATGCAGTTTTCTTTCTTTCTGTGAGTGTTAGGTTTTCATCTCCATCTACCACATAATGTTCTGGTGAAGAGTTAATAGGATGATGCATGCAAGGTGCTCAACAGTTCCCTGGAATTTAGTATTCAATGTATATTGTATATTTGTAAAACTGAAAAGATTGAAAAGTAATTGAACAGGAAATGTAGAACTCTGTGAGTCAGGAATAAGATCATGTGAGTCAGGAATAAGATCATGCTGGGTGTTTGTATGCTGGGGAAACATACTGCAATTGATTGTATGAGAATGAGTGTAGGGATGTCTGGGTTGTCAGAGATGAATTATGCTCAACTATTTCCCAGGGTCCAGTCTGGTCACTTTAAATGTATGAAGGTACAAAGTGAAGCTCTCTGCCATCTCCCTTGGTGTCTGCTCACACATGCAGGGAGATGTGAAGGTGTCTTCTGTCCTCCTGCATCTATGGAGCTCAGGTGAGATCAGATGCCTGTTACAAACTACAATAACCGTTCACTCTGGGGACCAGAAGGGGTATAAACAGCTGCTGTGTTTCATGCTGGGAAGTTAATGGGTGTCCAGGGTTTTACCCCACAGGTGCCAGAAGTCTGATCTCGGAAGCATTTCACAAAATTGAAAATGACAAATGAAAACTCCAAATTAGAAAGGCTCCCTACCATTGAGTGGCAGTGAGATCACTTTCTGCCAGTCTTGCTCCAAGGACTGTGTTCTCTGCACAGCCTCTGCTGAGCAGTAAAAGACCAGGTAGGTCAGCTCAAATGTGAGGATTTAACTACTTCTTTCCCATCATTCACTTCTGCTCCTTTGCTATAATAGGCTGCCACTATTGTATGAAGTATTACTTTTAACCTGCTCTTGTTTGCCCTTTATGATTTGCTAATATACCTGCCATTTACAAGCAAGACACTTACCTTAGCTGCTGCTGCTGCTGCTGAACAAAATGTTGTGGGCATTGACTCTTCTAAATGTTAGGTTAAGCACGTTTGTCCTTGTTTAGATGTAGTGTAGAGCCTGTCATGTATCGCGTGCTCAATAATTATGTGTTGAACATAGGGTGAGTGACGAGAGAACAATATATCAGATAGAGTTCCTGCCTTTATGGACTTCAGAGTGTAAATGGTGAAGGT
The DNA here is from genome assembly GCF_000951035.1 of Colobus angolensis palliatus. Taxonomy (NCBI): domain Eukaryota; kingdom Metazoa; phylum Chordata; class Mammalia; order Primates; family Cercopithecidae; genus Colobus; species Colobus angolensis. The sequence continues at coordinate 8,079,165 of NW_012115066.1, read as the reverse complement.
AGACATTAATACCATTATGTCTATGAGGATCAGCTCTCTGAGGGAGGCATTTACAGATAAGTAAGTTGAAGCTCAGTTAGGTGAAGTGATCTGCTTAATGTCATGTATCAGTAAATGGCAGAGATAGGACTTGGCCCCAGGTCCAATCCTGTCCTCTTCCTCTTTAAACTCTAGTGCACCTCATAGATAAGTGATTTCCCAGAGATTATCTGTTTCTAGCGAGTGAGCATTTTTTTTTTTTGAGACAGAGTTTTGCTCTTGTTGCCCAAGCTGGAGTACAGCTGTGCGATCTTGGCTGACTGCAACCTCCGCCTCCTGGGTTCAGGCGATTCTCCTGCCTCAGCCTCCCAAGTAGCTGGTACTATAGGTACCTGCCAGCATGCCTGGCTAATTTTTGTATTTTTATAGAGATGGGGTTTCGCCATGTTGGCCAGGCTGGTCTCAAACTCCTGACCTCAAGTGATCCACCCACCTTGGTCTCCCAAAGTGCCGGGATTACAGGCATGAGCCACCGCGCCCAACTGAGTGAGCAATTTTAAGACTATAATGAACACACTTCTATATAGGAATAAACTTGTTTTATTTGAGGACCAGATCAATCATTCCAGGCAAGCAGCACCCTTCCTATGTGGAATAAACTAGGTAGCAAAGGGTGCTGCTTGACTGAAATGATTGATCTGGTCATCAAATATTCTTCAATAAGAGTGGTTGAGTCCATGGGGCTCAGAGGTCCTCACCTGTATATGAAAGCAATTTTTCTCAAGGTAGATGCAGATCCCTGGAATTCTTGATAAAAACACAGGTTTCTGGGCTTATTCCAGAACTACTGAATCTGAATTTTTACATAGTTCTCCAAGTTACTTTTATGTACAATGAAATTTAAAAACCGCTGTTTAAAAGGGTGTGACAGTCAGAATCCAGTCAGAACAACAGAAGCCACATTAAGTATTTTGAATAGAAAACTATTTAATAAAGGGAATTAGAAGGTTACACTACCACTAAAAAGACTAGAGAGCTGGATGCAGTGGTGCACACCTGTAGCCCCATCCCAGCAACTTGGAAGGCTGAGGGAGAAGGATCACTGGAGCCCAGGAATTGGAGTCCGGACTGTGCAACATAGTGAGACCCTATTTCTTTGAAAAAAAATGCTAGGGAGCAAAAGTCAGCAAGGCCATTCCAGGCTTTCAGGAATCTTAAGGTACAAAAATTGCAGGTAAGTGGATGGTCCTCAGGAGGACCCCTGGAAGCCTCCAGCAAAATACACATCTGACACCCTCAGGATTGTCTGCATCTACTGTCAGAAGGAACTGACTCCATCTTTTCTTCCTTGTTCTGATTTTCACAGGCGGATCCCTCTTTGGCAGAAACTTCCTACAACTCTACTTGCACACAATTCTGAGTAATGTAGTTTCCAAATTTTCAACCTCTATGGCATAGAGGAAGGAATGTTTATGGAGAATCAACAAATTACATCTGGCAGAGTAGTTATTTAAACTCATGGCTCTATTAAATAAAACCAAAAATTTGCCAGGTGTGGTGGCTCATGCTTGTAATTCCAGCACTTTGGGAGGCTGAGGTGGGCAGGAGAGTGGATCACTTGAGGTCAGGAGTTCAAGACTAGCCTGGCCAACATGCTGAAACCCTGTCTTTATTGAAAATACAAAAATCAGCCCGGCATGGTGGCACGCGCCTGTAATCCCAGGTACGTGGGAGGCTGAGGCACAAGAATCACTTGAGTCCAGGAGACTGAAGTTGCAGTATAGCAGAATAGCCAAAATAGTACCACTGTACTCCAGCCTGGACAACAGAGTGAGACTTTGTCTCAAAAAAAAAAAAAGTCAGTTGAGAACTGAGTCTGTAAAACAACCTAAAGATCCTCTGTTAAAAGATAACTTACAAAAAAAGACACTAGTAATTTACCTAATAATAATAATATTAATAACAACACCGGTAAAAGAAGAGCCTGGTTCTGGTATGTAAATTCTCCATCACGTGGGTCATCGTGGTGTACCATATTTGCTTCTGGTCCAGATTCAAGATTCAGTTCTTTCCTCTTCTTTTGGCCTACTAACTGTGTCTCTACTTTGTCTTCTTAAGTTTTTCTCTTCTCTTTTTGAGACAGAGTTCCACTCTTGTTGCCCAGGCTGGAGTGCAGTGGTGTGATCTCAGCTCACTGCAACCTCTGCCTCATGGGTTCAAGCAATTCTTCTGCCTCAACCTCCCGAGTAGTTGGGATTACAGGCATGCACCACCATGCCCGGCTAATTTTCTATTTTTAGTAGGGACGGGGTTTCTCCATGTTGGTCAGGCTGGTCTCGAGTTTCTGACCTCAGTGATCCACCTGCCTCGGCCTCCCAAAGTGCTGGGATTACAGATGTGAGCCACCACACCTGGTCAAGTTTTCCTCTTCTAATCTATGATGCTGACTTTAGTGTCAGAACAAATGAGCTACTTACCCAGAAGCTTCAGTCTCTGTGTGCAATCACTTAAAGTTTGGTTTGAATGCCACAGAGACTTCTTACCTTGCCAAAATAAATTATATTTGTATGCATACATCCTCACTCATTGGTTACTAACCAGGAGAGCACATCAGAAATAGCTAAGGAGTTTTAAAAATACACTTTCTCTGACCCCACCTTCAGTGATTAATTCACTTGGGGGATTGACTCTCTGAAACTATTTTTAACAAGCTCCACAGATGATTTTGATATATTCTCATTTGCTGAGAATCCATATAGCCATTATATAGGTGTGTATAACATAGGAAATGCTAAGGGATTTTTTATTCAAATGTTGAATGTCTTCTGTGATTGTAGTAGACATGGTTATAATAAAACTCCCTGCCTCTAGTTATGAAAAAATATACTTTAAGCTGAGAGCAGAAACTCTTCTGTACTCCTCAAAAGCCACCCCTACTTTCCAATTGTTTGTACTCTTTTACTTTTAGATACCAGCTTGACACTCAACATGCTGGAGAGCTCATTGCCGTAAAATTCATTTGACAAGTACTGAGTTCTATATGGAATTGCTCTGTGGAGATGGATACTAAAAAGAGTCATGATCTTAACTTTTTATACCAAAGCCCCTACACCATGTTGGAACCCTATTCCCCTTCTATCTAGATTGTTCAGTTGCTATAGACATCTGACTGAAGTTGAAACACATATGCTCTCTTTCCTGGGAATGTGAAACTAAAACATAGAGATTGACACACTCAGAATTGAGCGTGCACTTCAATGTCATTTAGAGATGTAGCTTGAAGACCTGGCAACCCAAAACCTTCTGTAACCTGGAATCATAGAGAAGCAGCAAATATGATACTTCATTCAATAAAAGACAGTGTCACTTGTAAGTCCATCACTCAGAAATACAAAATCTGCCACTTCTACTATAACATGATACCTTTCCATCTTTTGGAATTTTTATTTTATGTTTACTGAAAGGCCTCTTATAGGCTATTTTGATTGTTACTTTTCTCTCATGTATTATGCTTTTGCATTTTCCTATTTCTTATCAGTAGGACAATATAAGTAAAATGAATTATTAAGGTGTTTTTAAAATTTCATGTACAAAGTCCAGCTGTTTGGAATCACTTTTTCTCTGCTGCATAATCCTCTGTACCATTGATAACACTGGTGATGGAGCATCGCTTAAAGAAAGTCCCACTATGACTTCTCAGATTTTCCTCCAATATAGAGACACATTCTCAAGTCTGAGTGCTATGCTTTTCTACTTGAGTTAACTCATAGTCACAACTCATTTTTCTCAGATGCATCATATGTCACTAGAAGTTAAGCAACTTACAAGACATAGGGAGGTTGAATTTGAGAAAATGTGAATTGTAGGACCCAGAAGTATGGCTTTCCTTGGGAAGGAAGCTGCGTTTCAGAGGGAAGGGAGGAGGAGAGGTACAGAGCTTGGCAGATATGAAAATGCAGAAAGCTCCAGGAACAGAGACCGAAGACTTCTCAGTCTGGTGAGTATGGGCTGTACTCCACCCAGGTGTGGTCTAGAGGGTGCTGCTGCAACCTAAAAATACGTTTCTCTTCACTTAAGCTAACTCAAGTGGGCTTTTTTTCTCTTACAATTAAACAATCCATGACTAGGATATCCTGGAGAAGTTCATGCCTAGTGGGGAATGCGAACATGTAAACAGAGACAGTTACAACAGTGCTTGATTTGTGTTGTGGAGAAGATTATGTACAAAGTCCTGTGGGAGACCACAGGGCGAGTGTGTTTGTATTCACCTTCCTATGTATTTCTGAGCTGGGGACCAGCCTCATTCAAATATTTTACAAATGACATTCATTAAGACACGGTGATGCAGAAGCCAAGTGATAATGTTCCACCATAGAATTCTAAACAGACTCGTCAACTAAGGCATATGCTGGTTGGTCATTGCTGTTTTGGGAACCAGCCAAGGCTCCATTTTAGTGATTATATTGTTGCTTGTCAAGGTCCTACATTTTTGTGGCCATTCTCAGTCTCTCTGCACTGTTTCTCTCTCTTGCCTGAGCTCACCTTCTATTCTGTTGAGATTATTCTTCACCGTGTTAGTCAAAGCTGCACACTTTCTTCTCCCCTGTCTTTATCACTGCCTTCCACCTGTTCTTTCTCTGCCCACATCAAAATTCCCCTTTAAGGCCCTTGCATTCCCTACTCTTTCAAGAAGTCTTTCCTGATTGTACCAGTCCAATCCACAGCTTCCTTCTCTTAGCAATTCTTGAATGGAAGCCACACTTAATTTTTAAAATGGGGTTGGATGCTATGTCTCTGGACCAGGCTGTACATTCTTTGACGGTGGGAACCATATGTTAATATATATTAAAATATCTTATTTTTTTCAGCAAATATCTACTGAGTTATGTGTCCCAGTGCTAGACACTGAGCTCAGTGATGTGAGAAAAGCTGCTTTATAGAAATTCATAGATTTTAAAAATGGAGAAGGTGTTAAGAAGAATAGGGGTGGAGAGCTGTGGAACTTTAGAAGAGGAAGAGTTGGCTTCCAGTTGGGAATAGAAAGGGAAGCTCCCCTGACACAGTGGTGATTGTGTCGGGTCTTGAAAGGTAGTTAGGATTTAGGTATATAGGGAATAGGGGGAAGGTGGGAATCCTGCACCTGCAGTCAGTATGTTCAGTTGCCATTTGCTTAGGGCAGGGTTTCGAAAACTTTTTCTGTAAGGGACTTGACAGTAACTATTTTAGGCTTTGTCAACCATATAGTCTCTTACATGGTTCTCCAAGTCAGTTACTCAGCTCTGCCACTGTCATGCGAAAGCAACCATAGACAATACGTAATTGAACAATACGTAACTGAACAAGCACAACTGTTTCCCAATACATTTTTATTTACAAGAAGAGACAGTGTTCCAGATTTGGCCCGTAGGCCATAGTTTGCCAACCTCTGGTTGAGGGTATTACAGGAAAGAATATATAATGTGATATATAATCACTATTTCACCAATGCTCAAATTAGTACATTAAAGACTAGAAAAAATATTAAGATGTTGACAACAGTCATCTTATATTCCGGAGGCTAAAAATAACTTTTTTTTTCTTCTGTCGACTTGTGATTTTTCTGGCCATTTATAAGAAGCATGAATTAATTTTACAGTGAAAAAGAAAAAACAAACTTTATTTACAGAATTAAAGTATAGACAGCAGGCACGATATATAACCCAGAGCTTGGCACATAGGAGCTCAGAGCATATCTCAGTTTTTCCAGTTGACAAAACTTTTCTGCAAGTTTTGCTTCTAGTGGAAAGGATACTATCCTTTGGATGCCAGCTTAGCTGTGACAGATAAACTTGCACCAAAACTGGGTTGTTTCTTCTGTTACCCTCTGTCATCAGCTCCACGGAGCCATTATGTTGTTTAAGAAACATGATAGCAAAAAGCCTGCCTGGATGGAAACTAAATTGATTTTCTGATTCCACCCTTAACCTTCTTTTATTGTGGTCTCTAAAGGGAGCTCAGAGTTTGTGTGTGTGTGTGTGTGTGTGTGTTTAAAGTACTCTATGTGACATGCTGCCAAGTCAGATATAAGATGGAATAATTGGGGACTTAGCCTTCACCCCATATCACAACAATGTCAATAAAATATGGTGAAACAACAACAGTCTGATTATAAGTGAGCTTAGGAAATAGACGTAGAGCTTTAAATTTTAAGTGGGTAGTGCTGATAATGATAAAAGCTCTAACTTCTTGAGCATCTTCTGCGTGCTTTTATTTTGTAGGTTCCTTGACTTCACTTGTCAAGTATCTTGATACTTCAAGATAGGCACAGTTATCTCCATTTTACAGGTGGGAAAAGTGAGGTGCAGAGATTTACAGCAGTTTGTTCAGGGTTATAAAGTGAGTCTGTGGTAAACTAAGAATGTGAACACAAATCTTTCTAATTTCAAAGTTTACTCTTTCCACTTTGTACCCTACTTCCTACTAGACCTGCTCCTTTGCTCAGCACAAGAGGCATATATCCACAATTAAATTCTAAAGTAGCCTTGAAATGCTAGGGCAGTATTCTTAATTGTCTGCATGGGGAAGAGTGTATGGAAAGCTACATAGCTACAAATAGTGAAATGTAATAGTGGATGATGACAAAGCACATAGGGTTGGGGGCCAGGAAAAAAAAAAATATATATATATATATATCACATTTCCTTTTATGCTATGCACACACACATATGGTACCACATGTTCTTTATCCATTCATCCATCGATGGACACTTAGGTTGATTCTATATCTTGCCTATTGTGAATACTGCTATAATGAACATGGGAGTGCAGATATCTCTTCCACGTACAGATTTAACTTCCTCTGGATATATACCCAATAGTGAGATTGCCAGATTGTATGGGAGTTCTATTTTCAATTTTTTGAGGAACTTCCATGCTGTTTTCCATAATTGCTGTACTAATTTACTAATATACTAATGTTGCAAATGCCAACTGTCATTAAGGGTTCCGTTTTCTCCACATCCTCGCCAACACTTGTTCTCTCTCCTCTTTCTGAGCGTATCTTTCTAACAGGTGTGAGGTGATAGCTTATTGTGGTTTTAAGTTACATTTCTCTGATAATTAGTGATGTTGAGCTTTTATTCATAGACCTGCTGGCCAATTGTATGTCTTCAGAAATTTCTCTTCAGATCTATTGTCCAAATTTTAAACGGATTATTTGTTTTCTCACTATTGAGTTGAGTTCCATATATATATTTCATATATATGATATGTATGTATGATATAAACCCATTATCAGATATATTGTTCACAAATATTTTCTTCCATTTCATAATTTGTTTCTTTACTGATTGTTTCCTTGATTGTGTGCAAACTTTTTAGCATGTTGCAATCCCATTTGCCTATTTTTGCTTTTGCTGTCTGTGCTTTTAGTGCCTTATACAAAAAATCCTTGCCCTGACCAATGTCCTAAAGCATTTTTTGAGTTGATTTTTGTACATGGTGAGAAATAGGAGTCTAGCTTCATTTTTCTTCAGCTTTGTTCTTAATGCTCAAGATGGGTTTGGCTATATGGGGTATTTTGTGGTTCCATATATATATATTTCAGGATTTTTTTTTATTTCTGTAAAAAAGGTCTTTGGAATTTTGATAGGAGTTACATTGAATCTATAGATTGCCTTGGGTATTTTGAACATTTTAACAATATTAATTATTCTAATCCATGAATGTGGGATAGCTTTCCATTTTTTGTGTGTCCTCTTCCATTTCTTTTGTCAATCTTCTATAGTGTTCAGTGCACAACAGATCTTTTATCTCCTTGGTTAAATTTATTTATAAGTAATTTTTCATGGCTATCGTAAATGGGTTTGTTTTCTACTGACTTTTGTATATTGAATTTATATCTTGCAACTTTACTGAATTCATTTATTGAGTTCTAACAGTTTTTTGCTGGAATCTTTAGGGTTATTTCTATATAAGATTATGTCATCTGGAAACAGGGGCAATTTAACTCCTTCATTTCCAATTTGGAAGATGCCTTTTATTTTTTTCTCTTGCTTTTGCTCTGGCTAGGACTTCCAATACTATACTAAACAGAAGGGGTAAAAGTGGGCATCTTTGTATAGTTGCTGAGCTCGGAGAAAAAAAACTTTCAATTTTTATTGTCAAGTGTAACATTAGCTGTGGCTGTCTCATCCATGGCCTTTAGTATGTTGAGGTACATTTCTTCTATACTTAATTTGCTGAGACTTTTTATCATAAAAGGATGTTGAATTTTTGTCACATTATTTTTCTACATTAACTGAGATAATCATATGGCTTTTGTCCTTTATTCTGTTAATGTGGTGTATCAAATTTATACATTTGCGTATGTTGATGCATCCTTTTATCTCTGGGATTAATTCCACTTGATCCCAAATTGTTGAATTGTTGAATTGTGAATTGTTGAATTCAGTTGACTAGTATTTTGTTGAGGATTTTTACATAAGTTTTTGTTAGGAATATTGGCCGGTATTTTTATTTCCTTGTACTGTCCTGGTCTGACTTTGTTATCAATGTAGTATTGGCCTTAAAAATGAGTTTGGAAGCATTGCCTTTTTCTTTGATTTCTTTCCAAAGACATTTGATTGGGCTTAATTAAATCTAGACTGCAGTGAGATAAATAGATTTCTAGAAGAAAATGACAGAATGCCTCTCATTTTTTTCATTTTGGTTTAATGGCACTGCTGGTTTTCAGAGATATCAGAGTTATACCTCTGTAAAAACAAATGGGAATGGCTAAGGAACATTTTATAAGTTAAAAAAAAGCTTGGGGTGAGTTTGGAATCAGTTTGTCTTATTTCAGATGCAAACTTTACCAGTTAATATATGTACTAGTCAGAGTTCTTCAGAGAAACAGAATTAATAGGATGTATGTGTACATCAACATCTCTCTCTCTGTCTCTCATTTGAGAATTGGTTCTTGTGATTTGGGGATTGGCAAGTCTGAATTCTGCAGGGCAGGCCAGAAGGTCATAGGCCCAGGAAAAAGTTGATATTGTAGCTCAAGTTTGAAGGCAGTTTGGAAACTTTGTTGCTCTTCCTCAGGGAGTCTCAGTCTTTTTCTCTCTTGAAGCTTTCAACTGATTGGTTGAAGCCCACCCACATTATGGAAGGTCATCTGCTTTACTCATAGCTTACTGATATAAATGTTAAAATCATCTAAAAATTACCTTCATATCAAGATCTATCCTGGTGTTTAAGCAAATATCTCAGCACCATAGCCTAGCCAAATTGACCCATAAAATTAACTATCATACTATGTAAATGTCTGCAAGTAATTTAATTACCCAAATATTGTTCATTGTCTGTTGAAGGAAAATAATACTAGCATTTGCAATATAAGGTTGCTCTGAGCCTTAAACAAGCTGATGCATACATTTTTCAGAGTGCTGACACGTGGAAAGCACTCAATAGATTTGAGCTATTATTATTGTAGTCAGATTACAACCTCTTAAACTTCTATAGTTAATATCATCTAAGAAACATGAAGCATTTTATACATTGCCTTAAGAATGCCCTCCACCTATTGTGAGAGAACACTGAAAATTGCCATGTATTAAATCAGAAAGAAACAGAGCCCAGAGAGGTCAAGGGTGGTGTGATTTGCTTTAGGTCAAACCACAAGTCAAGCAGAAATCGTTCAGGGTTTTCAGCCTCTGTAAGGCACTTCCCATTAGACTGTCATCATTCATCATGTTCCATTTACTTACAGATGGAGCTGTTTCCCCAGGGTATTTTCCAAGAAACTCACATGTAAATCCTGGTTGTGAAGTGGGGCTCTATTGACTAAGATGTGAAATGTGAAAGCAATTGGAATGTTCAGAAGGTCAAACATTCTCAAAGTTGAGAGCAATTTTTGTGTCTGTGCTTTGATTTAGAGGATCAAGCTAGATGACTTGTCATGATGAGGACAAATGTTGTGGTAGTTTAGAGTGTGGGCTCTGAAGTGAGTACTTAGGTTCAAATTCTGGTTGTGTGACTCTTTAGCCACACAATCTTGGGCAAGTTGCCTACGTGCCTCAGTTTACTCAACTATATAATGGAGATGCTATTACAGCCCGTATGTCATGGTACCATGATGATGCCAAAGCAGTGGCTGGAATGTAGTAAGTATTAAATAGAATTTACTTATTATCATCTTCATCATTGCCACTACCACCACCACTATTCAGATGGTATATTTCATATATAATGTCTTTTCAAGCCTTGTTTTTACCCTTCTAGAGTTTACAAGTTAGAATAGAATTGGAATTTGGAAGACTCTCTTGTTGGAAATAGCAAAATCCAACCAAATCCAATTCAAAACTACTTTAAGGCAAAGGGAGATTTCTTAGGGTTGCCTGTCATTAGAGACCTAAATACTTTTAGGATTCTCTCTTTTCCCCCTTAATCTCCATTCTTCTCTGTGGACAAGCTTTATTTTCTTAGCTTGATTTACCTCTTGAGTGATGGGCATGTTCTCTGGATGCTTTGCTCTCGTGTACTTATAGTTTTGTGACCAAATTGGAAAAGGCACTTTCATACTTGCTTAATTTTGAAAAATGCCAGGGAAACACTCTGATTGGCTGGGTCCTATACATGCACATTGGACCAGAGCAGTGATTGGCCCCACCTGGGTGATATGCCAATTTTTGTAGAGGAGAACAGGCACTGTTTCTACTAAATAATTGTAGTATAAAATAGAAATTATCAAATGGAAAAGGGCTTTAGAAGGCATCTCCTCAGTGCTGTCTAAAACTCAGATTTGCTAGAATTGTTCAATTTGGTCAGATGTCTATATTGTATAGTGACATCGTTCTTACCCTATTTTCTCCTCCACCCTAATTAACATGCCCATTACCTACATGTAAGGATGTGTGGTGATTCTGTAGGAGGAGACTGTAGAATGGTTTTGTGTTTTTGCAGGCAGGGCTGCATATGTATAATTTTAAAATGCCTCTTTGGATTCCTGATTCACACCTTGACTGGGAACTGGGAAGCGGGTTGAGGTAGAGGTTGAGTATCTCCTCCCTCACTATTCCTAGAATGAGAACCACTAAGGTAGATTCTCCTAATATAATGACCTTCATGTAAACCAACTGGGAAAAGACAAATAAGGTTTAATGAAAAGAGTGAATTATACTTTGTAATCTAAAAATTGCTATTTTGCAGCTTAAATGTATAATTAAAAATTAATATCAAGTACGGTATTTTCAGGTAGACGTTCTGAAGAATCAGCACCAACAAAGCTATAGGCCTTGGAAAAGCTTATCAAAGTTGTTTGTAAAGAGTTTTGTTAAGCGATTGTAATATGTATTTTCTTTAGTAGGTTAAACATTACCTTGGATATCTTATTTAAACTTGAAATTTGCCTAGCAAAAGAATTTTAAAGAAAGTAATGCTGAGTGAAGCCAAAGATCAGGCTGGAAAGAACTTGAGACTTTATCTAGCATTTTTGGAGGTGAGAGAGGAAGCGCGGGATCAGGAATCTTGTGTTTCAGTGTTTAAAATTGCACTTAATCTAGTTTTTAGTATGGTACTCTAACTTTATGTATGTGTGCCTGATAACTCCAAGTACAGGGTATTTAAATCAGCCTCTCCAAAGGATAAACCCTTAGGCTTCTACATGATTGGTCGAAGACTATCACCTTGCTAGTAGGGTTCGAGTGACCTTTTAAAAATAAGCACATTTAGTCAATCTTGCTTTCTATGTACTCTCTTTCAGAGTTAGGAGGTGTTTCTACTCCTTGAGTATCTCTGAGGCTTTGTAACATGCATCTTCTACTTCTAGGGCTTCTCTAGGGCCAGGTTAAATTTTAGATTCATTTGGGTGACAAGATAGTTATCACATACCCACTTACTTACTATCTTCACAATTTCGTATCCTTTCCTGTTATCTTTGCCTCTATAGGTATTTGATTTAAAGTGAACTTGATGATCATTTTAGTGGTGATTAACTAGAAGTCATTACCAGGTTTCCATTTAGCAATATATTTTGATAATTTTCCATATACTTTATTATGTTTTTAATATATAATATTATGTTTAATATCATGTTGAAATAGTTTCTAATGGCCACACAGAATTTTATAATTAGGATAAACTACAATTTATGTAAGTACTATATTCTTATATTCACTTAGATTGTTCTCATTTTTCATAATTATTGAAAACAATGTGATGAGTAGCCTTGTGACTATATCTTTGTGCATCTGATTTTGTCCTTGGGATAAAACATGACACTTCAAAGACATTTGGTACATGTGGGAGGGAGTAATTCATCTATGAGCTTTGATCCCTCAGGGAAAGTCAATCATTCTCCTCTGCCAATTGAAGAATTTGGATGAGAGTTGAGAACCATGGTTCTGTAAGGTCATCATAACATCATTTTAGAATTGTTTGGACTTATTTTTGAAAATAAACTCTTTTAATGGGTGTGAGAAGTCAAAAATTTTTGGAAAATAAATAATGTTGTTGACATTTAGAGAGGCAACCTCAAAATCTTTTTATGCCAAACTCGAATGTACTTTAGAAAATTAGAAAGCCTTACTTAAGGAGGCAGAGGTTATGGTCATGTTAATCAGGTGGGTACGATTAAGAAACAGATGTCTTGTAACTTCTTCAAATTTTACTGGCATGAAATTAAGAAGGTATTCATTTATCATTTGAACAAAATTTTTTTATTGAGCATTTACTATGTGACATGTACTGTTTTTTCTAGGATAAGGATTTTCAAAATTGAATAAAACAGGTCTGGTCCACATTGGCATGAAGTGTACTAGTTAATCAGAGAGAAATTGGGAAGTGGAAAGAATTCTAACAGACACATAAGGGTTTATTACTTATGGGTAAGATTTTAGCAGCATTATGTTATCATAATGTAACAATCGTTTGCTGAAAGCTACCGTGAGCCAATGACTGTGCTAAGTGCTCCAAGTCTTGGGTAACCCTTAAAAAAATCTCCTAAAAGAAGACTAGGAACTAGGTGCTATTAGAATTTATTCTTTTAAAAGGGGAAACAAGCTTAGCACATTTAAGACAATTTTCTGAGGCCCGTAATTAACAAGTGCCTTCGACAGGTTCACTCTGATTGACCCCAAGACGTGCCTGAATCACTGTCTGGCACTGCCCTCACCCCCAACCCCAGGGTGTAAGAAATCAGAAAGGATCCACACATACGAAATCTAGTAGAATAGACAGTTATACTTCACATCTCACACACATTGATTATGCAGGCACCTGAAGCTGCTGGTTAATTGCAGTGAGATTTTATGATGTAGAGATAACCTTTTAAGTGAGACAGAAGGGGAAGAAGGCCAGCTTTTTACTGAATTTCTACTCAGGTAAAGGCATGTTGCTAATTCTTGAAACAATGCTAAAAGCTACGAAGGATTATGACGATTTTTCAGATGAGGACATTGAGGCTTAGGGAGAAAATAAGGAAAAAGTTTTTCTTTTCTTTTCTTTTTGTTTTCCCAAATTCCCACATAGTGGCAGAGGTAGGATTTAGCCCCAGATGCATTTGGCTCCAAATTCATACTGCTTCCAACATGTCCAAATTGGTGATTCAGGAAACACCTGAAGATTCAAGGACCTTGGAAATAACAGAAAAAAAATCTGAAAGATTAGGTATACTATATGATAGAGTTGCTATTCTTTATTTTGTCAGATAAGGGCAAATGGATGTGTTTCAACCCTTCGTTATGCCTTCAGAAGCTTTTAAAATTCAGTCCCAGTTGTCATATTCATCAAGAAACTGCGAAAATAGGATTTAGCTCATTTTACTGTTAAGTACACAGCTGGCTCAATTGAGAGTATTTGTCAACGGGTCATTGTGACTTGAAAGTAGGGAGAGAAGACACTTTGAGAGAAGTTCTATTGTGGAACTTAGAAATTTCATTAATGCCTTGGATAGTGGAATGAGCTTGCTTATTAAATATCCCGTTGACAGCAAGTTGGATGTGTTGGGTAATGCCTTAGAAACAGGATTGAAATTGAAAATGACCTTAACAATTGGAAGAAGTGGGAAGACAGAAAAAGGGTGAAATTCAATAGCTAGAAAAATTGATGGTCAAAAGAAACATCAATATGTTCCACTGTTTCATTAAATCTGTCAAATGGAGGAATATCAGGGCTGCTGGCCCGTGGTGGTACTGCCGATGATGATGATGATGACAAAAAGTCATATCCTGAGTTTTCTAGGCAATAACAGTAGAAATCAATGGAGGAATAACTGATTTTCATGCCTGTGTGAATGACTGGGTAATCTAAAAAATTATAGGTTTGCCTTGAATGGCAACATATAACTGAGTCACATTTAACCGAGTCCTTCCAGCTATGATATTTAAGTTAAATTCTCTATTTTTTTCTTTTCTAGAGAGAGTTATGCTTTTAACACCCAGCAGTGGGGGAATCTACTTTAAGACTGGACTTTATGGCAAACTTAAGTTTGGGGGACCGAAGTTGTGAGCAAGTTTCTTTTCTATTGTTGGGTGACATACAATGTTAGTATGTGATAATCAAACAGCAAATGATAACTCATACAGGACAATGGTACACAATGATGTGAACCAGGGCATTTGTGATAAGCTGAGTGATCGTCTCCATCATGACTCTCTTTCCCCTATATCCTATATCCATTTCCGTCCATTGAGATGGGTAGTAGGTTTCTCTTTCTGGCTGTCTTTCTCAAAACTCTGGGCATGTTCCTAAGCTGCAGGCATAATGAAGCTCCCCCCATTTATAAAAAGATTTACTTGCTTGGATACCTACATATTTCAGAATTCTAGATGGGACGTATGAAGGCTCATTCTTATATAAAATTAGAGTGACGTATTAATGTAGCATGAAATGGGATCATCTTGTTCAACTCTTGCCTTTTGAACTCTTGATGTATTTTGCTATTTTTCATTCGATGTAGTACATGTTTTTCACTGTAACTCATTTTGGGGAGCATTTCAGGTTTGAAGACTAATGGGTACTTAGAGCCGCCTGTCTATGTGTGTTCCAAACACAGATGCCTTTGGGAAATTGCTTGTGGAAAAAAGGGTCATTGTACTTAAAGGCTTTAAAATAGCACAGTATGACAAGTTGAATGGGAACTTTAACCTCCTCGAAGTGTCAAAGTTTCCTGTAAGACATGAACTGAAGTCCTTTGATGACTTCCTGGTCGTCTAATGTCCAAAGGTGCATCCCCTCAGTTTCAGAAGTACACAAAACCTGTGTTTGTGTTTGAGAGCCTAGGAAGCCCTATAAGGAAAGTGAAAAGAATGAATTAGGATTTTTTTCTGTGTTTAAAAGTGTAAGTGGTATGGTGATCAGAGCCGAACTGTGAGGCCAGAAAATCTGCAAGATTAGTACACCACATTCCCTTAACCTAGATTCACCAATTGTTACCATTTTCTTTCTTTCCTTCCTCCCTTCCTCCCCTCCTTTCTTTCTGTTTCATTCTGCCTGTCTTCCTCCTTTTCTTCACCTGCAACACACACATACACTGCACAATTACTTGTGTGTGTGCTAAAACGTTTTAGAGTAAGTTACAGACATCTTGATACTTTGTCCGTAAATGCTTCAGCAACTATATCCTAAGAAAAAAGACATTCTCCTATATAATCATCATATAATAATCATATTCAGGAAATCTGCCAGTGATAGAGAACTATTTCTAATACACAATCTGTATTAAAATTTCTCAAATTGTCTCGATATTATCTTTTATATTTTCCCTCTGACCCAGGATCCGATCAAGGATCATACATGGTATTTATTCTACATGTCTCTTTCGTTTCCTTCAATTAAAAGCAGTTCCCTAGTGTGTTGTTATCTTTCATGTTTATGACATTTTTGGAGAGACAAGGCTGGTCATGGGCAGGATGTCTTTCTATTTGAGTGTGTCTAATTGCTTCCTTATGAGTTAATTGTGGCTGAGCAATTTTGACTGTCATACTCCATGGATGACATTATCTCCTCTGTGCCTGACATCAGAAGGCTCACAAGGTCCATTTTCCCTGTTTTTGGTGATATTAATTTTGGCACTTGATAAGGTGGCGTCTGTCAGGTTTCTCCACAGCAAATGTTCTTTTTTACAGGGGCTCTGGCTTTGAAGTCTGGGATACCTGATTTTGCATCTTAGCTGTGCCACTTACTAGTCATATAGAATTTGTCAAATTATTCCATAACTCTTTTTTTCAGTTCTTGATCTATAAAGTGGGGCTCCTCACACAGCTGTCATAAAGATTAGGCATTATGACACAGGTATATACTGTGTTATAATGGGAGATGTCTTTCTGGGAGAGCAGTGTGAAATTTAGAGCCATGCAGATCTGAGTTCAAATTCTGGTTCTGGCCTCTTAACACTTAAGCAAGTTACTTGATTTTATTTTATTTTATTTTTCTCTTTTTTTTGGTTAACCATTGCAATGTTAATGACTTCAATGAAAATTCAAAAATTGCTTTAGATTATTTTTCTTTCATTTTTTAATTGTGGTAAAATACATGTAACATAAAGTTAACATTTTAACCATTTTAAGCTGTACAGTTCAGGGCATCCCTAATGTTGTGCTCCCATCACCACCATCACTACCATCCATCACCAAAACTCTTTCCGACTTATAAAACCCATCCAACGATAACTCCCCATTCTTTCCTCTCTCGAGTCCCTGGCAACCATCATTCTACTTCTGTCTCTATGATTTTGGCTACTCCAAGTAACTGATGTAGTGGAATCATACAATATTTGTGTTTTTGTGGCTTGCTTATTTCACTTAGTGTAATGTCCTCAAGGCTCATTCACATTATAGCAGGTATCAGAATTTTGTTCCTTTTTAAGGCTGAATAATATTTCATTATATGTATATACTACATTTTGGTTATCAGTTAATCTGTTGATGGATACTTGGGTTGCCTCTGCATTTTAGCTACTAATAGTGCTGCTATGAACATAACTGTATACTTACTTACATTTTAAAAGTCTTAGTTTCCTAATTAATGTCAGGAAGATAATAATAACATCTATTCCAGAGGTCAGAAAACTTTCTCCAAAGGACCAGAGGAGAAATATATTAGGCTTTTCAGGTCATATGGTCTGTATGGCAACTACTGAATTCTGCTGTCGTAATTTGAAAGCAGATATAGATAATATGTAAACAATTGAGCATGACTGTGTTCCAATTATACTTTATTTATGGATGCTGTAACTTGAATTTCATATAATTTTCATGTGTCATGAAATCTTACTCTCTTTAAATGTCTTCTCCCAACCTTCTAAAAGTATAAAAACCATTATTAGCTCATAAGCTGTACAAAGGCAGGTGCAGGCAGCAAGCTGGATTTGGTCAACAGGTTGTAATTTGCCAACTCCTTATCTCTTTCATTGGATGAGAATGCAATACTATGTGTTATGTAAAATGTCTAATGCCTGGCACTGGCATTTAAGAAATTACCACAATTATTTGGTAAATTTTATTTTTATTTTTATTGTCCTTAAAACTTGTGGGTGTTTTTCTTTTTGAAAATTGAAGTGTATAATATTTTGATTTTAGTATAAACTGAAAAACTGGCCACCAACTCTTTGCATCTGATTCCATCAAGAGGTTGTCCACTTTTTTCAACCTTTGAATCTGGGCCATCATGGGGACTTCTTTCAACTAATAAAATGTGACAGAAAGTATGTTGTACAATTTCCAACCCCAAATAAATGAAGTTTTGCAGCACCCATTCTTGTGCAGAACATCTTTCTGTGATCGTGTGTATAAGCTTGAGCTACCCAGATGGACAAGGAGACAGTATGCAGAGATAGTGCCCACATGTCCCAGCCATCCCAGCTTTCCAGTTGAGGTGCTTAGATGTTTCAGTGAACCCAGCTGATATATGGAGCAGAGATGAGTTATTGCAGTTTAGTCCAGCCCAAATTGCCAACCCAGATAATCATAAGAAATTAAATAATGATTGTTTAAACAACTATGTTTTGGGATGATATGTTATGCAACAAAAACTGACTGATACAAGATGCTAGAATGTATCATAAAGAAAGGTATTGAAGTTTGCAATACAGTCAGCCTCTTGAGCTGAGTCTACTTAGTCTGCTTTAGGGAAGGTGTCCTGAAAACTAGAATAGCAATAAGAGGAAGATGTGAAGTGGGGAAAAAAGCCATAAGGACATTAGAAGTGAACAGAGGTACTTGTTGAGACTGAAGAGAGCAACAGAAATAGACTTTATCACAAGTGTTTGCAAACTCCAAGGGCTAATTTTGTGGGCAATTAGTAAGAAAAACATGGGAGAGTAAGATGAACAGCTTTAAATTTGAGTTAGCATTTGTCATTTATTTCAAGCTGTGAAAGGCATTGATAATATTGATAGCCATATTTGACTAGATTTTAAAATTATGAGTACCCTTTGCATATGGGTCTTTTTTCCATTGCATTATAATTTTTAAAAACAACACTGGGGACATATGGGGACTGTGGTGAGGAGATGTGGTATCATGAAAGCAGCAGCATCAGATGTGCAGAATGGAACAGAGTAAACCTTTGGAAGATAAGCACCCATTGTGGCTTCCACTACAGGGAATATAGTTTGAAGATGGTCCAACATCGCTAACTTCTGTTTACATGATATGGCTTCAGGCTGTAAGTTGGAAGGATATTGTGCAGTTTCAAAGTTCTTGGCTTTTCCCCTGCAGCTGAAGTAAGGCGAGCTCCTCATGGCCATCTCACTCTCTAATATGCCTGCCACTAGCCTGTTTATTTCCATTGTTGAATCTCAGACATCTGTTTCTCTCTAGTTTAATGATTTATTATTTAGATTTATCCAGATCGACTCCCTTATTTTTACCTTGAGCTCTTTCCTTGTGAAATAGCAATGAAATATTGAGTCTGTCATCTTTCAGGATCAGATGTAGGGTTGGATTATGGTCCATACAGTACCAGTGAATAGTAAGTGATATTGTTATTTATATAATCTGTTCATAAAATAAATATTGCACACTTGTTATCTACTGGGCACCCTTATGGATGTAAAAGATAGAGCAGTGAGCCTAGACACATTCTCTGACTTCCCGGGATTTACAGTTGAGTTGTTATTCATTCATGTAATACATATTAAATGACTTAATACTAGGTTTCAGTTTACTAACTGGAAGTTCAAACAGGTATTAGAGTCTTGGAAAAGGGTGTAATACACTAAGTTTCACCAGAGACTGCTTTCTTCATCAAGACAAGAAAGGAATTTTATGACCAAAGCCTCGTTCAGAATCAGTCACATTGGCAAAACTGCAGAAATTGTTCTCAAAAGCTTTCCTTTTCGCTATTTTTGCCCTCTCTCGTGCTCTATAAGTGTCCCTGAACACCTCTTCTCCTGCCATGTCTGAAATGTAGAGAGATAGCTGGTCTAATTCTATCTATAGAGCCATTTTCCTGTGTTCCCCTCAGACTTTATGCAGCAATATAAATCTCAGATAATGTGTCCAGGTTAGCAGAGTTACTTAAAAGAGCAGACAGTGTGGCACATTTATTAACATCATATATAACAGGGCTGTAACTGTACAGTAACTTTCTATTTAGTCAAAAGATGGGGGAAAGTGCTGCTAAGGTTTATGGAGCTGGCTCTGGACTGGTGAGCTGAGTTCTGTACCCAAATAGTTCCTGTGTATCATAAGCTGGAAGCTAATACACCATCTTTAAACTGTACACTGTCTCTCCATTAGAAGAAATAGATCTATTATTTTCTGTCTTTGGAGTGGCACATTAATGACTCTTTCTACTGTAAAAATAAAACAAAGCAAAACAAAAAACCCACAACACACCAAAACAAATCATCAACTTCCTGACTTCTCTCAACAAAAGCTTTTTTGCCCACATGTGACATGAGACGTGTCATTTAGAAAAGAGAAAATGCCTTTCCGGCTGATCAGGAGTGAGTGAGAAGTCAGCACTGAGGAAGCTGTAGATCATAGATTGCCATTTCCGTTCCACAACAGTAAGAGTCCTTGGCCCGTTAGCTCAAGTAATTCAAGTTGTAGGTTTCAATGAGGCAGTTAAGTACTTATTACAACACAGTGTTGTATGATAATTACCTGTTTACAAATCTGCCTCCCTCCCTGGTGTCTGAACCCTTTGATGGTATGCCCTGTGTCATATTAATCTTTGTGCCCCCAATGAACCCAAGACCTTTACGTGTTTTAAAAAAAAAACTCTTTGTAACTTAACTTAAATATATTTTTGTTTTCTCTTTCTCACTCTAGTGATGACAGCTACTATGTCTGCCTAATGCACTGAAGAATGCTAATTCCACTGTGGAATATCTTACCTATAGTAGGGGAAACATAAGTATGTATTGACTCGAAGTAAATATATTTAATTTAAAATATATTTAATTTAATTTATTGCCCTAGGGCAATAGCTGTGTTTGTCTAGGTAGTTTTCTTTCTTTCCTTTTTTTTTTTTTTTTAACTATACTTTAAGTTGTCCAGGTAGTTTTCACCTGGAAACACTTTACAAAGAGAAGGACCAGAGCTATTTTCTTTGAAGCACCAAGAAAGTGGGGAACTGATTTTTGTTTCTGTAAACAGTAAGGAGCATCCCATTTCTGAAAATGCCCCAAAGTCCAAAACGTTTTGAGTGCTGACATGACATTCAAAGAAAATACTCATTGGAGCATTTCAAACTTTGGATATTCAAATTTGATATATTCAACTGGCAAGTAGTCCAAAATCTGAAAACATCTGAAATCTGAAACACTTCTGGTCTCAAGCATTTTGGATGAGGGATATTCAACCTGTAGTAATAAAAGCATCCCTAATCAGGTAGGTGAGTTCTAAATGCCACTCGTAGATGACATTCACCACCCCTGTGAGCTTTAAGCTCTCAGAAACACAAACCTATCCTCAAGTCCTCCCCTGGTTAAAGGTTTTAGAAAACTAGTTTCCCACACTGCACTCAGTTGCCCCGGTGAGAAGCATGTCAGCAAACTCTGATCTGTGAAGCAGCAAAACATACAATGGACTAAAATAGGGAGAATTTACTCATATCAAAGATGAATTCTTGGTAATGTAAAAGTATTCACAAGAAATGTAATAATATTTCTAAGACATTCCCTTACATAATTTCCATAGCATATTTATAACATTACTTAATTTAACACAAAGTTTGCATATAATTATCTTCAGCTTATCAAATATCTTTTAATATTTTTTGCAATATAATCCTAAAATAATGGCTGATATGGTTTGGCTGTGTCCCCACCCAAATCTCGTTTCAAGTTGTAGTAATCCCCACATGTCAAGGGCAGGGCCCGGTGGAGATAATTGAACCACTGGGGCGGTTTCCCCCATAATGTTCTTGTGGTAGTGAATAAGTGTCATGAAATCTGATGCTCTTCTAAAGGGGAGTTCCCCTGCACACACACTCTCTTGCTTGCCACCTTGTAAGACATCCCTTTGCTTCTCCTTTGCCTTCTTCCATGATTGTGAGGCCTCCCCAGCTATGTGGAACTGTGATTCAATTAAACTTCTTTCCTTTATAAATTACCCAGTCTCAGATATGTCTTTATTAGCAGCATGAGAACAGATTAATACAAGGGCCCTTTTCCCAAATAGTGAAAAAATAAAACCATAACTCAGAATCTACCCACTGATCCAGTTACATGGCCTGGGACCTCCAGTTGAAAAGTCAACATCATGTTGGAGCTTAGTATCACTCAGCAAATGCTTTCTTCTTTACTTTTTTTGCTAGAACTTGAAAACATTTCTAAGATAATCTATAATGTGTGATGTTGTACATTCTCTAATGTGCCCCAAAAGTGATGAAAATGTGACCAGTTGCGTCCGTTAAAATATACTAAAGTGGGTAACAGTTTTGGAAATGATTCTTAAAGTACTGGAAGAAAGATAGTGAGTATGCAAATGTAAGACAGCAACAGCCAGGGAGAGCATCTGTTTTCATCGCTGTCTTAGGGAGTTACTGAGAATGGGTTTTAAGGTTAGACTTTGCTAGAGAAAAAAACATTTAGTAATTTTACTCAGAACGCTTTTGTGCTGAAATTGTCTTTTCACTTGACACTCCTTTGCCTTATGCCTTATTTTATCCTTTTCCTTTTTTAGATTTGTGAGCAGGTGGTAAGCGGGTGATAGGTAGGCGTGCTACTTTTCAGGAACACGGCAAAGGCACACAGTGAGGTTTTCATGTTCAAGAATAACCGTGGAGTTTTCTATACTCAGTACAAAAAGGAGCCTCCCATGATACTAACTGATTCATTAGAAGTCTTATTTGAAAATCCTCTTATAGGGAAGGCTGAGGATTTTTTTTAATTGGCATTAATATAAAGTGGTTCATGCTTTGAGGAGGAAGTTATGCTTTATAAAGTCTCAAGTCCTTTCTAGCTTGGACTTAGAGTTTAACTCAGTATTGGATACTGGAGGACAGTTCAGCCTGCAAATATCTGAGTGGTTCCCCCTTGTTAACCACCAAATGTAGCCAGAGCTGATGCTTTAGGAGGTTAGAAGAACCTTTCTATTTTTTAGTTAGTAAAGTCAAGAGTCAAGAGAAACAGCAGATATGAAAGGCAGAGACACTGACCAGAGTTGGTTTAAGGAGCTTCTTCTGAAACCAGGGAAAGTTACAAATTGGTAGGTTCTTTGAGAAGGAGAGGGGTGAGAAATTATTCCTGCATTCCTGCAGTGTCCCAGGGCAATAGCTGTGCTCATCAAGTGAGCTCTGTGGCACAGCTAGAGAGGATGGCATCATGGCTTTCAGCTCCTTGGCTTTGACAATGATTTCTGTGTTGAAGTTTGAAGCACGAGCACAGATATTACCACCATCAAGGAACTGTGCAAGCATACGCACGCAAGTACACAATCAGTGGCTGCTGTCAGTTGAAGACGGCAGGGATTTCTCCAGAGTCTGTTCAATATAAGCACCTCCAGATTCTCATATATGATGAGACATGTGAAGGATTCCATCATTCCTCCTTTGTCCCCCAACTGAAATGGAATGTTCCTCTAGTAAAGCAAATCTAATTAATATAAAAGAAATAAAGACACGGAACAATTTTCACTGTAGTACTGTGAAGTGAAATTCATGCTTACTGCAAATACCTTTGTGAATGTTCAATATAATGCCTAAAAGATGAGTAATCGACAGATTATTTTTGATTAATAGGTCCTAGTAAGTTAAGTTTCTTTGTCAAATTAAGACAAAGTTACTATTTTATCAAGTTGTAAGAATTCAAAGATTTGAAATTTGCTTGTCAATGTGATTATTACAATATTGACATATGCAAGATACTCAATAAACTGGAGCTACTCAACGTATTTATGCATATTTTTATTCTATTTTTAGTTTAGGAGTTGATACATAAAGTTCTAGAAGAAAATCTGACAAACTGGACAAACTCTGTCCTGCAACTCATTTCGTGTAAAATAGTAATTGTCAATATGAAACTTCAATGAACGAGATGATGTGAATGATTCAGATGTTCTCTTTGCCAGTTGTCTGTGTTTTCTCTTAGTTAGGGCTTTTTGTTTGATTTGTGGAGAAACAGGATCTTGTCCTTTTGCTTTTTCCTAATGACCCTCATGAATATGCCCTAAGTGTTATAATAATGCCTCCCCAAACCGCTAAGCCCTTTTTTTCTGTCAGTTCGGAGCCCTGGGCTTCTGTTTTTGTAGGTGGGGTTGACCAAATTTGGATTTGGGTCTTGCCAAGATAAGAAACCAAAATTTTGATCCTGTGTGTTTCTGCAAAGAATGATTGGACCTGTACTATTCAGAGGTGATACTGGATATAGTATTAACTTTCCAGAAAACACCCTTAGCCTGGCATGCAGCACTCCTGGATTATCAATGCTGCTGGTTCCTTGTCCCTGTAACATGTTTTCGGTGCATAAGAATGCTGGAGTTGTTTAGAATATATGTGGGAGATGATGTATTGTAAGTGGTATAGTGAAGTGAAGCTTTTTTTAAAATATAAATTTCAGTCAAGAATTTCATTAAAGATCAGTACGGGAAATCCTGAAACCTGCTCAGGTAACTCATCCAAATAGATAATAAGTTTTTAAACATGTTTTAAATAAATTTGGAATTTGTGAACACATTTTGGTAAAAAGAGATTCAAGCAATATAGATACATGAAAGTTATTTTGGAACATCATCAGAAAGCTCGGTCTTCTTTCCCAAGACAGCTACTGTTATCATTTTGTTACATACCTTTAGGATATTCTGCTTCCACATATGTATGTATGTATATGTGTGTATGTCTGTAGAAATATATAATTTTGTGAGATTTCTACCTACAAATATGTCATACTTTGTCACTTTATTTTATAAATCATAATTTCACTTAATACATTTAGAATTTCCCTACTCCACAGTATATGTGTTCTATAATTTAAGTACACATCTATTGGTGGATATTTAGACTCTCTCTAGTATTTTCCTATTATGGACATTCAGAGGAAGCTTTGTGTAGCTATTAAGGATAGAGCCCGCACAAGTCACAGTGGCTTGTGTGCATAATCCCAGCACTTCGGGAGGCTAAGGCAGAAGGATTGCTTGAGCACACGAGTTCAAGATCAGTCTGAGCAATTTAGTGAGACCTTTTCTCTACAAAAAATTTAAAAAGTAGCTGAGCATGGTGTCGCACGCCTGTAGTCCCAACCACTTGGGAGGATGGTTTGAGCCTTGGAGTTCGAGGCTACAGTAAACCATGATTGTGCCACTGTGCTCTGGCCTGGGCAACAGAGCGAGACCTTATCTCTACAATACAATACAATGCAATACAGTACAGTACAGTACAATACAATGCCGCCAGTTTCATTACTTACTGGCTGAGTTACTTTGGGCAAATTACTTACCACTGTTAGTTTCTTGATGTAAAAAATGAGCCATTTTTGCATTGAAGTTAATAACATGAAGTGTTTAGAATTGTACCAGTCACACAGATTTTATACTAATAATTGCTATTTTCATTGCTGCAATGACTGTCTTAGCATGTATTTCCTTGTATACATATCTGGTTTTCTTTGTTTCTTTTCTTCCTCCCTTATTCTCTCTGTTCTTCCCTTCCTCCCTCCTTTCTTTCATAGATACCAGAAGTGGAATGACTGGCATGTTTATATAATTTTTAAATAATATTGCCAAAATGTACTCCAACAAATGCCGAGTTAAGTTTATATTTTCAACAGCAAAGTATGAAGGTAAACACTTCCTTATCCATTCTCTGACACTTGTTATTATCAACCGGTATAATTTTTGCCAATCTTTTTTGGTTAAAAATGCTCCCCCATTATAGTTTTAATTTACATTTCCCTGAGTACTAATGGGATTCTTTGTCTTTTCAATATATTTATTTGCTATTTTCAGTTCTTCTGAGTTATTTGTAGAATTTACATATCCTTTCCTCCTATGTTTGTCTTTTGCTTATTGATTTTTGAAGTTATTTATATATTCTGGATGTTAATCCTTGGCTTGTTATAAATACTGTAAATATTTCCTCATTTATCACTTACCATTTAATTCTGTTTATAATCTTTTGTGTTTGGAGATTTTAAATGTTGAGATTCAAGTTTATTAATAATTCTTTTTCTGACATTCTGTTTTGTCTACTGTTTAAAATAGCCCATCCTACCTTAAGGTTTTGTGAGTGGGCAAGTGTGTGTGTGTGCCTGTGTGTGTACACCCATATAAATATAAAGAGCTGCATAAATACATGTATATGCATTTTCTATATTTTATTCTAATGCTTTCATACTTCATTTCAGGGTTCACTAAACAGATTTTGCTATGGCGTATTATGATACAAAATACTTGAAAAGGCAATGCAACCATGCAAATAACTACTTATGCTCAAGTGTAATATAAGCATCTGAGCACCTACTTGTTTTTATGCCAGGCTGATGTCACAGGCCTATATTTAATGTTCTACTCCTTACGGGCATTTGAGTTTGAACCTTTATTTTTAAGTTTAGCTTTTAATCTACCTCTAATGTATTTGTTTTCTGAGGTAAACTATTTTCCTCAATACTATGTTATTGAATATACAAATCTTTTAATATTTGGAAATTCGAGCTTAAGAAACTCTCACTGTATCTGTACTTTTTAAAATTTTGCTTTGGCATCACCACATATTGAAATAATTGAAATAGTTGACGTTTGTCTTTAAAACTCTTCATAGTTGCAGAAATATGGAGTGATAGTAGATTAGTTGTATTGGAACTATCTAGAGAAGAATATCTTCAAGCTATAAAATGTTAGATTTAGGCGTATCTTGGAGATAATTTTTGGAAAGTTCAAACCCAGCAATTTCGGGTTTTACTCAGAAAATCAGACCTAGTCAAAGACAAGATTAGATCTCTACTCTTCTGCTTTCCAATCTACTGTATTTCTTTTCATGCTGCTCACTCAGAGCCAGTTGATGTTGTTAAGTAGTAGTCTTATAATCCATGGCCACTTATAGAAACTTGTGTATTCCAGCTCTAGAGGAACAAGGAAATTTGAGTAAAGACATCATGGAAATACGAGACTGACTTATGGAAATATGAGAAAAGACAGTGAAAGTTATGTCTTCTTAAATAATTAAAACTTTTTTTTTTTTTTTTTTTGAGACGGAGTCTTGCTCTGTCGCCCAGGCTGGAGTACAGTGGCCGGATCTTGGCTCACTGCAAGCTCCGCCTCCCGGGTTTATGCCATTCTCCTGCCTCAGCCTCCCGAGTAGCTGGGACCACAGACACCCACCACCTCGCCCGGCTAGTTTTTTTGTATTTTTTTTAGTAGAGATGGGGTTTCACTGTGTTAGCCAGGATGGTCTCGATCTCCTGACATCGTGATCCGCCCGTCTCGGCCTCCCAAAGTGCTGGGATTACAGGCTTGAGCCACCGCGCCCGGCCAATAATTAAAACTTCTGTAATGTCTAAAGGAATCTTGCAACCTAGATACTTTAATATTCCCAAGTCCATTTGCCATGCATCTGTTAGAGGAACATAGTATAATGATTAAGAGGATAGAATTTGGGTTTGAATTCTCACAGTTATGGATTATGCAAAATCAAGTAATTTACCTACTTTCTTTGCCTTGGTTTTCTCCTATCTAAATTGGGGACAATAATAATTATTATGTCATTCATGAAGATTGAATAAGTTACTCTCTGTGCAACATTTACAATTCTGCCTATGTAATACATGATAAGCCATGATGTATCAGTATCAACTATTATTTTTGTATACTACTTGACATATAGTATATTAGACCATTCTCATGCTGCTAATAAAGACATAGCAAAGAATGGGTAATTTGTAAAGCAGAGAGATTTAATAGACTTCACAGTTCAGCATGGCTAGGGAGGCCTCAGGAAACTTACAGTCATGGTGCGAGGGGAAGCAAACACGTCTTTCTTCACATGGTGGTAGGAAGGAGAAGTGTAGGGCAAAGGGGGAAAAGCCCTTTAGAAAACCATTAGACCTCATGAGCACTCACTATCATGAGAACCATAGCATGGGGCAACCGCCCCTCTGATTCAATTACCTTTCACCTGCTCCCTCCTATGACACATGGGGATTATGGGAACTATGATTCAAGCTGAGATTTGGGTGGGGACATAGCCAAACCATATTATATAGTAGTACCAAAAAGATTAATTATAGGAAGTCAGACTAAATGAATGAGATAGACTTGAACCTGACTGCTTATACATGATAATTATAAAGAAAGGCAAAACAAACTTCATTTTACTCCAAATAAGTAAAATCTTTCATATCTACAGCTCTGCTAATTCCTACATCAAAAGTATGTAATATAGAAAGGCAAAAAACATACAAAAACTCTCCTATCTTCAATTTTATTGAAATAAAATGTTCACATAGTGAAAAGTAGAATCTTAAGTGCATATGCAAAATACCTTAAGTGTACATAACAAATGTATACATCTATACAGTTACATACATTTTAAAACAAATGCATATTACAAATACATAAAACAAAAGCAAATATATACATCCCAGCAACTCCCATCCAAAGATAACAAAAATTTCCAACAAGAAAGTTCTCTTGTATTCTCTTACAGTTAATCTGCCTCCCCTAAAGGTAATCATTGTTCTGATTTTTCTCATTGTTCTGATTTTTCTCATCATTAAGAAAAGGTTGATGTTATCTGTTCTTAACTTTCATAAAAATTAAATAATATTATATGTAAACTTTTGCGTGTGGGTTTTCACTCTATTTTTTTGATTAATTTTTATCATGTAACATATCAGTAGTGAATTTTTATTGTTGGGTATATTTAATTTTATAAATATATGACTATTTTCTTTTTGATGGCTATTTGGGCTGATGCCAGTTTTGCTACTATGAATAAAGCTGCTATTGTACAAGATATTTTGTGGGTGTACTTTTAAGTGGAATTGCTAGGTAACAGGTGGCTGTGTTTTTATTTAAAAAATCTGTGAAATTGTTTTCCAGTGTTGTTGCATAACTATATACTTCCACCAACAATGCATGAGAGCTCCAGTTGCTCTAAATCCTTATCAACATTTGGTATTGTCAGTCTTCCCAATTTTAGCTTTTCAGTGGTTGTGACATGGTATCTGTCTCATTATGGTTTAAAATTTAAGTTCCCTGATGACTAATAATGTTTGACATCTTTTCATGTATTATTAGTGTTTGTGTAATTTTCATTTGTTAGTGATCAAATCTCTTTCCTTTTTTTAAAAATTGGGTTATCTGTCTCATTATTATTGAGTTGTCAGAGTCACATACATTTTGACTACAGGAGTTGCCCCCACCTACTTTCATGGCAGACATGTTGGTAACTAGAGATATATCACAGCATAACATGAATGGAGATGTGTTGTGGCTGGTAAGGGAAGAAAAATAACCATGCTTTGAAAGAGTTGTAAGAATTAGCTTGTGTGTACTGGCAGAAGCCAGGAGGATACCCTTAGTATTAGATATTTAGGATGTTTGACTAAAGAAGCCAGAGCGTGAAACTGGATACATTTAGATTTATTGACTCAGGGCATGCTCTCAGGACACAGACTTCAACACTTACACAAGGACCTCAGGGAATGAATAGGCAAGTCCACTGCTAGGGTGGCAGTCTCGAGCCTGGAAAAAGAAATTGCGGATGACCAGTGAAGTGAAAATATCTGAATTGTCCTAGAAAAAGGTAGAGGAAGGAATAAAGGGGTTGAGGAAATTAGCAATGCTGCAATTGTTACATAATGTGAGGCCAGAAGATGAGAAAAGAATTATGACCTAAGGAGGGGCCTGAGGATCCACCATTCAAGAAGACCATTAGGAATGCATTAGTGTGAAGTGCCCAAGACTAAGTTCAGTGATGGCTCTCCTCTGCAGAGGTTAGGGGATAAATGCTGTGAAGATTCAGGGACCTGCCAATGTAATGAAGTTTTTAGAGTTTCAGGAGGTGCTAGAATATCTCTTTCAATGTAAAAGGATCATTGTTATGCTTTGTATCCCCTGCCACAAAGGGGCCTTTTTGACTTCTGAAGGCAATAGATTCCAAACCTAGGAATGCAGCTCCAGCCCTTATAATGGGTAATATGGAAGGTTTCAAGCTTTTTTTGTTTGTTTGTTTTTGAGATGGAGTCTCGCTCTTTCACCAAGGCTGGAGTGCAGTGGTGTGATCTCAGGTCACTGCAACCTCCACCTCCCAGGTTCAAGCAATTTTTCTGCCTCAGCTTCCTGAGTAGCTGGGATTACAGGTGCTCATCACCACACCCAGCTAATTTTTCTATTTTTAGTAGAGATGGGGTATGGCCATGTTGGGCAGGCTGGTCTCAAACTCCTGACCTTGGGTGATCCATCTGCCTTGGCCTCCTAAAGTGCTGGGATTACAGGCATGAACCACCGTGTCCTGCCATCTCAAGCTTTGAGTAGTGCCCAGAGCAAGAAAGAAAGAACACCACAGACCCAGGCTGCAGCACAAGCAGCTATACTACTTGGGCCATTTGATCCAGCATACCCCATGGTCTTGAAAGTGTTGGTGGTAATCAAGGATTCAGTGTGGAATTTATGGCAGGACCCTGTAAGAGAGATACAATGTGGGCCTCTGGCAGAGCGGAGGAAAGGTGATGTCATTCTCAACAAAGAATTACATGCCTTTTGAAGAACAGCTTCCTGAGAGACAAGTAACACTAGACCTTGGGGCACTAAGTGACCCATGTGTGGAATTAAGTTTGGTTCTGTTGGACATACCAGGCCATAATTCAGAAAGGCCTAGTCACATTCACTGCTAAGACGAAAATGATAAATCCAGTAGCTTGAGCAGGACCAAAGGAACACGTGTAATTTGTACTAATGCACCACTGTTCCTTCACATGTATGATTATATGGAGGGTTCTCATGATTCCAGTTGAAGAAAGAAGAAATACCTTGAGTTTGTTATATGGGTGGGATGGCTCAATATTTGGGTGCAACCTGAAAACAGATGGTAATTACATTATAGCCACATTCAGAGATAAGAATTTGATGAGAACCCCCACACAGACCTGTGGGCCTCTTTTGTTCAGCTTCATGCTGTCTGGATTTAGTTCCTCCCAAATTACAGGCGTTTAATCTTACCCAGACTTCCTCATTATCAGTGAAAAGCCTATGCTCTACTTTGGTTTTACCCCCTGTACCCTGGTTCTGAAACTATTCCCAAACTACAAAGAGAAATATGGTTTACTTCTTGCATTTCCTTTCTCTGAATGATTACAATACTTGTCTGCCTGTTGTTCAACTCCTGAAAGCAGTTGTCTCCTATAGTTTTTTCAGTTTGATAGTTATTATGGTGGAAAGGCAAGTCCCCAAATGGTCACTCCATTATCTCATGAACAGAAGTTCCTCTCTCCTCTCTTTTGAACTGAGTTAATATAGAGACACAGGTGAAGAGTTCAAAACAGTTAATGGCAGTAGGGTCTTGAATTTAGTTCCAATTCACAGTGCATTGTTATATCCATACATCCAGGATGGCAAATTATTGCATCTTTAATTTGTTGTAATAATTCTGTTTGATTACAAACACTTTTCAGTTTTGTGGGGCAGGTCTGGACCCAGTGAAAAAGTATGACATAATTAGGTTTCGAAGGCTGCAGGGTCATAGGAGGGGAATATCATGGCCCACATGGTTTATACTGTGGACCCTTTTTTAAACCAATGTTTTTAAATAAGCAGTAGAAAAGTGATTTGATAGAGCTGAAAAGTCCTGACTTCAGCAAATGGGTTGGGATTCCCCTTGTGGGTTACATCTCCTATTTTTCTTTTCTTTTCTTTTTTAGTTTTGAACGGACAAATGAATGCCTCCCAGATGGAAATGGTTTGAGTTGAAGAGGCACATAGCATGGGCAGGTGTGGGGTTCTTTACTATTCCTGGCAGGTTTTTGCTTCTTCCCTTTTGTATGCCACATCTCCCAAGTCCTCCTCGTTGGCATTTAATACTGGTTCTGAAACAAGACAACATGGAAAGTCTTATGTTAGACTGTATGCCTGATAAATGCCTGCAATTTCCTGTGGATCTATTTTACTGAGGGCTTCTGTCCCTGAAAAGGAAAACTGAAGATCCAAACAGCTCAATTAGCAATTGTTTTGAGCATTCACTTTTGGACCAAAAGATGTTTGGCTAATTTTACAGTTGGCTTTAGCTGGAGTCATTACTGAATGTCTCCTGCATACATTATGGCATATTCAGAATGTAAAAATTCTCATTTTGGTGGCAGCAACTCAAGTGGAAAACTGAAAATCCCCAAACAGAAAATTAGCAAACACTTGTTCTGTCATAGCTCAAGCATGTGGTGTTCTTTTCTACCCCTGAACAAAATTATCCTGGCCTCCTAACCAATGCATGAAACTGTTTTACAACATCTCAGGGGAAAGGCACTCGTTGCTACCCATGAGCTGATTATTTAATCATGAAAGACAAGCCTTTAAATAAGAGAGATAGAAATGTCTTCAGGAATAGTCACTGGGGACGTCAGGACTTAGAGAGATCTTTGCATAACTCAATATTCTAATATCAGGGATGTTGGAATGAGTATCAGAGGGGGTGTAGGTAAATGCAGCTTGATCGATACTCAACATAAAAAAGCAGTTTTCCCATCTCACCATCATATTTTATTGAGTAAATGGATTATATTAATGTTGAGCCAAGGATATGAACCAGAGGAAATTTCTAAATATTAGATCATTTTTTTCCTCCTTTTTACTACTTGATTTTTGTTGCATAGTGGATAATATTTTAAATATGATATTTACCCCTTTTGCCTTTTTTTTAAATAAATGAGGAAACACCTTATAACACTCACCTACCCCCCCACACCCACTCTTGTCCTGTGGGTAGGATTAATGCTTAATGCAGAGAGGAAGTGAGTTCATGCTTGTCTTTGAATTTAAAAACTGATTTTAAAGCCCAGGGCAGAGACAATAAATATTTGAAAATGAAGTGTGTGTCTTTCTGTATTGTCATAACCTCCTTTTTGTTGTCATTGATTATTTCCTTTTGTTTTTGTTTATTAAGCATCAAAATCTACAGTTTATGCCCTAAGTAGCAGATTTGGAGCTAACTGATAAGAAGACTGCTTTATCCCTAGAAGGTAGATAAGGGCTGGAACTGGGAGGAGGGCATTCAACATAAATGTGACCACAGCTAAGGCTTGAGGGAGTCCCTGTTTCCTCCCCGCTGCCAGCACCTCCAGTTATGGGGAAGGGATTGACAGAAACTTCAGCAAGTTTGGGGAGAGAATTTGTAGACAGAGAGAAACTGCACTCAGTCCTTGGGAGAAGCCTAGGAAAATGAAAAAGAATCCAGAATTTGTCTACTCTCAGAGATCGGGGCAGCCATTTGTGGAAAGGGTAATGTGCTATGTGCAGGAATGAGAGGGACTAGGGCAGCACTCTGAGTCTTTATCATGCCCCAGAGTGGAATGAGGGAGCATCCAAATGTTTCCATGGGGCAGGGGCAAGAAAGCAGCCTAGAGACAGCTAGCAGCCTTAAGGAGCCTCAATAGGAAAGAATCAGAGTGACCTCCAGCAGGGACCTGATACCTGAGGTCCTAGCAGGACTGTTGACATCAGCACTTGCTGCAACAGGGGTGGCAGAAGACCGTGGAGGTCAAGGGGTGGCCATGGGCATGCTATTCACCCTACCACTGTCCAATGCTCCATAAACCCCTGCCCCAACCCAGCCCTGACAGGGCTAAAAACCCTGAACTGCCTATTCTCAAACCTAATTTGAGGACATTGACTCAGAACAGACTGAGTGCAGCTGGAAATCACTAGATAAAATTGCTATTGCTAGGTAGAAAAACAGATGTTTGAGATAGAAACTAAGTTCAGTGGGAAGAAAAATATAAACAAAATTGGATTTTTGATATTTATATTTGTAACCTTTGAAATTTATAATCATTTCAATTGGGTTTACTATTCATATGAATATTCTTATTCATAGCTGAAATTGACACATCCCTCTAAAAGCCTCCCCCTGGTCACTCTTTGCCCCCAGGTAGCAGTGAAATTTATTCCATACACTGAGGTCTTCCAAGATTCAATTTATTTCTTTAGTGGTGCTTATGACTTGTCACGTTTTACTGCAGATATATATTGTAAATAATACATTATTTATATATTATACAACATCATTCTTAGAGAGGTTAAGTTATTGATAAATGATGAACTCCAAGTCATGCCATCACATTTTCTTGGTTTCTAATACTCTGGTTATTCTCTTTCAGTTGTTCTCAATCCTGGCGTTATATTAGAATCACCCGGGATTCTCTTAAGAAATACCAAATGCACTGGCCCGATCTGGAATCAGGAGGCTAGAAAATAAATTCTTTTCTCCCTCTCTGCCTCCCTTCCTTCCTTCTTCAGTGCTCAATGTCCCTCCCACTCTCTTTCTCTACTTTGCAGCCAGGGCTGAGAACAATCTTCTTAGACCATACTGCCTCTGACTTTTACCCTCTTTGTTCCTGTGACTGACATGCAGGCTAAAGACTACCCTGTCAGCTTTGTAGATAAGCTAGAAACAATATAGCCAGCAAATAATCCAATATTGGGTCATATTTGATGGAGGAGCATCTAGGTAACTGATTTTCAACTCTTTTGTTCCCTTATTATTTGAGGTCACCAAAGGCAGACGAGAACAATGATTTTGCATAATGAATACAAATATTGGTTGAGGGAATAATTAGGCTGCAGACTCATCATGATTGTCACCCTGGAGGCCTCAAGGAAGGGGGTGGCTATTTGTCTATATTGACCCTAGTAGATGCACCAGAGGACTCTATTCCCCCAACATCCTTTCTGGCAGTTGATAATTAATAAAACTAATCATAACAGCCATTACCATTGCTGGGATTTTTTTTCCTGCTAATTGCAATTTTAGTGAAAGGGTCAAGAACTATATTGCTGGAAATGAACATCAACAGAGCCTATTGTTTAGCTCTGAATAGACAGTGAGTACTGGACTAGCTGGATCTCTCTGCACATTGAGCCTTTTGTACCATTAATAGGTCCTGTTTTTAACTTCCAGAGTTCATATCCAGGTGCATGTAGGGGCAATGTCAGTGAGGATGAGATGAGGTGGAGAGATGTTGAGCAGCAAAGCAGGAGGGAAGGGAAGGAAAGCAAACAAATAGGCATCACTTGATGATGGAGCTTTTTCTCTCACGTTTATAATATTTTAATTCGTGCCACTGCCTTCCTCTACTATCCCGGAACTCTGCACCTTGGAAATAAATATAAAGCTCATTTGTTAGCACTTTGCTAACAGTCTCTTTTCTGGACCTTGAAGCCTGGGATTGCTTTTCTAGGAGTTGTGGGTCAGAATGTTGCTTGATTTTAGGTCCAACCCTCTCTGCCTTATGTATGAACTGTGTACCTTTGAGCAAATCATTACCCACCTGTAAATCTCAGTTTCCTCAGTTGTTGAGGTGGGGTGATAAAAATGGCCCTCTGCCAGTTTTCACCAACATGACTGACTGCCTCTATCTTCATGCCTCTGTCTTCATCTTTGCCATTGGAGCAAAGCCTTGTTCCCTGGGCCTGGGTGAGAGCCTAGCTGCTCTCAGGTGCATGGTGTCAATTTCATTTTGATGTAGGTCTCAGCTTGTGCTGTCATGTTTGATAATCTTTCACACAAAAGCAGAGTTTTTTGTTGTTGTTAAAACCACCTATATTTTGTGCAAATAAAGGATCTCAAACTTATTGGGGTTGTGGTGTCATTTGTATCAACTTGCTCAACCTTTAAATAACTGGCTAAAATGATGACTACTGATGCTGCCGCTGGCGCCAAATATCTGTTGATATTTTATTGGGTTAAAGCTGGAATTTCCAGGGTTATAGTATATAATTATGAGTGGATATTATTTATGTTACCAGTGTGATGCTGGATGTTATTTTTTTTTAACTATAAAACTGTAAACACACTGCAAAATATAGTTTTATTTTAATGTAACTGAATAGTCAGATTCTATTCTTTTGTCCTCAAGAAAATCCTTTGGAAGCAATTGTATGGATAAACAGCATGGCTTGAAAATTTATAAGGTGAAAGCAATGTATTTAAATCAGCCAGCACATTGTGGGATGTTTACTAAGTGGTAGGTATAATGATGATGATTAAGCACAAGCATTTACTCAGTGTCAGCTCTGTGCCTGGGACTGCATTAGGTGCTGGGAATACATGGTTGGATATAGTCCCTAACCCAGTTTGTTCAGGGCCTAGCTTTCTTCATTATATGACTTTTTGGTTATATGCCTACTGGTAGGGAAAACTCTTCATTGTTTACAGCAGAATCAGTTGGCAGGCAGCCTGGTCTGAGGTTGAGTTAGATTCTGTCAATCTTCCTGTCTTCTGATCCATCCTTCTGTTCCAGGGTACCCACACCTCATACAATTTACTGTGCTTCTCAGCTATAATACAGTATGGTGCCACTTAAAACTTAGGCTCCAAAATTACCTCTTTTACCTTAATATTTCCCAATATATTTTCCTATATTGATATCAATAGAAAATAATACTAGTGAGAAAATTAATTTTAAAGATGTTACTAAAGTGTCAGAAGGGGGAGATTGCCTAATTTCTATATTCATTCCTTCCTTTATATTAGTCAACAATCTTTTATTGATCCTCACAGATAGTAGTGACACAAGATAAGGAAGTCATAGTAATCCCTGGCTTCAGGGAATTTACATTGAAAAATTTTGGAATTTTTT
Organism: Colobus angolensis palliatus; assembly: GCF_000951035.1. NCBI lineage: Eukaryota > Metazoa > Chordata > Mammalia > Primates > Cercopithecidae > Colobus > Colobus angolensis. Next base: position 8,042,996 of record NW_012115066.1, on the reverse strand, counting down.
TAATTTTTTTGGGCTAAGTAAGAGAACAACAAAACATGAACATTTCCCATTTTATTACTTTCTTCTCTCTTCAGGCTAACTCATTTCTGGGTATTCCAAACACGGTAATTTTATGAAAAAATAAAGTTATATATTTTTATATGTCTAACCTAATAAGGTAACCTCAAATCTGTAAAGGGTCTGGAATTAGTATTACATGTATTTAAATTTACTCAACATATCCTTATAAAAGACATCTATTTTATCATGCCTTTTAAATCCCTAGAAAATTTTTAATCTTAATGTGTGGACCTACTCAGCTATATATGCAACTCAAAATTATCCATGTTAACTAAAAAGACCAAAATTTCAGGTCCAAAGGGGAGGGTATATTTAAGTCCTCAGATGAGAGAATGATAGAAGTAGAAGAAAATTTGGAGGAACTCTTATGGTGAAGAGCCTGGGATTTGAAGTCACGCACTAGGATCAAATCCTTTTCCATCACTAAATTGTTATGTTATCTTAAGCAATTCACTTGGGCTCTTTGAACTTCAAACTTGTGAAATGAGTTTATAATACCTCAGAGGGTTGTAGTCAGTATTAAAAATGAGAATATAAAATGTTTAGTACAATGCTAAGGCATGTGGGAAGCACCTGATAAATGTTCACATTCTCATTTTATGGACGAGGATACTGAGAGTGAGAGAGGATATTTACTTGTCTGAGATCACACAGAAAGCTGATAACCCAAGTTCAATACTCCTTCCAGTCTATACCAAGACACACTGAGGTAATTTCACCATATTTGTTTTTTAATACATTGTGTATTGTATATTTAAAGTACACAACATGATGTTGTGGGATACATATAGTAGTAAAAATGGTTACTATAGGGAATGAAATTAACATAAATTATATTAATCATCTCACACAGCTACCCATTTTTTTGTGGCAAGCACAACTGCAATCTACTCATTTAACAAAAATCCTGAATATAGTATGCTATCATTAACTGCAAATACACTATCATTAACTGTCCTCATGCTGTACATTAGATCGCTATATTTGTTCATCCTATGTATCTACTACTTTGTATCCTTTCACCTACATGTCCCATTTTCTTCACTCACCCCATCCTGTCCCTGGTGCTATGGTTTGAATATTTGTCTCCTCTGAAACATAGGTTGAAACTTAATCCCCAGTGTGTCAGTATTTAGAGGTGGGGCTTTAAGAGATGATTGGATCTGAGGGCTCTGCCCTCATAATCCATTCATTAATTAATGAACTAATGGGTTAATGGATTAATGGATTATCATGGGAGTGAGACTGGTGGCTCCATAAGAAGAGGAAGAGAGACCTGAGTTAGCACACTCAGCTCCCTTGCCTTGTGATGCCTGGGGACTTTGCGGAGAGTCCCCACCAGCAAGAAGGCCTTCACCATATGTGAACCCTTAACCTTGGACTTCTTAACCTCCATAATTGTAAGAAATAAATTCATTTTCTTCATAAATTACTAAGTTTCAGGTATTCTGTGAAAAGCAACAGAAAATCGACTAAGACGCTGTGTAACTACCGTTTTATTCTCTATCTCTTGATAGAGACAAACTTGACTTTTTTATTTTTTTTGATTCCACATAAAACTGAGATCATGCAATGTTTTCTTGCTGTGTCTGGTTTATTTTACTTAGTATAATGGCCTCCAGTTCATCTATGTTGTGACAAATGTCAGGAAAGTCTCCTTTTTTAAGGCAGAGGCATAGTTTCTTTATCAATTTTTCTATCAGTGGACACTTAGGTTATTTTCGTATCTTGGCTCTTGTGAATGGTGCAATGACCATGGGACAGCAGTTATCTTCAAGAGGTGGTGATTTCATTTCCTTTGGGTGTATAGCCAGAAAAGGAATCCCTGAGTAATATGGTACCTCTGTTTTTAATTTCTTTAGGACCCTCCATACCATTTTCCATAATGGTTGCACCAATCTACATTCCCATTAACAGTGTACAAGGGTTCCCCTTTTTGCACACCCTTGCGAACATTTGTTGTTTCTTGTCTTTTTGTTAATAACCATCCTAACAGGTGTGAGGTGATACTGTTATTCTGATGTGCATTTCTCTGATGATTAGTGATGTTGAGCATCTTTTCATGTATTTGCTGGCCAACTTTATATCATCTTTTGAGAAATAGGTCTTTTGCCCATTTTTTAACTGGGTTATATGTTTTTTTGCTATTGAGTTGTATGAGTTCTTTATAAATTTTGAATATTAGCCCCTTCATGAATATATGGTTTGCAAACATTTTTTCCCAAGCTGTAGGTTGTCTTTCATTTTGTCAGTTGTTTCCTTTGCTGGTACATAAGCTCTTTAGCTTTATGAAGTTTTATTTATTTATTTATTTACTTACTTACTTTATTAACATGAACTTTTGGTGTGATAATAAAAAAAATCGTTGCCAAGGCTAATGTCAAGAACCCTTTCCCCCTATGTTTTCTTCTAGAAGTTTTATGGTTTGAGGTCTTACGTTTCAGGCTTTCATCCATTTTGAGTTGATTTTTGTGTATGTTGTAAGATAATGTTCTAATTTCCTTCTTTTGAATGTAATGCCAGCTTTTCCAGGATTAAATTTTTAAGAGCCTATCCTTTGCCTATTCTGTCTTCTTGGTGCCCTTGCCAAAAATTAGTTGACCATATATATTTAGATTTATTTCTGAGCTTTCTATTCTGTCTCATTCGTCTATGTGTCTGTTTTTATTCCAGTAACATATCACTATATTTCTGAAGTTGAGTGCTGCCCTTGGGCTCCCAACCCTGCATGAGGATTCTTGGAACTTTCAGGTCTGCCCAGAACCTAGACAGAGTTCCCTTCATGCTTGTGCATCTGGGTGTTCATGCATGTGCATGAGTGCCCCTGTGTCTGTGTTCACAGATACCCACAACTCGATCCATCTCCTCAATCCTCCTAGAGTAAAGCACGGATACTTTGTTTTGCATTCTTTTGATAGAATTAAAATCCTCTGTTTAAGGAAAGAAGAAACAGGCAAAACAAATTTAGACTTGGCACTTTTGCCATCAGTTGCATTTAGCAGCTTAATAAACATGGAACATACAGAAGGATGTCTCAGGATCTGAGAGACTCATAGGAGTGCCACACACGCGGTAGGTTCTTCTCAAAGTTGACTGTGGAACAGAACCACATAAAGAAAGGGCTTGTTAAATAACAGATTGCTGGGCTCTATCCCCAGAATTTCTGATTTGGCAGGTCTGTAGCTGGACCCTAGAATTTGCATTTCTAATAAGTTCCCTGTTGCTACTGATGCTGTTTGGCTGGTGATCACACTCTCAGAACCACTGCTTAGATCTTTACCAAGGAGTGCTTCCCAGCCTGAAGAATGATTATTCTGGGCAAGGAAAGCCTGCAGATTTAGTGTTTTCACAATGAGTTCAGCTGTGCCGAAAGTGCCAACAAAGAGGAGAAATACTTCTTTATAAATGGGGTCGTGTTCTGGGATAAATCATATGATGACTTACTCTCTGAGACAAGTGCCACATTTGGTGAAAACATAAGAGTTATTTATCAGATATGGGAAACTCAAATTTCATTTTCAAAGGCCAGATTTTCTTTAGACAGATGGAAAGAGCTTGAACTTTAGCCTTCTGTGATCAAATTATGGTCTACAATTTATTTGCTTTAAAGCCTTGAACAAAACCAGTTAATTTCTATAAACTCATCTAAAAATGAAGATATTAATACCTATTCTTGAAAGGTTCTTGTGAGGGCTTGATGTAGTGGTTGGCTAACAGTAGAAACTGAATAAAAAGTAAATATTTGTGTTATTATTCAGGTGACTTTCCTGTCATTTTCCTTTAGAGTGATAAATGAGAGGATGAGTCCATACTTGTCTATGGGCTAAACCCCCAAATATCTTTTCCCTTCAGTCTATCATTGCAGTTAAAATTCACACAATTCCACTTAAAAGCCTTTATTGATTTAATGCCAAGCTAAACAGGATTGGTGGTTCCATACATCATTCAATTCAATGTGCACATGTTACAGGCTAACAGATGAAAAAGAGTTAATTATATAGAAAAATGATTTGATTTTTCAAAGACATGAAAACCAGTATTCATGTGACCAGTTGTTGACATTTTTGAGGGTCACAAAAAATAAGGTAAACAAACAAAAACCAACGTATTCATAGAGAGTTAGAAAATCTGATGAAAGAAATTCATACGATTATATACAAAAATATTTATTATAATTTATGAACAATTTATGGGATTTTTCAAGAGCACTTTTACCTATGTGGATTTTATGTCTAATGTAGTGACTGTAGTGCCTCAATTGTATGTAAGAAACAACTCTCCCAACTTCACTAATTTTATAATTTGCCATTTAAAACACATTTTCATAAATTGATGGCAATTGTGTGTAGATATTGTGCTGGGTAAATGCTCACTTATTGGTAAATGCCAGTTGTGTTGGGTAAATGCTCATATAATGTAAATGGTCAGTCCTGTCTTTGATTTTTAAGACTTTATTATTCTTGAAGTAGTGTCAGGGTTAGTGCCAAGGAACAACACTGAACTTAATTTCTTATTCCTAATTAGGTAACTCCTTGTGGATGATTATAAGTTCATTGGTTAATTGATCCTATTTGACAGTCAGACAATGTGACTCTACTCTCAAGGAAGTTATCTGTGGACTGAAGTAGGTTGCAGCAATAGAGAATCAGGTAACAAGAATGTTGCCGACCTAATTAACCTCTAGAGGGAGTTTCAGACATCATTTCCAGTCCGCTCCCCACCCTGATACCTTGCCATTCAAAGATGAGCAAGTTGCCAGTGTGTAAAGGAGTAGGGTGGCATTCTCAAGGACACATGATTGAACAAAAGTTTCCAGAGAAAAGCTTTAAGTGGAGAAACAAAAGGGTTTTATCTAAAACATGAAGGTGGCTCCCTCTTCCCTGAGTCTGCTGTAGTTGGGTAGTTTACTATTTTCTTCAGTAGGATGGGATAGGGAATGAGTCTTTTAGGCTCATTCTTTTCAGGTCATACCAGACATTATTTAGTTTCATTTTGTGTACTCCTTTTACTCTCTGTGTACTAAGATCCAGGAAGTCCAAATCAGTGTGTGACTCTGGAGTAGAGGCGGATGATCGAAGGTGATTTAAATTACCTAGAGTATACAACATGTGACACAGCATGTGATAAGCTAAATAGAAGACCAGCTGGTAGTATGGGTCCAAGATCCATCCAGTAATAATGAACATACATTTGGGCATGTACCACTTTTGTGATTGCTGGTAGCATAAGAGCAATTCTTTCCATAGTCCAATAATGTCCTATCTGTGTGTCCTCTCATCAGGGCTAAGGATCATCAATAAAGATATCATCTCACTGTTACATGGTGCATTTGCTAACATTAAAAAGTGCTTAAAGGCTAGGAGTGTTGGCTCATACCTGTAATCCCAGTGCTTTGGGAGGCAGAGGCAGGAGGATTGCTGGAGCCCAGGAGTTCCAGGCTGCAGTGAGCTATGATTATGCAACTGCACTCTAGACTGGGAGGCAGAGTGAGACTCCATCTCCAAATGCTTTAAAATGCATTTGAATGTGTCATAAAATATATGAATTCATATATAATGTTTTTACTTACATAGTAGAATTTCAGGTGAAACAAAGCACTATTGATATTTCTTGCCATTCAGCCACTTTGGGTTCTGCTTATCCCTGGGCTCTGGAGCAAAATAAAGTCTTCTGGTTCCTTGTAGCCTGTGCGTGTGTGTGTGTGTGTGTGTGTGTGTGTGTGTGTACTGTGTGCTTCTACTGTTATTAGTGTTATGGACTAAAATGGTCATGGCAGTGATTTCTAAGTCATGGGATTATAAGTGACCTACTTCTTCTCTCTCTTTATATATCTTCCTCTTTTTTAAAAATACATTTTTGGCCGGGCAGGGTGGCTCACGCCTGTAATCCCAGCACTTTGGGAGGCCGAGGTGGGCGAATCACGAGGTCAAGAGATCGAGACCATCCTGGCCAACATGATGAAACCCTATCTCTACTAAAAATACAAAAAAGTAGGTGGGTATGGTGGCATGCGCCTGTATTCCCAGCTACTTGGGAGGCTGAGACAGAATCACTTGAACCCGGGAGGCGGAGGTTGCAGTGAGCTGAGATCGTGCTGCTGAACTGCAACCTGGTGACAGAGCGAGACTCTTGTCTCAAAAAAAAAAAATACATTTTCACAATTATCATTTATTACTTTAAAACAAAGCAAAAATAATTTAAGGAGATTCATCATTTAATCCCTAAAGCAACCCTATTATATAAGTGACAGTGATATTAATCTCTCTCTGTTTCAGTTTCTAACAGGATTAAATAATTTGACCTTAGGATCTTATCTGGCAAAACCAGGACTCAAAGCCTGGCTTTCCGACTCACTCCAAAATGCCAAACAGGCCTAATTGTGATTTTTTTTTCTTTTTTTTTTAAGCAACATCTGAGTCTCCTTAATATTCACTTTCCTTCAGGACCCCACAGTCGCAGTGCCATTCCATGATCTTTCCCTCCAGTGCCTCACCAAGATTGGACTTTGTGGATGTCTGTTAGTCAAATACTCAGGAGAAACAGTCTGAGAGAAAGGGGCACCATAGGGACTATGAAAGGACTGAACTTTTCTTGCCTATCTTTTTAAAAAGCTTACATTCCTTATATTTTAAAGCTGGATTTCATTGGGTACATTCGCAAGGACCGGGAAGACTTATTAGAATTCAATGCCTGCTGTCTTCAGAAAGACAATTTACATATGGCACCAGCTCAGACATGCTTCTTCTAATTCATTTGAAGGGCACTGAAGGAGATCAACAGGGTTTAATATTCACCTACAGTCTCACTTGTTAACGTGGGTTTATGGTCTCATTTTGGCCTGGCTACCTTCCAGAAGGATTTACCAGAGTTCTTGTGAAGAGGCCAATGTTTGGCTGAGGGGAAGGTGAGCCCAAAGCCAAAAATTGGGTTTCTACTGGCCCAAGAATGTAGCTGACAAGGCAGAAATGGCCAACATCTAGGCTAGGGGCCACTGCTTCTGCCCCCATGGCTGTGGCAATCATTGCTAATTGATTTGTTGGTCTAGTTTGCATACAGTCTCAGGACTCTTGATCACATCACTCTAGGAAATAACAACCAACGGACCATACTTGTCATGCAACAAGTTAAAACCTATTTGCTACCCCTGGAAATAGAGTGGGCATGGAATAGGAAAGTGCTTGGCTAAGACAGTCTGTGTATATGTATTTGCAGCACCACCACCATGTTTTATTTCATTTTATCATTTCAAGTTTACAACATTTTTCTTTGATTGTGTTTCAGTTTCTCTGGATGCTCTTTAAATTGTCTCATGAGGAAGTGAACACAACATGTCATTCCAAGAATGATCTGATTAGAGTAGAGCCGAGAAAGCAGGATGCTCACCTTAGAAAGTTCTTTATCTATTGATGTAGTAATATTTTTTACCTCCTAGAATATGTGTTACTGTTAATCTATGTTTACCCTACAAAATGTTCAAAGAACAAAAGTATTCTTTGAACACACACATAGGATACATCTATCCTTATTAAATTTTATTATAAGATTTGGTCCATTAGCTCAACATTTGGCAGACATTTGATGGAGAATTCCTTTGTAAAACACGTTTTCTCTTTCTGCAAGCTTTTCTCACCTACAGATGTGATTAGCAATGTCCTGTATCTTCATTTATGAAAGATCCATGATATTTAGTGTCTCTACATCGCTGTAGAAGAAGAGAGTACAACAGGTGCTTCTCCTTCTCTGAGTAATTTCCACCCATTCTTCAGTTCTCATATACCTTTCCCCTGGAAGACTTTCTTGACTTCCACCTCTGCTTATTTACCAGGATGTGTGACCTTGATAGATTAGGTGATTCATTTGTGATTTGAAAGGTCAAGCATTAGACACTATCCAAAGTCTCATACAAAAACCATAGAACTGCTTGGGTCTAAAAAACAAAACCCCAAACCCTGTCATAACTGTCAGAATTCTTTATTGTTTAAATCCAAAGCAGATTAAATAATGACTGAAAGAGGTGTTTTTATATGAAAATTATTTGCCACTTATGGCAAACTGAACCCAAGTTTTTCTTTCTCACTCTCCTTCCCTTTTGCCTTCATTGACTTTGCTAACTGCTAGAAGCAATATATATATATATATATATATATATAAAATCATCTCAGCTGCTAAATCAACATAGAGAAGATCAGTACTTTCCTTCCCAGGGGATGCATCAACCATCATTAAAGATGCAGACAGCAAAACAGCAATTTGAGCCTCAGAGAGCAGGTTGGAAAAGAATAATTTACAGTTGTGTTTCTGCTGCTGGCATTACACTAAATCACACCAAGTCCCTTCATTTGTTAGGCATGCTTTCAGTCTTGAATCAGAACAAGCCTATCAGGGTATATGTTGCCTCCATTTTTGAAAATAACATTTTATTTTTCAGAAATCTAGGGCCAAGAAAAAAATGAGTTTCCTACTTTGATGGAAATGCCTTATCTGTACTTGGACCATGGGCAGAGGAAAAGCATGGGGGTTGAATGTGAAGGCAGGACTTATGGCTGCGGAGTGGGAGAACAAAAGTCTCTTTTCCTCCTTTTCATTTTCAGAAAGCCTCAATCAATACCCCAATTGTAACTGCACCAAGGGGCATAGGAGCAGAGAATCCAATGCAAATGCATTAAAACCTTTTAAATTTGACAGACAGAGTGCAAAGGCAGATGTATTCTTGACATTGAATTTCGTGTATCAGAACAATGATTTCAAATCTCTTGTACAGAAGCGATCCTGGAATAGAAGAGTTTTGTGTCAGTTTAGTGTTGTCCTTTGTCTTCCCAGAATTTTATGTTGTTTTTTTAAAAAAAATGATAGGTTAGGATTTGGTTGAAATTATCAATAATAATGTTGCTTTGGAAGTTCTATGGGTCTTCAGTATAGATACATAGAATGTGGAAACCAACTAGACCACCATTACCCATTTTAAAAATGAGGATTTTGAGATTTAGACTGGAGAATACCTGGCCAGCTGAGGGCAGAGCTGGGGCTAGCAAAGTTCTGCTGGATCTTTGTCCCAATTCAACCTCCAGGTAAATTTTTTTCCATCTGGCCATGTCCATATGAGGTCATCAGCTGTGTGTCATCACTGCCATGGATATTCCACAATTTGAGGGCAGGAGCTCCAGGAGGCAGGGTAGCCTGTCCTAAGCAGGACATGGTATCTCTCACAGGCTCACACTCTTTTGATTCATGGATTTATTCTGAATTGAACATGTTTTTTTAGACAAAAGGCCTCATGGTTTTAGAAAGTTAAAAAAGGAAAAAGAAAAACAGACTTGGAGAGCAGAATAACATATGGAAACAATGAGTGAACATTTTGCTTTGATGATGTCAAGGGCACTTTTAAGTGCTCAAAGTTATTTTACTGTGAACAACAAGATACTTTTTATCTTTTGACATTTATGCCAGTCCTATCTCTTTCCCCTTTTGGTCATATGGATTGATTTTTAGTCTGTTATTCAGTGCAAGTATGAGTTAATGAGATCACCTGCCTCCCCTAAGATTAACAGGTGCCTGTTTTCAAAAGAAGAAAGTAAATTTTTCAATAATCCATTTAGTTCATTTCTCTCTCTCCCCACCACTCATTCTTTGCCAGATTCTGTGATATACAACATTGGTGTCCTTGTATATTAAGATACTGTTGATTGGCCTAATTTGAGAATCCAGTTCATAACTTTAGCCTCAGCAGGACTATCTACAAATGAACTAAGCTCTCCTATTTTTCTACTTTTTCTGTTTTCAATTTTGAGTGACCATCCTTGGTCTATGGTTGCCAGTCAAGGAGAACGAACCAGAAACACAAACCAGAGGAGAGCCATAAACCAGAGGAGATCAAACAGGCCGGAAGAGATCCACTGCCATCTAATCTGAGAGTTGTGGTTTCTGAGATAAAGGTTGAGGCAGCTAAGAACTGGCACACGGCTCTGTCAACTGCTCCACTGTGGACCAGTGATCCTCCTCCTCTGTTGTCACAGTCTTCACGTTCCCTCCTCTGCTCCCCTGTCGGCTTTAGTGCTATGAAACAAAGTTTCCCTAACACCAGGGAACTGCATGAATCCCTCTGAAGCTAGAATCCAAAGGAAGGAAGAACTCAAACAGAGTCCTGCAGAACACCTGGCAGTCGCCTCAGCGCTTCTGTGCTGTCCTTTTCTATTATTTGAAGTGAGAGTGCCACTCTGTTGAAACAAGTACAGGGAGTCTCTGAGATACCAGTTTCTGCCATACTCCCTTGTTAGGGTTCCATGATTTCCAGGGCAGAGTCTCAGCAGAGCCTTCTAAAGACACAGCCACATCCTCCACCAGGATTTGAAAAATCATGCCACATTCTTACTATTTCATACTTTGGCAACCCAAATTTAGTTAATGAATCTGGTATTAATGTAAACAGCAACATAGAGAGCTCAGTCTTTCTGAAGTTGTTTTGGGACCTTCAGGACTGACAAGACACAGTACAAATCCAGTTTCTGTCCTGAAAATCAAGAACTTTTTTTTTTTGTATGTAAAATTACTTTGCAAATTCTCCCTTGGCAATTTTCATGACAAGAAAGAATCATTTTTATAGGAAAATGAGTAAAATGCTCATGCAAAATTATCTTTAAAATGTCAGGATTTAAAAAATATCAAAGATAAGAAAGTAGTTTGAGAGAAGGAGAAACTTATGAAACTTACCAAGCTTGCAGAATATTAAAATGGTTTTGTCACAAGTTATAATAGAATTTTGTTTTCCTAAGTCTTACTGTTGAGGGTCTGATTTTGGATGTAAGGGACTCCTGTCATTGATAAATATAATGGGACATGTGATATTTACTGAAATGCATTTTATCTGTGCCTTTAGGATCACAAACAGCAACTATTTTAGAGTATATTAGGAAACAGATCAACTATTTCATTCCTTTTTGTCTGCATCTTCACATGGGCATGGCCATACATGTAATGTACACACACATACACACACACACACACTCACACCTATCCATTCCAAGCAAATGTTTGAAGGAAAACATTACCTTGAAAATGAACAAAAAGGAAAGTATATACATTGCTAATGTGATTTTGAATCTAGACAAAAACAAGACCAGGCAATAGTCAAGTGTTCTTCAGAATATGTTATCGTCAGTTAATTTTCTTCTGTGATTATTCACTTCATAACTGCAAAAAATCAGCAGTGTCATCCCAGAATTGTACAAATATAATTGAATCTTTTCATAGAGAAGATCTATAAGCCATAGTAGCAGCTGTTGCCCACATTTAGCAATTATAGGCTTATTATTTAGTATTTATTAAACACCAGTAGTATCAGGGTGCTATAAAATGCGTGTTTTTACTTAGTATATTTTCTTTGAAGTTGCTGTTAAATGGGCAAGAAAAAGTGGGCAGACAGAAAAAAAAGAGAAATACTTTTGGGAGAATGCTAAAATAGTTTTGCAAGGTTCAATAATACATGATTCAGTACAGCTGATTCTGGTCATGTTGGAAATGTCTTGAGGATAACATGTCTCGATGGATGGGAAGGATATATGTACAGGGAATAATGAGTCTTAAGTCTGTATGATGAAGTGAAAACAGGCCTCAAAGTCAGGCACATTATGGATTTGAATGTATTGACTCATAATTTGCAGGACTCCATAGGGGCAGAGTAACTTAAATTCTTGATATTATAGAAGTTTTGAGAAACTTTTCTTCACCACTTAGTTTGACATAGCATGTGGGGGGTGTTTCTCAGATCCTGCTTCAATGCACAAGGTGATGCAAACTTTACTCCACTCATAAATACTTTATGCCTAGGCACGGCACAATATAGTAAGAGGAATTGATATTGTACTATCAGAACCTCTAAACATATCTCAGATTCCTCTCCTGTTCCCAACTCAGAATCGCACATTTCTAATCTTGGGGGTTGGGGGCTGGGGACTGAAGAGGGGGGTTGGTTAGCTAGCCTTTTCTCTTCTAAGACTTCGTGGAAATGTATCTAGTCCTGATTTGCCATCTTCTCTACCTCCTTCTATTCTTTCAACTCCCAAAGATTCTCCTTGCCTAATAATTCCTCCATAGAATTCTGGCTTCTCTACTTCCTAGATGTGTGATCTCAATCAACTTCTCTAAAACTCTGCTGTCTTACTGGGGAAATTGCTAGAGTAACATAACTCAGCATTGTAGATATTATTTTAAAATACATTATAGTTATTCATGTCATTTATACACAAAACAGTAGGGTAGGTGCTATAAAGAAAGATGACTTGTACCCTCAAGTAACTTAAAATCTGGAAGAGAAAGGAAGACACAGTAATGAAACTATAATATAAGAGAGAATAAATTATAAGTGCAGTATTAGCAAAGTTTCAGGATTTAAAATCAACTCACAAAAATCAGTTGCATTTCTCTGTACTAACAATGAACAGTCTGAAAAGGAAATTAAGAAAATTTCATTTACAATAAAGTTTTAAAAATATTTAGGAATAAATTTAGCCAAGGAGGGAAAGGGCTTATACACCCAAAATAAAATAAACATTGCTGAAAGAATTTAAAGAAGACACAGATGCATTGAAAGGCATTCTGTGTTTATGGATTAGAAAACTTTATATTGTAAAAAAGGATGAGTTCGTGTCCTTTGTAGGGACACGGATGCAGCTGGAAACCATCATTCTCAGCAAACTATCGCAAGAACAGAAAACAGAACACTGCATGTTCTCACTCATAGGTGGGAATTGAACAATGAGATCACTTGGACATGGGAAGGGGAACATCACACACCGGGGCCTATTATGGGGAGGTGGGAGGGGGGAGGGATGGCATTGGGAGTTATACCTGATGTAAATGACGAGTTGATGGGTGCTGACGAGTTAATGGGTGCAGCACACCAACACAGCACAAGTAGACATATGTAACAAACCTGCACGTTGTGCACATGTACCCCAGAACTTAAAGTATTAAACAAAAAGATATAAATTATTCCTCTCCAAAGAGATATGTAGATTCATCCCTATCAAAATTACAATGACATATTTTTTACAGAAATAGAAAAACCTATCCTAAAATTCATATGGAATCTCAAAAGACTCCTGAATAGCCAGAACAATCTTGAAAAAAAAAAAAAAAACCAAATTTGGAGGATTCATACTTCTTGACTTCCAAACTTAGTACAAAGCTACAGTAATAAAAGTAGTGTGGAATTGGTGCAAAGAGAGACATATAGACCAACTGAATAGAATAAAGAACCCAGAAATAAACCCTCACATAAGTGGTCAAATGATTTTCAACAGGGTGTTAAGCTCATTCAATGGGGGGAAAGGTCAGTCTTTTCAACAATCGGCACTGAAAAAACTGGTTATCCACATGCAAAAGAATGAAATTCTAGCCTTATCTTTTGCCGTATGCAAAAATAAATTCAAAATGAATCAAACTCCTAAATATAAATGCTAAAGCTATACAACTGTTGGAGGAAAAACATGGGTGACAATCCTTATGACACTGGATCTGGCAATGATTTCTTCGATATGACACTTAAAGCTCAGGAAAGAAAAGAAAAATAGATAAATTGGATCTCATTAAAATTAAAAATTTAGTGCTTCCAAGGACATCATCAGGGTTAAAAGGTAATGCACAGAATGGAAGAAAATATTTGAAAATCATATATCTGATAAGGGGTTAATATTCAGACTGTATAAAGAACCTTACAACTCAACAAGAAAAATAACTTTGTTTAAAAGTGAGCAAAGGACTTCAGTAGAAATTTCTCCCAAAAAGATGTACAGACAGACAATAAACATATGAAAAGATGCTCTATGTCACTAATTTTTAGGAACATGCAAATAAAAACCATAATGAGATAGATCCACTTCACACCCACTAGAATGGTTATATAAAAAATGAACAAACAAGAAACAGAAATTAAAAAGTGAGGATAGGGAAAAATTGTAACACTTGTTTACTGCTCGTGGAAATGAGAAATGGTGTAGTTACTGTAGAAAACAGAATGGTGGTTCCTCAAAAAATTAAACATAAAATTTCCATGTTATATAGCAATATATACCTAAAAGTATGGAAAACGAGAACTCAAACAGATATTTTTATACTCATGTTCATAGCAGCATTATTTCCAATAACTGAAAAGTAGAAACACTGAGGGATGAATGGATAAATTAAATATGGTGTATACATACAATGGAGTATTAGCTGCAAAACAAATGAAACCTAACTTGCTACAACATGGATGAACCTTAACAACATTATGCTGAGTGAAATATGCCAGACACAAAGGATGAATATTGTATGATTCAATTGAAATAAGCCAGACACAAAGGACGAATATTGTATGATTCAATTATATGAGGTACCTATTGTGGTCAAATTCATAGAGACAGAAGGAGTGGTAGGCGGTAAGAGCTGGGAGAGGGACAAATGGGAAGTTATTGTTTAAGGGGTACAGTGTTTCAGTTTGATATGGTGAAAAAGTTCTGGAAAGGACTGGTGGTAATGATTGTACAATATGAATGTATTTAATGCCACTGAACTGTACACTTAAATGGTGAAAATGAGAAATTTTGTGTTTTATATATTTTACCATAATAAAAAGTACAGTATTAAAGAGATAAGCAAAGTTATGTGCAAACAAATGAGACAGTAATATTGACTGGGGTGTCGGCAATACTTCTCAGAGGAAGCATGGCTTGAACAGAATTTTGAAAGATTACAGGAGAAATGGATTTGAGCAGGTGACATTCCAAAAACATTTTTAAATAAATGATGAAAACCTTTAATGTAATGGAGGCCATATTTATTCTGCTCCTCAAATTGATTGCTGGGATGTGGTTTATGAAATTAAAATATTTATGAATATATATTTAATTTCCGTCCATCTCTTCCAAGAACCATAATGCAAACTTTAATCAGCATTTTCCCTAACATTTGAAAGGCAATTATAAGGCTATATTAGCATTCATCTTACACGGGTTCTTTAGAAAGCTCAATTGTTTAGCATGGCTCTTAAATCATTAAGCAAATACACTGTGTGATATCATAAACAGAGTTGATCTTAATTCACTACTTTTTTTTTCTCAGTATAGCTGATACCGATCAGCATAATTGGAGTCCAGAGCTTTCAACGCCGAGTATAATTGTGCAATAGCTTCTTTAATGTAAGGGGAGAGGAGGCCACATTCAACAAATATTTACTGAATATTTAAGTAGTAAGATATTGTGTTAGGCATTGGAGATTTTGTCGGAAATAAACAGCACCGACTATTCACCATATAATTTGCCTTCATTGCAATAGAGGATTTAATGGGAAGAAAGGTTGGTGGAAGTGGGCAAATGAGAGGTGGCACTGAATGCAAGCCTAAAAAATTTGGACTTCAAGGAAGCATTGGGACCTTACTCGTGGCTTTAATATAAAACATGAATTTTCAGGTAACACATGCTTAGAGGAAGACAAGTTAGGACACAATCAAGTTATACTAAATGAGGAGTGATGAAGACCTGCACTAAGGAAATGGTAGTGGAGCACAGAAAGGAAGAGAGCTGACAGATTAAATCAATCATGAATGTCAAAGGGATAGAGGGGGTAGGTTAAAGATAAAAATGACTCCAGTGATTTTAGCCTGGATGCCTGGAAAGAATCAGGAATCTAGTCTTGAGGTATAGCTTCCTCTTTGGAAGGCCAACGCGATCCTGAAAGAAACCATTTACAATAATGGGCAAAGAGAAAGCAACGTGAAATCCTTTCTTAAATTTTGGCAGAGTCTGCAGTGAAGATGCCTTCTAGCATTTTATTTATAGAGTTCTATAATGTAACTACTAGTTACTGTAGTGAAAGGTCATTTCTTTGACTCTTTCCACATATGTTGTTACTTCTCTTATTATACTGCTGAAAATGTCTTAAGAGTTTAAATAAAGATTATATTTGATAAAGATAATTTGGTTTCATTCAAGGTATTTGATGACTGACTTGACCTGTGTAGTGAGATCATATTCTTTGCAAGGTGACAGATCAATCAGAGAACTGTGTCTGACTCTTGTATGCTAATTAGGTAATTCTTTCATCCAACTCTGGGAAAATGTTTTAGATAAGCAAATAGTGAATTCAGACCAGCTCTGTTTATGATATCACATAGTGTGCTTGCTTAATGATTTAACAGCAATGCTAAACAATCGAGCCTTTTAAAGAAGTTGTATAAGATGAATGTTACTATGATTTTATAATTGCCTTTCAAATGTTAGGGAAAATGCTGATTAAAATTTGCATTATGGTTCCTGGTAGAGATGGGTGAAATTAAATATACATTTATAGATTCCTACAATCAACTTGAGCAGCAGAATAAACATGGCCTCCATTACTTTAAAGGTTTTCATCATTTATAAAAATGTCCTTGGATTGTCACCTGCTCAAATCTATTTCTCCTGTTCTTTTACAGTAAGTCTCCATGGTTAGTGGCTAATAATGATGCTACCAGCTCTGTGGGGAGTGGGTAAATGTGAATTACTGGGACTTGTTACTTAAGCACCTCTGACTTAGTAAGAATGAGTTAGTTCTTAGTAATAGCTTATTATTAAAGGTTTTCTGACCATCACTATTCAGTGTTTAGTGACTTAGTAAAAATGAGCACCACAGCGGTAGTCAAGGGACTTAATTCTGATGTTGGTTTTGGCTTTGTTTGCTCTTCGGGAAGTTACAAAATCCATGTGGTTCTCAGTTTTCCTACTTGCAAAATGAAAGAATAGATGACCTCTCTGACAGGGCACAAGTTGTGAATACAATGACTACAAACAGATGTGGCATGGCTAACAGTGAGATCTGTGGTGGTGACTTAAAAAAAAAACTGTCAGGTAACTTCACATTGAACATACTTGGCCTCAGAGTTCTGCTTTTAAACTGTTAGACTGTGGCCTTCCTGATTTCAGAGACTGGATTTATCTTTTGTCTTTGTATTCCCAGTGTCTGTCTCATAATATATCCTCATCCGATTTTCATTCCACAGTGACTTATTGAGCATTCTGTTTTCTCTCGATGGTAGAGCCAGTGTTTGAGAGCCCAGGCTCTGGAATGAGACTATCTGAATACTCGATATGGATGCTAGCTTGTTACCTACTAGATGTGTGACATTGTACTGGTTAACTTCTCTATGCCTCAGTATCCTCATCTGTGACGTGAAGGTAATAAAGCTCTCATTATGAGGTTCTTGTGTGATTAAATGGCATTATTTCTGTAAAGCTTTTGATATAGTATCTGGCATACAGCAGTTGCCTAATCCTTCTTTTTCTTTTTTTTGGCCATGATGGTGATGATAAGGAGGAAGAGACAGAGCGAAGAAGAGAGGGAGACTTATTGGGGGTAAAGTAAATATTTATTGAATAAAACTCTGAACTATTTATCTCCATCTGTACTAGTGTGGTCTCGACTAGTGATCCTCCCGAACGTTGTGTTGACTTTGTCATTTGACACACATCTAGGCTCATGCTGTCTTGATTTGGTACATGGGTAGGCAAATGTAATCAGATAGTCTCATTCCAGAGCCTGGGCTCTTAAACACTGGTGCTACCATCAAGGGAACAAAGAATGCTCAATAAATTATTGTTGAATGAAAATCAGATGAGTATACATTATGAGAAAGAAACTAGGAACACAAAGACAGACCTTCGTGGTTTAACTCTGATCTCTTTTGTCTCCTTTGGCTTTTATATTTGTTTGCATTCTTTTTTTTTTTTTTTTTTTTGAGACGGAGTCTTGCTCTGTCGCATGGGCTGGAGTGCAGTGGCCGGATCTCAGCTCACTGCAAGCTCCTCCTCCCGGGTTTACGCCATTCTCCTGCCTCACCCTCCCGAGTAGCTGGGACTACAGGCGCCCGCCACCGCGCCCGGCTCGTTTTTTTGTATTTTTTAGTAGAGACGGGGGTTTCACCGTATTAGCCAGGATGGTCTCGATCTCCTGACCTCGTGATCCGCCCGTCTCGGCCTCCCAAAGTGCTGGGATTACAGGCTTGAGCCACCACGCCCGGCCTGTTTGCATTCTTTAAAAAGTCAGAATCGTACATGCCTGTGGCTTAAAGAGGCAAATAGTTTTACTATTGTTATTAAAAACAATAATCCTTTAAGCCCATCTTTCATTTCCTATTCCCCAGAGGCAGCCAATTTCAACTGTTTTAGCTGATTCTTTTAGCACTTTCATATTTTTAAATAACTTATTTTATTGCAATTTCTTGATATTCTACTTTTAGGTATAGTCTATGGGTTTAACTCTCTTTGACCATTGCCACATCACAGGTACATGCACATCTCTTATCTCTGCATCCTCCTCAATATATACTATCAAAATTGTGCTCTTCAGTGTTTATATTGAACCATCACTATTCAGTATTTACCGTTGATATGGTTTGGCTGTGTCCCCACCCAAATCTCACCTTGAGTTGTAATAATCCCACGTGTCAAGGGTGGGGCCAGGTGGAGATAATTGAATCATGGGGGCAGTTTCCCCCATACTGTTCTCATGGTAGTGACTAAGTCTCAGGAGATCTGATGGTTATATAAACGGGAATTCCCTGCACAAGCTCTCTTGCCTGCTGCCATGTAAGATGTGACTTTGCTCCTCATTCACCTTCCATCATGATTGTGAGGCTTCTCCAGCCGTGTGGAACTCTCAGTCAATTAAACCTCTATTTTTTTAAAAATAAATTACCCAGTCTCAGATATGTCTTTATTAGCAGTGTGAGAACAGACTAATACAACAATGCTATGAATATATAAATTAAATTTACAGTTGAGACATATACATGATTTATTTTCCTTTCCTACTTAACTTGTTTTTTCCTTGAATTTAGTAATTGTCTTTTTTGGTTACCTTGTTTCATCCAGTCGTTTTCTATGACTGTGTAGTTAACTCATCCCATACACTTCTCCCATGGAGAGAATCTCCTCTGAATATGTTCAAATACATGGAGAATTAGTTTTAGTCTCATTTCTGGAAAGGTTTTTTCCCAGACCTTCAGACCAATCTGCTCCCCAGCTGTCACATTGGGATCTGCCCTCTTCTGTTAATTCCACATATTCCTTTTGCTGGTTTACTTTCTCAGTTTGGTGAAGTGTGGCCTCCAGTAATTTCCTGAAGAATGGAACACAGAAAGCACATTTTTGGGAATGTGCGTGTCCAGAAATATCCTCATAATATCCACATTTAGTTAATAATATGGCTAGATATGTAATTCTAAGTTGGAAATTATTTTTTCTTGAGTTTGAAGAATTACTTCATTCTTTCTTTTAGCTCCCAGTGTTTCTCTTGGGAAGTCCAATGTTATTCTAATTATTGACTCTTCATAGGAAAGCTTTCTTCTCTCTCCTCTGGAAGATGTCAGGATGTCTTCTTTATTCCCAGTGTTCTGAAACTTGATGATACTATGTCTTAGAATGGGTGTATTTTCATTTACTATGTTGGTCACATAATAGCCCATTTACTCTGTCGACTTAGTGGCCCTAGTTCTAGGAAATTTTATTTAATAATTCATCTCTTTCTCTTTTTGCTTCTTTCTGGAACATCTGCTATTCTGAAATTGAACCTATTGAATGGGTTCTCTAGTTTTTAACATATATTTTTTCTCCTATTTTCCATTTCCTTGTCTTCTTGCTTTTTTATTTTCCAATTATTCCATTGAGTTGTTTGCAATTCAGCTATATTATTTTTATTTCAGAAGACTTTTTTTTAAATGTTCTTGCATTTTATATCACCCATTTCTTGATTTATCAATGCAATATCTGCCCTTATAGACTCATGAGTTAAATGCTAGGGTTTTGTTTAGTAGTTTGTCTGGTCCCCCCTTCCCTCATTACTTAGTCTTCTTTAAAGTTCTTTTTTTTCCTCCTGTCTATTTTGATTGGTTATTTTAGGGTCATTCCATTAAGTCAGTGATCATCCACTGTCTGCTCATATTGAAGAGTAGGACGTGGCAGGGCACAGTGGCTCGCAGGTGGAATCCCAGTACTTTGGGAAGCTGAGGTGGGAGGATAATTTGAGCCCAGAAGTTTGAGGTTATAGTGAACTATGATGGAATTACTGCACTTCCACCTGAGCAACAAAGAGAGATCCTGTCTCTAAAAAGAATTTTTTAAGTAGAACATTCAGAAATTAATTAGATAGCTCTATATGTATAAGTGAGGTTTGTCAAATCTGGATTTCAATATAGGGCTATTTGTCTGAAGTATGTTTTGGAGTAGCTTCCTATTTCCGTATTTCTAGTTCTTTTCTTTTGGGCTGGACACATTCCTCAGCAAATGATATTCTAGTCTTCTGTTTAGTGGGGATATGACTGGCTTTCAGAATTATAGAAGAGGCAGATGCAGAAAAAAGCTGGGGTCACGAAATTCGGTATGAATGCTTTTACTCTTTCATACTCCCATTTCACTGTGGTAGCCTGACTTTACCACACCTAAGGACTCTGAGCCTAGACACCACATAATTTAATATTTTCAGAGAATAAACCTTAATTTTGTGTTGAGATAGGAGAGGAGATCTTGGGATATAATTGATGTTTAAACATATTTTCAACCAAATCTTCCTTTTGTTAGCTCCGTTTTTATCCCCATGTCCAAGGATACCTAGTGCTGCTAATTTCTGAGCCTTTGTGGAGGATTCTGAGGTACAAAATACCTTTCTTGTTTTCCTGCTGTGGGCTAAATCCCCACTGTGGGCGAAATCAGTTTTCTATCACCCGTTGGCTTTTCAGCTTCTACATTATGAAATTGTATTGCTGTTGTCTCTTCTTTCATTTTATGTGTTCTTATAGGTTTATGCCTCTTAAATATCTTTTTATTGTTGTTTTAATGATATTTCAGGAGTGAGCAGAGATTATTGCTTGAGTTCACTCAGTTGTTTTACCTGGAAAACCTAGTATATGTTCTTTACTTACTGTTGGATTCAATCTATGAGTCTCTCCATGGTAGACTCAACTTGCATAATTCTCTTCTAAGACATCAGACCCTTATAAACTTTTGCTAATCTGTCCTTTTCAGCTTTGTATATTGTAGCATTAGGATTTTCTTAACATCTTCTGTGTGCCTCAGACCAAATGCGTACATGGAATCTGTCTTCATTTATCGCATGCATTTACTCCAGAGTTTCCTCCAGCGGGTGAGTGGCAGAGACAGGGTCTGTATGTCAAAACTGGCTAAAGAGAAATCATCATTGGATCATGTTTTCTTTTCATAAATTTTGCACAAATGAAAAGTCACTGTTCATCTGACTGAATTCAGCTCTATCAATTTGGGCTCTTTCCAGGTTTAGAGAATATACAATTTAAATCACTTTCAGTATTTATTGGTTCACAACATTGAAAAGTTTAGGGTAGCTCTGCTGTCAGTCTTGGTTTGGTTCAGAGCTCAGATGACATCAGATTGTATTTTATTTTCAGCTTCTTCTATTGTGTTTATTGTTAGAATCCTCATGGTCATTTCAAGAAGCTTTGGGATTATGCCCTTTTAGGTTTCAGTCCTGCCTAAGGGAGGTTTCTTGGAAAGCATGCCTTGGAGGCTCCATCCAGAGCACAGAAGTTAGTGCTGACTGGCCTCAGATTGGATTAAGTGCCTCCCATAACCTGTCTTTAATGGTCTGAGCCCTGGTCACCCTTGTTGCCCTCTGGTAAGAGACCCTGACCTTTTGCTGCCCTGGAATGTAGCCCAGGGTCCCATGCGATACTATCCTTCTTGTCAGAGTTGATTGAACCAGATGTGCATGCTTGCTCAAAGATGAGCCAATACGACAATCTTCCTCTCTTTAAATATGGAATTAGAGCACAGAGCAATTGAATAAGTAGCTGTGGGAGTTGAACAAGTACTCACATAGAGACCCTTGAACTGAGATAATATTTTGTATTGATCTGTGCCAGTGATCTAGCTAAGAATGATGAGTCTGCAGAGACAGAGATAAATGAAGTAGACACATACCAAGAAGGAGAAACCAGAAGGCTATAGAGGGGTGGAGGAGGGAAAAGAAAAGGAAAGAAACTTTGGTATCTGACAGCTTTTCAGATAGTGGTTTTTTGTGTGTCTCAGATGTGCTTCCTTCCCTTCTATAAGATGCCTCTGTATCCCTATCGAAAATTTCTCTTAAGTTTGGGTTTTGAAATGATTGATTTCTAAGACAGAAATCCACAAGAGTAAACAATGATAATGTTAAAAAATAATTAAAAGTATTTACCATATATTTATTATATATATATATATAAATTGTACCAGAAAAGTAAGCCTAATGTCTTAAACATAGTATGCTCTCAGCACGTTATTATAATTATTATTATTTAGTGATAGTAATTGTATTGCTGCATTTAACCATCCCGACAACCCTATGTGGTATTGCTGCTATTATGCCTATTTTATAGTTCAGAAACCAAGGTATGGGGAGGTTAATAAAGTTGTTCCCTTTCAAAGAGTAACAGATCTGAGTGTTGAACTGAAGAAAGCTATTTTTAGGTCTGAATGCTAGTGTCAATGAACTACCAACTTCAACAATGACGCTCTTATTCATTAGTGTTCACTATACCTTAGACACAGGCTCACTTGATCTTATTTGACTCTCCTAATGTATACAGGCTAGCAATACTGTCCCTCTATTGAGATAAAAAGACTGAGTTTTAAAGTATTTAGGTCATTTTCTCAAGCTGTCCAGCTTACATGTCAGAGCTAAGAGTTCAACCCAAGTTGCATTTTTTTCCTATTCTACTCTGTGCTACGATTATGCTGCATTGATATTTTTTATTTTCTGGATGAGCATCTAAGTGATAGAGCATTTACAACACTTTAAATCCTTATGAATAGAAAATCCTGAGTGGTTCTCTGCTTGACAAAACGAAGAAAGTAGAAAATTAATGAGAGACCATAGAACAGGAATTGACTTTCCAGGCTTTTGAGAAGCTGTTGTACCTGTTTCTGACAGAAGATTGGAGGCAAAAAGGGGCAGAGTTCCCTGATTTCAGGGGGTTTGGTGTCAGGAACAGAGACACTAACATTCTGCAGGTCATCTTTGTTACCCAAATTAGATTCCAGAGAGAACCAGGGTGGAGGAGTTTTGTGAGTGAGCACACACGTTAGACAGGCCTGAGTTTCAATACTGGTTTTACTACTAATTAGCTGTATGACCTTGAGCTTAATTCTTAACCAGTCTGAGCTTACTTTTTCTTCATAAAATAGAGGTAACAAAATGTGCTGAGCTCATATGGTTGCTGTGATAGTAGAATAAGGCACTCAAGACTGTGCTTAGCACTTAGCAAGGGGTCAATAATTGTTAGCTATTAATATTATTATTTAGATGCAAACAATAGAGATTTTGTTGAGTCTTAGAATCTCAAGCGTCTACATCTTTTCTAGAAATCAGATCCCAGTCTCCAAATGAAGAAGGACTTATTCTTTTCTTCTATTTGTACATTTCATGTTTCTCTCTCCCCGCAGCCTCTACTCTCAGCCATACTACATGTATATCTTAGCTCCAAGTTCTCTGCTTTGACCTTTTCTTTTCTTTCTTTTTTTTTTTCCTGTTTTTTGTTTGTTTCTTTTGTTTTTTGTTTTTTTGAGAGGGAGTCTCACTCTGTCGCCCAGGCTGGAGTGCAGTGGCGCAATCTCTGCTCACTGCAAGCTCCACCTCCTGGGTTCGTGTCATTCTCCTGCCTCAGACTCCCAAGTAACTGGGACTACAGGCGCCTACCACTATGCCTGGCTATTTTTTTTTAATTTTTTTAATTTTTAGTACAGACGGGTTTTCACCATATTAGCCAGGATGGTCTTAATCTCCTGACCTCGTGATCCGCCCGCCTCAGCCTCCCAAAGTGGACCTTTTCTTCATAAGTTAATTTTATTCTTTGAGCTTAGCTTTGGCTGCATGTTGGAATCTTCATCTGAAATTAAAGTTTGATTGCAACCATTATCAATATCTTGGACCCTAAATCACCTTTGAGCAATTACACACCCACAGGAATCCAACTGATGATACTGCAGCTTTGCTGAATTTGTCATAAGACTGATACTGGACAGGTGTTTGTCTTATAGGCCAAGGAAGTCAGGTGGGAGTGAGTGAGGAGAGTATCAGGTTGAAGAATACCATTTTTTCCCAGGCTTCAACTCAAAGTATATTTTTCCTGCATAAGGCAAGGGGATTTTTTTCTAGGTACCAGGTTAGCATTCTGTCTTGTAGTGGATGTCACAGAAACATGGAATGTGAGAACTAGAAGGGGGACCTATAAGATCATTGTCCCTGGAATCCTAGTGTTCTTTGGATGTGCCCTAAGAGCAAGACATGGCTTAGGGAGTGGGTTCTCAGTCTGTTTATTCCTTACAGCCTCCATTTTTTTAATCTATTGGGATTCAGTAGAAAGGCTTTTAAAAAAAATGCAGCTAATTACTAAATAAAATGTTACAAAACCCCTAGCTGCTCAACATTTTTCAGAGAATTTAGGTCAGAAAGATAAAATTAGCTAATTTTAATTTATACAACAAATATTAATAGAGAATCTTTTGAATTCTAGACGTTGAGCTAGATTCTAGAGTAACACTCTCCAAGTAGAGCAGATTTGTATTAAGGCACTGGCTTACAGCGTTACTGGTGACCTTGTCTATCCCCTCTGGATAGCAGGATTTTGCTTGTCAATATAAATTGGGTTTATTTGGTGACCTTTCTTTTTCTTTTTCTTTTCTTTTCTTTTCTTTTTTTTCTGAGAAGGAATCCTTGCTCTTGTTGCCTAGGCTGGAGTACAGTGGTGCAATCTTGGCTCACTGCAACCTCCGCTTCCCAGGTTCAAGCGATTCTCTTGCCTCAGCCTCCCGAGTAGCTGGTGCTACTTAGTCAGGTGCATGGCACCACACCTGGCTAAGTTTTGTACTTTTTTAGTAGAGATGTGGTTTTGCCATGCTGGATAGGCTGATCTCAAACTCCTGACCTCAGGTGATCCACCCGCCTTGGCCTCCCAAAGTGCTGGAATTACAGGCGCGAGACACCGCACCCTGCCTCTTGTCACTTTTCTTAAGAATATTCATTGAGGTTTTATTTGATCAAGGTCTAATCAGAATTCCTTGTTTTTGTTTACTTGCATCTTATTCTCTGGTTTCTTAGGAAAAGTATTGGCAATTAGAGGTAGAGATAGTAGTTGTTTTATAGGGTTTTAGTGGGTGTGAGGAATTTGTATTTACAATTTAGCAGGAGGATGTGACTCAGTGGAACTCAGAAGTAGCTATACCCTTGTGGCAAAGATACTAAGGTTAAGGTTGACCTCACCCCAGGGGAGGATTCTCATGCTTGCCCAAACTATTCTTAACATTACTGTATTATAGAATTTACTGTTTAAAGTTAGTTAAGAACAAATAGAAACACCTGTATAATTACTCCATGACCACAAATATGATTTTGCATTGAACTGCTGTGTTCTGATGAAGTCCTCTCAGCTGTAGCTGAGGAGAAACTCCTTGTCCTACTTCCAATTTAAATCCTTTTCCTTTATCAGCCTGATCCTAGGAGTCCTTTTCTTTGTCCCTGTTTTGCGTCTTACTGTTGGTTAGTGACAATTCTCATGGGACTTGATCATTTTCTTTCTAATAGGGTAGTTAATCTGGTTGCAGATGGTTCTTTGTCTCTGTGTAATTATTCAACGTTTGAATTTTAAAAGTATGAATTATTTATTAACTAGCCCTACTTGCTTCTTTTCCCATCCTATGTGATACTGGACCTCAAAGGGTACAACCTTCCTCTAGTTCATTGAGCCTTCTTGCTACAGCTGCTTTGGAAGGTCTGGGACTGTAAGGGTAAATGGTGAGTAGAAAGAAGGTAAAGAGGGGAGGATTATATCATGGCAGACTGTCTTGGCTTTTGGCCAGTGAAAAGAAACCTAGGGACTAACAAAGTTTTTCTTCTTAGTATTAACCACATACCATCACTCCGTGATTACTTATGGTGCCCACGCTGGCATGCCATTTCTGTGACAGCAGCTTGGTAACTTGCTTGACTATTACACACACACTAATGTGTGGCCTACAGAAGATATCTTAATTTTTTTTAATAGAAATGAAGTCTAAATAGGTGTTACTTCATTCATAGTGTGAAAACTCTCCGTTCCTTACTGTTACAGCCCAGATAAAAATCAAAGCTTTACTTCTCATCACACAATACATATAGTTTGAAGCTACACACTATTATCGTCTTGTCTATTTCAGATACATTTGACCTTCATTTATACAAAGGAAATAACTTGGTTTCAAAAGTCACAATGACAGCTGAACATTAAAACAATTTCAAGGCTTTGTGATGTGGAGAGTCAAAAGGAGAGATACTGGAGGCAGAATGTGTGGGTGACTGACAATAGCACTGAGGTCACAGGGAGCGATTTTGCAAAGTAATTCTAGAGTTATGGGAACTGTTTTGCTTAGAATCAGTCAGGTAAAAGTCCATGAAACGTTAATTGCCTGGGTTCAGAGGGACAGGAGATTACTGCTTATACTTCACTTCTTTGTAAACAAAAGCTGTGTGTTTTCCCCATAATAATTCTTTTAGCAGATATTGACAAATATGTCATTTCTGCTTTTATCCATTATGTCAAAGATAAGTTACTAAGACGGTTTAAAAGGAAAAAAAGCTGAAATTTGATATTCTCTAATACATTGTATGGCTCTGTATATCCATATCTACATCTGAATGCATATATTTATTTATCTGTATTTATCTCAAAGAGAAGGAACTAGCATAGACAGACTGAGATAATCCAGATTGACTTAGCTGGGCCTTTCATTCTTGCTGGTTTAGTACCAAAAGTTACCTTTTGCCACAAAACGTCTTGATCATGGAGTTGAACATCTTCCATCACTTGAAGAAATATTAGATTTTTTATTTTAATTTGGGAGACAGTTTGGTAGAGTAAAACAGACCTGCATCTTTAGGATGTGGTGGAGTAAAACAGACCTGCCTCTTTAGGGTCATCTATCCTGGGCTGAAACCCTAGATCATTCCCTTCACTAACTGTATGACCTGGAAAAGCTGCTTTCCTGAGCCTGATTTCTCCCGTGTAAGATGGGGACACTACTGACATTGTAAGCTGGTTGTAAACTTCAGAAGAAAGTCAGGATGTTTCAGAAAAGAACAAGGAACTGACAGAACAGAGTAAACAGCCCCTAGGAGATGTTGCAGCAAGTCTGATGATTAGGTAAAGGGCTTAGGTGTTACTTTCTCTTATTTTTATCCAAATTGGTTTTCCTATTCTTTGTCATTGCTGGCTTTCCCAGCCACCTGCCTACCATCAGAACTGCTGCACTCTTTACTGTGGCTTAGCAATTTTTTTTTTTGAGACTGAGTCTTGCTCTGTAGCCCAGACTAGAGTGCAGTGGCGTGATCTCGGCTCGCTGCAAGCTCTGCCTCTGGGGTTCATGCCATTCTCCTGCCTCAGCCTCCCGAGTAGCTGGGACTACAGGCGCCCGCCACCACGCCCGGCTGATTTTTTTGTGTTTGTAGCAGAGACGGGGTTTCACCGTGTAAGCCAAGATGGTCTCAATCTCCTGACCTCGTGATCCGCCTGCCTTGGCTGTGTCTTTGCATTTTAAGGACATGCTATATTTTCTCAGATGGTTGGGGGTTAATTTAAGACAAAGTAGGTTTAAGAGCTCAGCAAATAACAGGATGCTGAAGAAGACAATGTAGTTAGAAAAGCAAACATTAAATGACAAGAAAACAGAGCACTAGAAATCTTCAGCCTGAATCAAAGCTTAGGCAGGGCAACTGTGAAAATATACCAGCTGATAGCAGAATGCAAAGATGCTGGAGTTGCTGGTCAGAATATTTTAAGTATCTGTTTAAAAGTTTAATTAAATGGGAGACAAGACTGTCCTTTGTGTCAACATTTGGAAACTGAAATTTGCTTTCTCCTTTCCTTTTGGAACAATACCTGCCCATTCTATATAAAATTAATTCCATCATTATTAAAATGCTGTCTCATCTAGGATAAAGCAATTGCTCTAATAAGCCTAGGATGAGAAAGTTACCAGGAATATGGTCTTTATCTGAAAGAGTGATGTGTTCTTTTTTTTTTTTTTTGAGACAGAGTCTTGCTCTGTGTCCCAGCTGAAGTGCAGTGGCATAATCTCTGTTCACTGCAACCTCTGCCTCCTGGGTTCAAGTCATTCTCTGCCTCAGCCTCCCAAGTAGCTGGGATTACAGGGGCCCGCCACCATGCCCAGCTAATTTTTTTTTGTATTTTTAGTAGAGATGGCATTTCACCATCTTGGCCAGGCTGGTCTTGAACTTCTGACCTTGTGATCCACCCGCCTCAGCCTCCAAAGTGTTGGGCTTACAGGCGTGAGCCACCGCTCCCAGCTGATGTGCTCTTATTCTGAGAAGATAAGACCTGGTTTCTGTGACCCTGTGACAGTAGATGAACATTCAGAATAACTCTCTTAAGAGGCAGGTCGAATAAGAGTCCAACTTCTTTCCTTCACTGTGTAAATATATCCAAACTTTGCTTGTATATTTGTCATCTGTCACATTGGACTTTGTTGATGGTTCCACCTGTATCCCCAGGATTTGTTGGATAAAGGAAGGACATTGTGTCACTGTAAGAGTAGACCTCTGTTTTCCAAAACACCTGTGTTTGCTGTAGTCTCCCTCTTATCTGTGGTTTCCCTTTCTGAGGTTTCAGTTACCTGCCATCAATTGCAGTCAGAAAATATTAAATAGAAAATTCCAAAAATAAACAATTCATGAGTTTTAAATTGCATATGCCATTTTGAGTAGTGAGATGAAATCTCTCCCCATCCTGCTCCGTCCCACCGAGGACCTGAATCATCCCCTTGTCTAGCAATCTCCATGCTGTAGATGCTGTCCATTCATTAGTCATTGTCACTGCTCGTGACATCCAATCATTGACATTGTTGTGACTCCAGGATCCAGGATCACCTGAAGGATATGCTCCTTCTCTTGATGTGCCATCAGAAGGTCAGTAGTAGCCCAATGCTATGTCATGATGCTTGCATCATTCACATCATTTCATCTCATCATGTAGGCATTTTATCATCTCATATTATCTCAAGAAGAAGCATGGGTACTGTGCAGTACAATGTTTTGAGAGAGAAAGACCATATTCACATAACTTTTATTACAGTATATTATAACCATTCTATTTTATTGTTGTTGTTGTTAATCTCTTCCTATACCTAATTTATAAATCAAACTATATCATAGGTATGTATGTGCAAGCATACCTTGCAGATATTGCCAATTCTGTTCCTAACCACTGCAATAAAGTGAATATTGCAATAAAACCACTCACAGATTTTTTCTTTGGTTTCCCAATGCATGTAAAAGTTATGTTTGCCATATATTTTATTAAGTGTGCAGTTGCATTACATTTTAAAAGGGGATACTTTAATTAAAAAGACTTTTTTTGCTAAAAATGCTAACCATCATCTGAGCCTTCAGCAAGTCCTATCTTTTGGCTGCTGGAGGGGTTTTCCTCCATCTTGATGACTGCTGCCTGACCGGGGTGCTGTTTGCTGAAGGATGATATGGCTGTGGCAATTTCTTAAAATAAGACAACAGTGAATTTTGCCACAGAAAACTTCCTTTCACAGAAGATTTCTCTGTAGCATGTAGTGCTATTTCATAGCATTTATCCGCAGAAGAACTTGTTTCAAAATTAGAGTCAATCCTTTCAAACTCTGCCACCGCTTTAGCAACTAAGTTATGTAAAGTTTTAAATATTTTGTTGTCATTCTAACACTATTCACAGCATTGTCACCAGGAGTAAATTCCCTCTTAAGAAAGCACTTTCTTTGCTCACCCATAAGAAACAAGCCCTCATTCATTCAAATTTTATCATGAGATTACAGCAATTCAGTCATATCTTCAGGGTCCACTTCTAATTCTAGTTATCTTGCTATTTCTACCACATCTGCAGTGACTTCCTCCACTGTAGTCTTGATCCCCTCAAAATAACCCATGAAGGTTGGAATTAACATCTTCCAAGCTACTATTAATATTAACATTTTGACCTTTTCCCATGAATCACAGATGTTCTTAATGGCATCTAAAATGGTTGATCTTTTTCAGAAGGCTTCCAATTTACTTTGCTCAGATTTATCAGAGGAATCACTACTTATGGCAGGTGTAGCCTTAGGAAATGTGTTTATTAAATAATAAGACATAAAATTTGAAATACTCTGATCCATGGTTTGCAGAATAGATGCCATGTTAACAGGCATGAGAACAACATTAATCTCCTTATACATCTTCATCAGAGCTCTTAGGTGACTAGGTGCATTGCCAATGAGCAGTAATGATTCAATATTGGGCTTAAAATATTCAATAAACTGTGCTGTAAGCAATGTGCTGTCATTCAGGCTTTGTTGCCCTATGTATAGATCACAGAGTGGATTTAGCATAATTCTTAAAGGTCTTAGGATTTTCAGAATGGTAAATGAGCACTGGCTTCAACTTAGAGTCACAAGCTACACTGACATCTGATGAGAGAGTTAGCCTATCCTCTGAATCGTTGAAGACAGGGATTGACTTCTCCTCTCTGGCTATGAAAGTCCTAGATGGCATCTTCTTCCAATAGGAGTGCTTCCTTTCCATTAAAAATCTGTTGTTTAAGCAAAAAAGAAAACTTCAGACCAATATCCCTGATTAACATTGATGTTAAACTCAATAAAATACTGGCAAACCGAATCCAGCAGCACATCAAAAAGCTTATCCACCACAGTCACATCAGCTTCATCCCTGGGATGCAAGGCTGGTTCAACGTACAGAAATCAATAAACATAATCCATCACATAAACAGAACTAATGACAAAAACCACATAATTATCTCAATAGATGCAGAAAAGTCTTTTGATAAAATTTAACATCCCTTCATGTTAAAAGCTCTCAGTAAACTAGGTATTGATAGAACATATCTCAAAATAATAAGAGTCATTTATGACAAATGGACAAACAATATCATATTGACTGGGCAGAAACTGGAAGTATTCCCTTTGAAAAACCGGCACAAGACAAGGATGCCCTCTCTCACCACTTCTGTTCAACATAGTATTGGAGGTTCTGGCCAGAGCAATCAGGTGAGAGAAAGAAATAAAGGGTACTCAAATAGGAAGAGAGGAAGTCACACTGTCTCTGTTTGCAGACAGCATAATCCTATATCTAGAAAACCCCATCGTCTCAGCCTGAAAGCTCCCTAAGATACAAAATTGATGTGCAAAAATCACAAGCATTCCTATACACCAATAATAGACAAGGAGAGAGCCAAATCATGAATGAACTTCCATTCACAATTGCTGCAAAGAGAATAAAATGCCTAGGCATACAGCTAAGAAGGGATGTGAGGGACTTCTTCAAGGAGAACTACAAACCACTGCTCAAGGAAATCAGAGAGGACACAAACAAATGGCAAAACATTTCATCCTCATGGATAGGAAGAATCAATATTGTGAAAATGGCCACACTGCTAAAAGTAATTTATAGGTTCAATGCTATTCTCATTAAACTACCATTGGCATTCTTCAAAAAATTAGAAAAAAAAAACACTTTAAAATTCATATGGAACAAAAAAGGAGCCCATATAGCCAAGAAAATCCTAACCAAAAAGAACAAAGCTGGAGGCATCACACTACCTATCTTCAAACTATACTACAAAGCTACAGTAACCAAAACAGCATGGTACCGGTATCAGAACAGACAAGTAGACCAATGGAACAGAATAGAAATCTCAGAAATAAGGCCACACAACTACAACCATCTGATCTTTGACAAACCTGACAAAAACAAGGAAGGGGAAAGGATTTCCTATTTAATAAATAGTGCTGGGAAAACTGGTTAGCCATATGCAGAAAACAGAAACTGGACCCCTTCCTTACACCTTATACGAAAATTAACTCAAGCTAGATTAAAAACTTAAATGTAAAACCTAAAACCATACAATCCCTGGAAGAAACTCTAGGCAATACCATTCAGGACATAGGCATGGGCAAAGACTTTATGATGAAATTGACAAAAGCACCTGCAACAAAAGCAAAAATTGACAAATGGTATCTAATTAAATGAAGGAGTTTCTGCACAGCAAAAGAAACTATCATTAGAGTGAACAAGAAACCTACAGAATGGGAGAAAAATTTTACGGTCTGCCCATCTGAGAAAGGTCTACTATCTAGAATTTACAAGAAACTTAACCAAATTTACAGGACAAAAACAACCCCATCAAAAACTGGGCAAAGGACATGAACAGACACTTCTCAGAAGAAGATGTTTATGCAGACAACAAACATGAAAAAAAGCTCGACATCACTGATCATTAGAGAAATGCAAATCAGAACCACAATGAGATACCATCTCACACCAATCAGAATGGTGATTATTAAAAAGTCAAGAAACAACAGATGGTGGCAATGCTGTGGAGAAATAGAAACACTTTTACACTGTTGGTGGGAATGTAAATTAGTTCAGCCATTGTGGAAGGCAGTGTGGTGATTCCTCAAGGGTCTAGAATCAGAAATACCATTTGACCCAGCAACCCCATTACCAGGTATATACCCAAGGGAATATAAATCATTCTGTTTTGAAGATACATGCACGCATGTGTTTACTGCAACACTATTCACAATAGCAAAGACATGGAATCAACTCAAGTACCTATCAATAATAGACTGGATAAAGAAAATGTGGTACAATACTATGCAGCCATAAAAATGAATGACATCATGTCCTTTTCAGGGACATGGATGAAGCTGGGAACCTTCATCCTCAGCAAACTAACACAGGAACTGAAAACCAAATACCGCATGTTCTCACTCGTAAGTGGGAGCTGAACAGTGAGAACACATGGACACAGGGAGGGGAACAACACACACCTGTCGGGGGGTGGGGGGAGGAAGAGCATCAGAAAAAATAGCTAATGCATGCAGAGCTTAACACCTAGGTGGTGAGTTGATAGGTGCAGCAAACCACCGTGGTGCACGTTTACTTATGTAACAAACCTGCACTTTCTGCACATGTACTCTGGAACTTAAGAAAACAAACAAAATCTGTTGTTTAGTATAGCCACCTTCATTAATAATCTTAGCTAGATCTTCTGGACAATTTGTTGCAGGTTCTACATCAACACTTGCTGTTTCCACCTGACACTTTTATGTTACACAGATGACTTCTTTCCTTTGACTTCATGAAACAATTTCTGCTAGCATCACACTTTTCTTCTGCAGCTTCCTTACCTCTCAGCCCTCATAGAACTGAAGAGAGTTAGGGCCTTGCTCTGGATTAGGATTTTGCTGAAGGGAATGTTGTGGCTTTTTTGATCTTCTATCCAGATTACTAGAACTTTCTCCATCTCAGCAATAAGA
This sequence comes from Colobus angolensis palliatus, assembly GCF_000951035.1. Taxonomy (NCBI): domain Eukaryota; kingdom Metazoa; phylum Chordata; class Mammalia; order Primates; family Cercopithecidae; genus Colobus; species Colobus angolensis. Next base: position 8,009,570 of record NW_012115066.1, on the reverse strand, counting down.
CCGTTTCACTTTCTTATCATTCATGTATTCACTGGAGTAGCACTTTTAATTTCTTTCAAGAACCTTTTCTTTGCATTCACAACTTGGTTACCATTTGGCACAAGAGGCCTAGCCTTCAGCCTATCTCAGCTTTCAACATGCCTTCCTCACTAAGTTTCATTATTTTTAGCTTTGGATTTAATGTGAGAGACGTGTAACTTTTCCTTTTACTTGGACACTTAGAGGCCATTGTGGACTATTAATTGGCCTAATTTCAATATTTTGTGTTTCAGGAATTAAGGAAGGCCTGAAGAGAGGGAGAGAGACTGGGAAAGAGCTTATTAGTGGAACAGTCAGAACACACACACAGTTTATCAATTAATTTCATAATCTTATATGTGAGTAGTTTATGGTGCCCCCTCCCATATTGCAACATCAAAGATCACTGATCACAGAGTACCATGATAGATACAATAATGATGAAAAAGTTAGAAACATTACAAGTATTTTCAAAATGTGAGACAGAGATATGAAGTGAATACATGCTGTTGGAAAAATGGTGCCAATAGACTTGCTGGATGCAGGGTTACCACAAAACTTCAATTTGTGAAAAAATGTATTATCTGTGAAGTGCAATAGCATAAAGAACAGTAAAACAAGGTCTGACTTATTGAAGAATACATAGCATTCATAGAGTTTAGTACTATTGGCAGTTTCAGGTAACCACTGGGGGTTTTGGAACATATGCCTCATGAATAGAGGGATGACTGTAGTTTCTTCAGTGAGAGCCAAATAGCTCTGCATCCAGCTTTGTTGCTGTCATTGTCTCTGTAACAGGAACAAATTAATTTTGTGCCACTGTCTATTTCCATTATAATCTTTGTCATTTGAACAGATTCATTATGGACCATATTCGGTTCCTGTCAAAAACTGAAGATTGCACAATTACGATAAGAGTGGAACTTTCATCAGGATTCAGTGAAAAATTATCGACTTTCATGACAACCATGATAATGACACATTGTGAGAGGGGACCAAGTCTCAGCCCTGGTGTACCGGGTTTATGTGGATGGGCATGTGGGTGGGTGCGTGGCAGGGGGTAGGGGCAGCATCATGGGAGAGAAGGGTAGACACATAGAGTGCAGAGGGAATTTGCAAGTTTTCTTATAGGTAGAACTTATCAATTATAGTCTAGTTTCTAGAATTAGGAACTTTTATTCATGTCGATTAGCATTAATTTGTTTTCTTTTAGTGGTAGTGTCATATGGGAAAAGGGATGCAGGCATATCTTGTTTGGAATACCAGCTTTGACTTAAGAACTTTGTGCCTCAGTTTCCTTATATAAACAATAATAAAACCTCCTTCATAGGCTCATTGTGAGCAAGAAGTGAGTTGTGAAAGTAAAGCATTCGAAAAAGTACCAGGCATAGGATATACATTTATATTGCATTAGTTGCTTTGAATCTTTGGTCTTCCAATTGCCCTCATCTGTAAATTAGGGATAATAACTGCTTTTTAGGGTTGTTGTAAAGAAGAGTGGTAATGAATATAGAAGACCAGGTACTTGTTCACAATGAGTTTAGTAAGTGTATGTATTAACTTCTTTCCAGATAGAATGTGGGTCTAGGAATCATTAAAGGAGGGTAATGTTTACACATAGCTTCCATACTTGATTCATTAACACTCTGCCCCCTCTACTAGCACAGATATCACCAAGGCCCTCCACTATTAAGCTTCCTTGGCCATTTCTCAGTTCTGGGATGGCTTCTATGCTTTTCCTTTTTAAATCTTTGTCACAAACCCTCAACAATCATCTTTGCTCCCCTCCCCTCCTGTCTTCCTTGGGCTTCTCTTCTGCAAGCCTGACTGCAGACAGACTTAGACATCATAGAGCCTCTTTCTTGCTTCTCCAAAGATACGATTTTCTTTTAAATGATTTGCTAATGATCCTTGGAAGGAGGCAAAAAAAAAAACACATGTGGTAAAGTAACATGGATTTAGGAATATGACATGATACACAGAGTCCTGACTTCTGGTCAGTAATTTCGAATTCCCTGTTTTATTACTTGAAGGCCCATGTTGGCCTTCTGCTCTTTAGTTTTATTTCTGCTACTGGAGTTTAGACAACTAGGCCTCTGGATACTCAGGCCTGGAGCTGTAATCCAGTCACCCAGATCATTGGTGATCACAAGTAGCCAAGTCCTGTCAAGGGCTACTTGTGCCCAGAAGATCATTTGCATTTTTGAGACTTGGGTGATACTCAACAATGGCTGGTCCTTAAGTTCCTTTCTCTACAAACCACACAAATGATGCTGTCTTTAGCAGTTGCTGTCTTGCCACTGGGGAACTTCTTTTTCTTTCTATTCTCTATCTACCTGGAGGCAAAGTATCTTGCAATGTTCAACTAGGGTCACCTAAATCATAATGCTGTCCCTCAATATTTTAGTCTTATCAATACATGTGGTACCTGACACCCATCTTAGTGCCTACCCCTTTTACCAAATCCCAACTAAATACTAGCTGTGAAATCCTATAAAATTGAGCACTTGTTCGTAATAAATCATTACATAATGATAGCAAATAATTACACTGTGTAGTACTTTTATTTTTTTCCTAAACAATGTTGTAATTTTGAGTTTATTTTATCTTTTAGTAACCTTATCAAACAGGTAGAGTGGTTTTCTTTTTGTTGTTTTTTTTTTTTTGCCTTTGACAAAAAAAGAAACCAAGCCTCATGGAACACGTGTGTGTATACATTTGGGGTGTGGGTATGTAAATGACCTAGGTGAGATACCATAGCTAATCTGTGGTCAAGCTGGGACTAAAATGTAAAGATGTACCCCCTCAAATCTGCACTTTGGTAGCAAGGTCATCTTACCTTTTCATACCCTGTTGTGTTCTTTCTATTGTAATCTACGAATATAATCAGTTCCAAATACCCCCTCTTCACATGTACACACACTTACAGGTGGAAAGTTCTTATTAGTGATCTTTAGATTACCATTATAATTAATGTAAGTACTGTTGTGTTTTATTAATGAAAACCACGTTCAATATTAAGCTGGCATTATCCATAATATGCATGCATGCATGCTTAATTATATATGGTAGGTAAATGTTAGATTTGTCATTATGCTCACAAAATATAAACTTCTCTGAAGTAGATGAAGCTTTTCAGAGCTGTAATAGCAGTTCTTGTTATCTTGCTAGTTGATTAGAAACTGCAAATTAGAACAAACTGGCCAGAGCATTCTTAGAGTATAGGAGCTGCATCTGCAGAATTTTTTAAAAACAGAATAAACTGAAATAAAACACTGAATTCTTTGCTGAGACACAGTATTTTGAGAGCATGAAGAATTCAGAGTACCTGGACCACAGATAGACACCAAGAACACTAGCCTAATGGAAAGCTTGACATTGCCTTCCTTTGTGAGAGCTCACGCGGGCTCTCCCTGAGGTTGTCACAGCAGCAGTACTGGATGTATACCTGTGGGCAAATGCAAATTAAGAATTTCCCCTGTTGAAAAAAGGGGAAGAGACTCACTCACTGGCCTTTTAGAATTACTTTAGAAAATTTGTAATCTTAAATTCTCTTTCCTTCTTTTTGAAACGTATGGCAATCTTTAAAAAAGTTAAATAAGCCTCTCCTCCAAGCTTACAACCCAGGAATATCTTTCTCAAGGCCCCAGGATCCATCTCTTCAAAATGTAATCATCAAGGAAGATAGTACCCCTATCTCCGAGTTTCTGTGGAAGGGTAGGAGCCTAACTTTAGCTGATGCCTCACTTCAAGTTTCAAAACTACCTCTTGTTACAAACATATGAGACGTTTATATTTCCGTTTGACAAAGCCAATTAGCTAATGCAGATGGTCACTCTAACTACCAAGTGAATAGAAGATAACTGTGTGTGACAGGTGGTATTATCAAGTCTTACCTGAGGACTAGTGATTACTTATCTCAAGAACAGGTATTTAATGGGTTATACCTACTTGACTATACAAAGGGGTGAGATTTCCTGTTTTTGCGGTCTTTCAGCCAATTTCCTGTAATGTATTGTATCACGTTCTAGTTTAAGCTTATTCAGAAAGAATTTGTTTTCCTTTCCCTATTTGGTATAGAGTTTTACTGGGTTGGAGAAAATTTCACTTTTAATTACATTTCCCAACAATGTGTACAACTTGAATAAGAAAAAATTTGTAAAGAGATCACTTGTATGTTGATGACAGAGAGTATAATTTTGTATTGCATGGCTACAGCTAAGTAGTTCCTTAAAGGTTGTTTCTATGTCTTCTGTCCATGTTTCTGTATGCCAAAAAGCACTGAAAATATTATGATATGGGACCCTTAGTTAAATTTTTGTGTGTGTGACCACCACAAAGCCCTAGATAAATATTTAAATTGTTTCATCTACTATGGTCAAGTTGCTACAAGTCTTACAGCATGAAATTTTGCTGTACAGATTTTGATTAATAGCAGAACGTAGAGCATTGAGCAAGTTGCTGTCATTGAAAGTGGATATTGGGAATTTACCAGACTTTATGTCCTCTTCCTCATGCTCATGAAGCCTAGAAAATTGCAGCATTATGTTCAGATCTCACCACTTCAATCTGTCTTGATACAAAATTTGAAGACTCATCTGGGTTCAATAATGTAGTCATACGATGATTTCTCTAAGGAAGGAGGGAAAACCAACCAACCAACTTTAGTTTTCTTTTTCCCAATATTGCCATTTTATCTTTTCCCATGCATTAACATCATTTCTTCTTCTGTGGATATTTTTCTGAGCAGAGAGGTACCTCTGGTCTTGCCCCTTAGTAGACCCATTGACCCATCTTCCATCACTTAATGCTAGAAGGGGTAGCAGGGAAAGCTGAGACTGTGCACTTTTTATTGGAGGTGGAGTCTCACTCTATAGCCAGACTGGAGTGCTGTGGCATGATTTCGGCTCACTGCAACCTCCGCCCCCTGGGTTCAAGTGGTTCTTGTGCCTCAGCCACCCCAGTAGCTGGGATTATAGGCACGCGCCACCACACCCAGCTAATTTTTGTATTTTTAGTAGAGACGGGGTTTCACCATGTTGGCCAGGCTGGTCTTGATCTCCTGACCTCATGATCTGCCTGCCTCAGCCTCCCAAAGTGCTGGGATTACAGGCATGAGCCACTGTGTCCGGCCAACTGTGCACCTTTTTGAATTGCTGACTAATTATCTAGTAGACACTAGAAGAGCATATCTAGGGAAAATCTACAACCACATCCAGACCTCAGAGTCAGGGCTAATGTCCCCAAGCCCTGGTATTGAGGATATAGGACTTGCATAGCCTGAATTATGGAAATGAGTCCCCCATAGGATGATGCAGTAGGTATGATGAAGTGGAGTAAAATGGTTGTTGGCAGTGGTTGCTCTGACTGATAGAGAGGAAATAGTAAACTAGGGGCTTTGAAAATGTTTTATATTTCTACTCTCTAGCACTTTGTCCATGCCGTGAAATGTAGCTCTAATTGGATTTCACATAACCAAGGAAAAAATGAAATCAAACATAATAGAACACATGCAGGTCAACACATTGCACAGGACAACGGGGCTAATAGGGGACCAAACCCATATGGAGAATTTGCAATGAGATGGCACTGGTGAAATCTGGGCACAATAATACCCTGATTAGTGAGCACAGCTGCTCAGCATCTAGAATAGTCTGCGTCAGTCTCCATTTCAAACTTATTGTTGCCTTCCTTAAAGTCTGGGTGTGTCTCATCATTGAGTTCCTCAGTCTTGTTTAAAAGTAGCAAAAGGGCAAATCTAGTATCTATACATTCTCCAATGATCAGCTCAGATTTGAGTTATTTTTTTGTTTTGAAGGGCTTATTTAGCATCTCATCAATTTTCTGATTGTGCTGATTTTTCTTCTCCTTTCTGCCTATGCAGCTCTCTTGATGATATTGCAAACATTGAGGTAAGTTCATAACAGGACTTGCTCTACCCATATTTATTTTTGAGAATTATAGAGAAAGCAGAAATACAAGGGTGTCAGCTAGGATTAGCTTAGACAGATGTGGCTCCAAATCCTAGTTACAACCCTTAATATCTGCTTGAACTTGGGCAAGCTACTGAAGCTGCCTGCGCCGGTTTCTCACAAGTGATACATGGTTAATGGAGATAATGCATTATGTCCTGGTCCCTAGGAGTCACTGCACAGATGTTAGGTGCATTGGATTCTGGAAAAGAAGGTGTAGGATAAAAGTAAAAAAAAAAAATTGAGATGGGTTGAACTTCGTATGTTTTAAAACAATGATCCCCCAGAGTGAAAATGCTTCCTGGGAATATATCGGAATATAAGGGAAAGGGGTATGTGTAGTTCTTTAAACGTTTAAAAAAATTCCTGTTTAAAAGATGTGAAACGCTAGGAGAAAATTTCTACAGCATCTTATTTATTTATTTATTTTTTTGAGGAAAAAAAGCTTTATTGAGGTGTAATTGATATACAAAACTTCACATACTATATACAATTTGATGAGTTTGGACATATATGTATATATATCTATGAAACATTACAACAATTAATAAACATATCCATCACCTTCAAAAGTTTCCTTGTGCCCTCCCCTCTTTTGTGGTAAGAACAGGTAATGTGAGGTCTGCCCTTGCAGCAAAAATTTTCATTGTATAATACAGTATAGTTAACTATAGGCACTACATTGTATAGCAGATCTGTGGAACTTGTTCTTCTGGCATATCTGAAGCTTTATGCCCATTGAACAATAACTTCCTATTTCACTCTTTCCCAAGCCACAGCATCATTTTAAGTATTGGAGTATAACCAGATGATAAATAAAAATGACAAAATGGGAAAGAAGGTAAAACTAATCACAGAAAACAAAAGATAAATAGGAAATACAAAATCCAATGATAGAAATAAATCAGAATATAGAGAAAGTAATCGTAAATGGTCCAAAGTTTCCAGTTAATGCAGTTTGCTGTGTTGAATTAAAACAAAAATGGAACAATTGGTAGCTTATAAGAGAGAGACCCCAAATATTAGTATTAAAATGGGAAAAATTTGGAAATGAAGGAGTGGAAAAAAGACACACCAAATATTAACCAAAAGAATGTATATGTTCTTAACAATATGTATATACATATATGTTATATATACATATGCATATTCTAAATATAGGTTTAAAAACTTAATTACTGTAAACAATTCATGGATCAGGGAATACAGCATATGGACATCAGAAAATACATAAAATTTGACTCTAAATGAAAATAACACAAATCAAACAGCTATATCAATACAGTAAGTCTTCAGTGATTAATTATATTGGAAAACAACAAAGACCAAAAATTACAAAGCTAAGTTTGCAACTCAAAGTTAGAAAAAGAAAAATAGGCCAGGTGCGGTGGCTCACGCCTGTAATCCCAACACTTTGGGAGGCCAAGGTGGGCGGATCATGAAGTCAGGAGTTTGAGACCAGCCTGGCCAACATAGTGAAAACTGGTCTCTACTAAAAATACAAAAAATTAGCCATCTGGGAGTGGGCATGGTGGCGGGTGCCTGTAAACCCAGCTACTCGGGAGGTTGGGGCAGGAGAATCGTGTGAATCTGGGAGGCGGAGGTTGCAGTGAGCCGAGATTGTGCTATTGCCCTCCAGCCTGGGCAACAGAGTGAGACTCTGTCTTAAAAAAAAGAAAAAAGAAAAAACAAAAAACAAAAAAAAAAAGAGAAAAAAAGAAAAATAGTGTGGAAGGGAGTAATGAATACAATAGCAGATATTAGTGACTAAGGAAACAGTGCACAACAGAGAAAATCAAGGCCAAAATTGGGTTATTTGAAAAGTATAATAAAATAGATACATTTTAGACAAGATTATGGAGAACAAAAGGGAGAAAGCTCACATAAAAATATTAGAAACAAAAAATTGGACATACTACAGATGTAGCACTCATTGAAAAATAACAGAGTCTATTAAACAACTATAACAATACATTTGAATGTAAGCAAATGAACAATTTCCTGGAAAGCTATACCTTACTAATGCTCAAAAAGAAATAGAAAACTTGGAGATACACACACATACACACACTCATAATAAATTAAAAGAATGGTTAAAAGGCTGTCTAAAAAATAAAAAGGGCAAAATAATATTGCCCAGATGGCTTTTTTTCTTTTCTTTTTTTTTTTTTTGCGATGGAGTCTTGCTCTGTGGCCCAGGCTGGAGTGCAGTGGCGTGATCCTGGTTCACTGCAAGCTCCGTCCCCCAGGTTCACGCCATTCTCCTGCCTCAGCCTCCCAAGTAACTGGGACGACAGGCGCCTGCCTGCCACCTCGCCCGGCTAATTTTTTGCATTTCTAGTAGAGACAGGGTTTCACCATGTTAGCCAGGATGGTCTCGATCTTATGACCTTGTGATCTGCCCGCCTTGGCCTCCCAAAGTGCTGGGATTACAGGCCTGAGCCACTGCGCCCTGCCCCCAGATGGCTTTTTACAGGTGGAGTTGTATAAAACATTTCAGAAAATATTTCAAAAACAGCTAATTCCAACTTTATGCAAACTATTCTGGAGAACAGAAAAAAGAAGATCTTCCAGTTCATTTTAACCATCAAATATAATCTTGGTATTTAAATCAGGTAGGAGAAAAAAAACTCGAGATCAATCTCACTAATAAGTCAGGATTGAATAGTCTTTTGTAAAAAAGCAAGCTGAACCTAGACATGTTTAAGAAAAGTATGCAGTATAAACCATTTGGGTTTATTTCAAGAATATATTAGAAAATTTGTTAATGCAATTTATCACATTAATAGATAACAGAGACAAAACATATTAGATGTAGACAAACAAGTCAAACAATAAAAATGACCCCAAATCTCCTAGAAAACTAGCAATACTAACAGGAACTTCCTAAACTGAAGACATGTAACAGAAATAGAGAGCAAATATGATGCTTAATGGGAAAATGTTAGATGTATTTCTTCTAAAGACTGGGATAAACCAATGTTGTATCTATCAAAATTTATTTTTTGGTATGTTAGGCTCCAATCTGTATAATAAGACACAAAAATGCTGTAAAAGCTATAAGTATTGATGAAAAGAAACAAAATTGTTATGATTTTTCAGATTCTATTGTTGTTCCTTATAAAATGCAAGAGAAGCTGAAGAAGTAGGATTAGTAAGAGTTCAATACAGTGACTGGATATAAGATGAGTATGAAAAACTCTTTAATACTTTTTATATTAGCCACAAACAGCAAGCATAATATAAAAGTTATTTACAACAACATCTAAATAAAAATGTATTCTATTTTATGGAGAAAATTATAAATCTTTACTAAAAACTAAAAGAAGAGACTAATTATAATAAAAAAGGTATGATTATAATGGAAATTTAAAACCATAAATATCCTCCTTTTCTAAAAATCAATCAACAAATTCATATCATTTTCATTCAAGGTCTCAATAGGATCTTGACAAGCTGATTCTAAGGTTTATAGGGAAGAACAAGTGACCAAGAATGGCCAGGTCAATTTCGAAAAAGAAAATCAAAATGGGGGACCTCACTTATGAGATATCAAGATTCATTATGTTTTTTATATTTAAGAATGTGTTATTAATGCAGAGATAAAAATATGGAACACAACTGTACAGTAAGAAGCTTGTACAAAGACACATACATGTGGAAACTGGACATATTAAAGACGTAATGGTGCAGATCAAAGGCGAAAGGAGGGATTACTGAAGAAATGGTTTGGGAACAATTAGTCACCCTGATGAAAAAAAGTGAAACTGGAACCATTTCCTACGACACGTTCTATGATCTATTCTATTTGGATTAAAATAATGAATGCATGCTGGGCTTAAGATCTAAGTCATGGGTTCATAGGTGCAGCAAACCACCATGGCACACGTTTACCTCTATAAAAACCTACACATCCTGCACATGTACCCCAGAACTTAAAATTTTAAAAAAACTACATAAAAAAACAAAACAAAACTTTTTAAAAGACAATATTGCATAATATCAGCATGACTTTGGTATACAGAAGTATTTCTTTAGCAAATGAAAACCAATGCTATAAATGAAAATATTAATAAACTACAGTAAATGTTTAAATCTCTTTGCATCAAAAGTTACCACTAAGAGAGTTAGAAAGTATGTGTCATAGAATGAGAGAAGAGTTTTGAAACAAATGAAGATATTAGGTTATTGTGCAGCATACCCAGAGAACTCCTTAAAACAAGAGGATAAATACAAACAATACAGTTTACAGCAAAGAATATGATCAGGCACATCACTGAAGAGAACACTTAAGAGACCACCAGAATGAAAAATGCTTAATATCAATAATAATCAGGAAAATGCAAATTATAACTACAATGAGGTATCATTTAGTACCAGTGAGACAGACAAAAGGAAATTTAATAGTTTCAAGTGTTGCAAGGAAGTGGAACCATGGGCATTCTCATCAGGGCTGGGAGAAGTGTGATTTGATACAATGACTTGGGAGAACAATTGACAATAGCTGGTAAAGGCATGCCTACCCTGTGACCTGTGTATTAAACTGTTCATTGAAGCATGGCTTGTAATGGTGAAAACATTGGAGATAACATAAATGTCCATTAAAAGGAGAAAGGATAAATCAATTCCAGTATATTCATACAACAGAATCCTTTAGAGTAGCTAAAATTAATGAACTAGAGATAAATATATCCACATAAACAAATCACAAAAACATAAAGCTAAGTGAAAAAAGCAAATTGCAAAAAGAAAAAAGAAATACTGTGTTATTTCTGGTCCTCTATAATGCAGGCACCAAGACAAGAGTAGATGTACAAGAGATTTATTGGGGGGCGGGGGCAATGAAATGCCTGTGAGGGGAAGAGAAGAGAAGGTGAGGAGATCTCGCAGAATGTGATGCAGGGCTAACCTCTGTGGGGAAGCCAGACTGATAGTTCCGGAACCAAATTTATTCATGAAAGGAATCCTGTATGTTGTAGGATGGGCCTTCTTTAGTAACCTTTTGTCCTTAGTTATCGACTAGGAGCAGCCTGGGGGAAGCATAGCACAAGGCAGGGGTGAAGCCAGAGAATAGCAACTATGGCACACTGACAATTATGATCACTAGAGCCCGTGACCCCATGGTCACCACAAAGACTTATGGAACAACGCTGATTATGCAAAGTTAAGACCCACAATATAGTTCTAAGTGTTGTTTGTGGATGCATACCTATATAGGAGAAACAACAGAACATTACTTGGAATAAAGGCGAAATTCACAATAATGGTTGACAATGGGACCTGGGGAAGAGAAGAATGAAACCAGGCAAGGGTGCACAGGAGCTTTATTTTATAAATTTCTGTTTTAAAAAATCTAGATTTTTTAATCATAATCAGCATAATTGTGATTATGCTGATATTACTACATTAATTTTTATTTTCCTAATATATCCTAATAATAGTAATTTTATAACATTTTAGAATAATTTTAATAAATAATTTTAATAATTAAAATTAAATAATATTTTAAAAAGCAATGTAATGGGCTACAAAAATGGTTTGGGAATCTCATAATGGAAAAGTAGATGTCCAAGATATATGTATAAAATTTTTTTATAATGACAATAATCTGTATGTATATAATTTTTTTAGAATGACAACAATAATCTATATGACAACTGGAAATGCCCCAAAGCACAGACAGGACTCTTCATGTCTTATGGGAAAGGAAAAACAATGCCATGACTGTTATTTTTCTGTCTGCTTCACTGGATAATTTGGTTGCTGCTGTTAGCATTTTACAGAGATAGCTAAGAGTTTAGTCTCATTAATAATAGAAAAAGAGAATTTAAATTGTAACAATGCTTAGGTATCTAAACTTCAGCCCATTATATCATAGGTGATATAGGGTATTATATATTGCAGTGGGAGTAATAGAGGAAATCCTTTAATACGTGCCAGGGACTGCCGTAAACACTTTACGTTTCCTAACTCATTTATTCCTCCCAACTACCTTATGAATTAGATCATATTCTATTTCTACATTCTCATTTTATGTTTTCAGTTGTTAGATGGAGTGTTCTGTAAATGCCAATTCAGCCAAGTTATTTGGTAGTGTTATTAGTCTTTGAAAATAAAGACACAAAGAATTTAAGAAAGCTGCCCAAGTTTGTACAGCTAGCAGACCCCTTACAGTGGTTTCAAGGTCTTGTATGATCCTGTCCTCTGCCTACCTCAACTTAATATCATGTCACCTACCTCCTGTATAAACGCTCCAGTGACACAAGCCTTTTTCAGTTCCAGAAACATATCAAACTTTTTTTTTTTTTTTTTTTTTTCTGAGACGGAATCTCGCTCTGTTGCCCAGGCTGGAGTGCAGTGGCGCCATCTCGGTTCACTGCAAGCTCTGCCTCCTGGGTTCGCGCCATTCTCCTGCCTCAGCCTCCGGAGTAGCTGGGACTACAGGCGCCCACCACCATGCCCGGCTAATTTTTTGTATTTTCAGTAGAGGTGGGGTTTCACCATGTTAGCCAGGATGTTCTTGATCTCCTGACCTCGTGGTCCACCCACCTCGGCCTCCCAAAGTGTTGGGATTACAGGCATGAGCCATCGCACCTGGCCAAGCTCTTTTTTTTTTATTATTATACTTTAAGTTCTGGGGGTACATGTGCAGAACGTGCAGTTTTGTTACACAGGTATACACATGTCATAGTGAGTTGCTGTACCCATCAACCTGTCACCTACATTAGCTATTTCTCCTAATGCTATCCCTCCCCTGGGCCCTCACCCCGCAACACGCCCCACTGCATGATGTTCCCCTCCCTGTGTCCATGTTTTCTTATTGTTCAACTTCCACTTATGAGTGAGAACATGCAGTGTTTGGTTTTCTGTTCCTGTGTTAGTTTGCTGAGAATGATGGTTTCCAGCTTCATCTATGCCCCTGCAAAGGACATGAACTCATCCTTTATATGGCTGCATAGTATTCCATAGTATGAAAAAAAGCTCATCATCACTGGTCATTGGAGAAATGCAAATCAAAACTACAATGCGATACCATCTCATGCCAGTTAGAAGAATGGCAATCATTAAAAAGTCAACAAACAACAGATGCTGGAGAAGATGTGGAGAAATGGAAACACTTTTACACTGTTGGGAGTGTAAATTAGTTCAACCATTGTGGAAGACAGTGTGGCGATTCCTCAAGGATCTAGAACCAAAAATACCACGTGACCCAGTGATCCCATTACTAGGCATTCTAATCTAAAGACACATGCACACATATGTTTATTGCAGCACTCCTCACAATAGCAAAGACTTGGAACCAACCAAAATGCCCATCAATGATAGACTGGATAATGAAAATGTGGTACATATATCAAGATCTTTCTTATCTCATAGTATTCGCACATGATAATTCCCTGACCTGGAATGGTATTTTTGCACTAATCACTTTGACAAAGTATATGTTCAATAGCTTCTTCTTATTGAGTTGTAAGGATTTTTCATATTTTATGTACCGGTCCTTTTCATTTTTGGAACAACATATTTTGAAGAGCAAAATTTTTGATATCTGTAAACATGTCTCTTGTAGGGGTTATGTCTAGAATTCATCAAAGAAGATATACAGGTGGCAAACAAGAACATGAAAAGATGGTCAGCATCATTTGTCATTATAGAAATGCAATCAAAAAGCATATGTAGATGCTAGCATACTCCCTCTAGTATAGAATCCCTTTTGATGTATCCTTTGCTTTGTGGGTTATTTAGAAATCTGCTGTTTTGTTTATAAAAATTGGAGTTTTCTAAATGTATTTTTGTTTCAGATTTTTAATTGTACTATATAGTTCAAGAACATACTTTGTATGATTTGAATTATTTCAGATTATTTTAGAATTCAGAATACAGTTGATCATGGTAAATGTTATGTGTGCATCGAAAATTATGTGTTTTTAGTTGTTAGAGTGTTCTGTGAATGCCAATTAGGTCAAGTTGTTTGATAGTATTATTCAAATATTTTGCATCTTTAATGATTTGCTGCCTACATATTCTATTAATAATTGAGAAGAGTATTGAGATCTCCCACTATAATTATGGATCTGACTGTTTCTCCTTAGAGTTCTATCTGTTTTTGCATCATGAACATTGAAGCTCTGTTATTAGAGCCATAAACCTTTAGGATTGCTATGTCTTCTCAATGAATTGGCCTCTTTATCATTATGAAATGAAACTCTTTATATTTGATTATATTCTTTTTATTAGTATTAGCATGGTTTATCTTTTTCCACCTTTTTTCTTCTAACATGTTTGTTCCTTGCAGAAAGCATATAGTTTGCTCTTTCTTAAAAAAAAAATCTAATCTGACAATGTCTATTCTTTAATTAAGATGTTTAGACCACTTACATTTAATGTGATTATTGATATGGTTGAGCTTAAGTCACTGTATTACTTATTTGCTTTTATTTCCCCCATCTGTTCTTTGTTCTTTTTTTCCATTACTTTTCTGCTTTCTTTTGAATTAATTAAATTTTGTACTACCCATTTTATCCTTTGTTAGTTTATTTAGGTGTTGCTTTTGAGTTTATGATATATATCTTTAACTTACCACAATGTACTTTCAAGTAGTTTAGCAATTTATATATACCATAAGAACCTTATAAACTGTACTTCCGTTTCTTCCTCCCAGTCTTTGTGTGACATTTGTCATGCATTTTATATCTACATATGTTATAAACCCTTTATACATTATTATTTTCCTTTAATTTGGTAATTTATAGAGCTTTTATATATATAAAAAATTTTGTTAATATTTAACCACATTTTTACCAGTTTCAGTGCTCTTCATGCCTTCATTCGACATAGGTTTTTGGTGACATTTTCTTTCTGCTTCAGGACTTTAAAAATCATATTTTTATAGTACAGGTCTCCTGGTGATGGACTTTTTAGCTTTCATATCTATAAATTATTTTTATTTTTCCATCATTTATGGAACATATTTTTGGGGGGAATAATGTACAGGTTTTGTTAAAAATTACAGTAATGTAAAGGTGTTGTTTTGCTCTCTAATTATGGGCTATATTTTCCCGTTTGTTTGTATGCCAGTTAATTTTTTGATTGGATGATGGGCATAGTGAATTTTACCTTGTTAAGTGCTGGATACTTTTGTATTCATACAAATATTCTTGAGTTTTGTTCTGAGGTGTAGTTAATTGACCATAAAATAGTTTGGTCCCTTGAAGACTTTCTGTTAAGTTTTGTGAGGCGGGGCCAGAGCAGAGCAGCCTTTGTTCTAGAACTAATTTTGTTTCATTACTGAGCTAATACCCTTTTGAATACTCTACTCCATGCCTGGTTGGTTACAATTGTTTTTTTTTTACTTTATGGCTTATGAGAACTAAAAGTATTTCTGGATCTGTGTGTCCTGTAGAGTTGGCAGCCTCTGCCTCTTTTAGGTGTTTCTTTTTTTGAGGCAGAATTTTTATTGAAATATTTCTCCTGTTATATACATATTTTTAACTTTTATTTTAAGTTCAGGGGTACAAGTGCAGGTTTGTTACATAGGTAAACTTGTGTCATGGGAGTTTGTTATACAAATTATTTCATCACCCAGGTATTAAGCCTACTATCCATTAGTTATTTTTCCTGATCCTCTCCCTCCTTCTTCTCTCCTCCCTCCAAAAAGCCCCAGAGTGTCTGTTCCCGTCTTTGTGTTCATGTGTTCTCATCATTTATCTCCCATTTATGAGAGTATGTAGTATTTGGTTTTGTGTTCCTGTGTTAATTTGGTAAGGATAATGGCCTCCAGCTCCATCCATGTCCCTGCAAAGGACATGATCTAGTCCCTTTTTATGGCTGCATAGCATTCCGTGGTATATATGTACATTTTCTTTATTCAGTCTATCATTGATGAGCATTTAGGTTGATTCCATGTCTTTGCTATTGTGAGTAGTGCTGCAATGAACACATGTGTGCATGTGTCTTTATAATAGAATGATTTATATTCCTTTGGGCATGAATCCAGTAATGGGATTGCTGGGTTGAACTGTATTTCTGTCCTTAGGACTTTGATGAATGACCACATTGTCTTTCACCAACAGTGTATAAGTGGACCTTTTTCCCTACAACCTCACCAGCATCTGTTGTTTTTTGACCTTTTAGTAATAGCCATTTTGACTGGTATGAGATGGTAACTCATTGTGGCTTTGATTCGCATTTCTCTAATAATCACTGATATTGAGGGTTTTTTCATATGATTGTTGGACACATGTATGTGTTCTTTTGAAAAGCATTTGTTCATGTCCTTTGCCCACTTTTTAATGAGGTTGTTTGCTTTTCTCTTCCTGTAAATTTGTTTAAGTTTTTTGTAGATGCTGGATATAGACCTTTGTCAGATGTATAGTTTGAAAAATTTTCTCCCGTTCTGTAGATTGTCTGTTTCCTTTGCTGATGGTTTCTTTTGCTGTGAAGAAGTTCTTTAGTTTAATTAGATCTCATTTGTCAATTTTTGCTTTTGTTACAGTTGCTTTTGGTCTCTTTGTTATGAAATCTCTCTGTGCCTATGTCCTAGATGGTATTGCTTCGGTAGATTATCTTTCAGGGTTTTTATAGGTTTTGTGTTTTACATTTAAATCTTTAATCTATCTTTTGTTAATGTTTGTATGTGGTATAAGGATGGGGTCCAGTTTCAGTCTTCTGCATATGGCTAGCCAGTTATCCCAGCACCATTTATGGAGTAGAGAATCATCTCCCATTACTTGTTTTTGTCAGGTTTGTCGAAGATCAGATAGTTGTAGGTGTGTGGTCTTATTTCTGGGTTCTCTATTCTGTTCCACTGGTCCATGTGTCTGTTTTTGTACCAGTACCATGCTATTTTGGTTACTGTAGCCAGTATAGTTTTGAGTCAGGTAGCGTGATGCCTCCAGGTTTTTTCTTTTTCCTTAAAATTATCATGGCCATTCAGGCTCTTTGTTTGGTTCCATGTGAATTTTAATATAGGTTTTTCTAATTCTGGGAAGATGTCATTGGTAGTTTGATAGGAATAACATTGACTCTATAAATTCCTTTGGGCCGTATGGTCATTTTAACAATATTGATTCTTCCTATTCATGAGCATGGAATGCTTTTCCATTTGTATCATCTCTGATCTCTTTGAGCAGTGTTTTGTAGTTCTCCTTGTAGAGATCTTCCGCCTCCGTAGTTAGCTGTATTCCCATGTATTTTATTCTTTTTTGGACAACTGTGAATGGGAGTGTATTCCTGATTTGGCTTTCAGCTCTCAGTTGTTGGTGTATAGGAATGTTACTGACTTTTGCACAATGATTTTATATCCTGAGACTTTGCTAAGTTGTTTATCAGCTTAAGAAGGTTTTGGACTCTGATGATGGGTTTTCTAGCTATAGGATTATGTCGTCAGCAAACAGGGATAGTTTGACTTCCTCTCTTGCTATTTGGATGCCCTTTCTTTCTTTCTTTTGCCTGTTGCCCTGGTCAGGACTTCCGGTACTATGCTGAATAGAACTGGTGAGAGAGGGGATTCTTGCCTTGTGCTGGATTTCAAGGGGAATGATTCCAACTTTTGTCCATTCAGTACGATGTTGCCTGTGGGGGTTGTCATATATGGCTCTTATTATTTTAAGGTATGTTCTTTCAATATCTAGTTTATTAAGAATTTTTAACACGAATGGATGTTGAATTTTATCAAAAGCTTTTTCTACATGTATTGAGATAATCATGTCTTTAGTTCTTTTTGGGTGTTTCTTTAGCTGGCCCTGAGTAACTTCCTCAAATGTATATGCTGGTTAGTGCTCAGATGAAGACTTGATGGGAGCCTTCTGCAAGTCTCTGAAGCTCTCTCCATGTGCAGTTCTCTCCTCCCTGGTGCTCTGCTCCATGAACTCTAGCTTTTTTGGCCTCTTCAGTTTCCCAACTCTCTATCCTCATCTCAGTAGGATCACTGGGCCCTTACCTGGTTTTCCGCTTCCTGTATTGAGGCCTGAAAACTCTCTCAAGGCGATAAGCTGGCAATAAACTTACTTATTTCCCCCTCTCAGGGATCACTTTCCTGTGCTGCCTCAGGTTTAATGTCTAAAAACTATTTTGCTATTTTCCTTCAGAGTCCTCACATAATTTGAAAGTTTATAGTCATTATGGGCTTCTCTGTTCACAGTCTATCTCTTCTACTAAACAGTAAGCCCAGAGTAGAAGTCATCTGTCGGATTCACTTTTGTAACCTTAGTACCTAATACAGTGCTTGGCACACGGTATAATTCTGAGTATTTTTTGAATACCTAATTGCTTGTCATGCAAGGACAACATATCTTTTAGTATTATGTCAGTGTATTCTTCTGTGTCAGTATATTCTTCTTTGTATTTATTTTGAAATTATCTTGTTGGAATATTGCTGGAATGAAAGTAATATTAGAAGTACAGGTCAGTTAACTCAAAGTATTTTTATATACTTAGTTAACAATTTACTGAAGTAGGGATATGAGGTTTTCCAATATGATGTATTGCAACTTGTTTGCATTCCTGTCATCACAGTTGTGCGTGTGTGTGTGTGTGTGCGTGTGTGTGGGTGCAGAGCATGACTCATTTAGACTTACTTGATATAATCAAACCTAGTCCCCTGCTCTTTGTCACAAATATAACCACAATTATGACTGGTTTGTAGATATCCAGATTTTATCTGTGATTTTACATGTAAAATTTCATTTTATACTTTTCAAAACTGCATTGGTACAATAATATTTATGCCTCATAACTTGTATAATTGTTCTTTTATTAATATGAAATATTTCTCTGTGCATCTTTTAATACCTTTTTTGCCTTACTTCAATGTTGACTCCTATTTGTATTGCTAAAGAAGTATTTTGGGGGTAGTTAATTACCTGTTTTTATATTTTTTTATGTTTGCAATCCCTTCATTTCAAAATTCCTGCACCTATAGTTTTTTAAATCCACTTAATAGGTGATTTTAATCCTTTCAATTTCATCATGATTCCTGATATGTTTGGATTTGTTTTTGTCATCTAATTTTTTATTTTTCAATTTTCTCTGCTTTATTAATAAACTGTTGCTGTATATCTAATTACTTCCAAACTTAGTGGTTTAGAACAACAATATTCCATTGATTATGTCTCATATTTTCTATATATCAGGAGTTCAGATTGGGCAGAGAAAAGCTTTTCTTTGTTCTATGATGTTTTAGTTCTCAGCCAGAAGACCCAAAGGCCGAAAGCTGGAATCAGTTGTGCACATGTACCCTTGAACATAAAGTATAATAAAAATAAAAATTAAAAAAAAGAAAGCTCGTTCACTCATAAGTCAGGTAGCCGATGCTAATGTTGACTAAGGATCTAGCTGGGGCTGTTTGTCTCAATCATGGTCTCCACATGGTCTCTCTGTGTGGCTTGGGATTCCTTACAATATGGTGACTGCGTTCAAAGGACCAGCATACTAAGAGGAGAGCCAAGTAGAAACTATTTTTATTTTATAACCTGGACTCAGAAGTCATGTACACGATATCAACCAAATGCTATTAGTTGAGGCATTTGTATAGTTCTGTGCAGGTTCAGAGTCAGGGAACATAGACCTCATCCCTCAATTTAAATGTGTCAGCAACACAGTTTAAGAAGAACATATAGGAAGTTTATATGAAAGTGTGATTACCTTTGGAAAATACAATCTACTATATCTGGTTTATGATTTTACTAAAAAAAAAAACTTGTTAAATTGATACTATTTGCTTTGTTCGATTTTCCTGTATTACTGGCTTCAAAGTTATTAATCTTTTTAGCCTACCAATGATTGCTTTTAAATTTTAATTTACATTCATGTATATTTTATCTACCTGTAAGCTTATATTTTGCTAATGAAGTTTACAGTTTATTTATGTATAGTTCTAGCAAATAAGGCAAAAAGCCTACTTTTACTTCTTTCCACTATTCTGCACTTAGCCAAAATTTATATTGCAGGTAGCTGAAATTTTAGCTTATGTTTGTTATTAAAATCAGTTTTTTTTTTTAAGTAACCAGCATTTACCTTATTTTCTAATTTCCTTTTGCTTCCTGAGAGGCAATAGAGTGGAATACTTAATGTCACTGAGGGATCAGAAAGCCTAAGTTGGCTAGACTTTTTGCTCTACCATTTAACAGTTGTGTGACTTTGAACAAATTACTTTTCTGAGCTTCAAGCACTTTGTCTTTAAAATGGGAGAGGTTCTAAAATATTACCTTCCTCATAAATAGAAAAAAAATAAATGAGATGGTATACACAAATCACTTAGCACAATGCCTGATACTTGGTGAACTTTCAATATTGTTTAAAATACTGTCAGTGGTTTCTAAATATTTAAATATAAAAACTTGTATTTTATTTTATTTTATTATTAATATCTTCTTCAGAGAACCATCTGATTCTTCCAATTATTCTTTAATTACTCTTGTCTTTCTCTCTAGGTATTACATGAAAAATACATTAGGTACATGGTTTGGGTTTGTTGTGTAAGCACTAACATTTCTAAATATCAATTCATATTTTGAGTACTCCTATGCCAGTTAAATGAGGATATGCTCCATGCAAGTAGAAAGGAATTTTTTTTTTAACAAAAAAGTCATGAGATTGAATCTGACATTGATAATCTGAACCCACAGCCATCATATATCCTTGCTATAAGACTAAGCTATCTTGACTGACCAATGTGTTCTTGTTTTAACCTAAATAGAACATTATATGTAGGAATCAGGGAATAGGCTGTGAATTGGTGATATTTGATTCCTATCACTTGGCTATGTCTCATGGAAAGTAATTAGTACCAAGATGGCTTATCTGTAGAAGGTCTCTGTCTTGGTTGGCTGATCCCATGGAGATATTCAAACCACATAGGGACTTGATTGCTTAGACCCACAGATTATCCATGGGGTATAAATGTACTCTCAGTGGAGCATGTGGCTTGGGAAAGAGAGACAAAAGTGCATATGCCTCTCTAGTCTACAACCTTGTATGTCTAGAGGAAGAAATTATGACTACCCAACACATGCTAGAATTTTAAAAAATGTCTGGGAACCATTATGGATATATATAGTCATGTATCACATAGTGACATTGCTGTCAATAACAGACCACATTGATGATAAAGTGGTCCCATAAAATTAGAATGGAGCTGAAAACTCTTATTGCCTAGTGAAAAGCTGTAGGGGTGAAAGATAACGATATTGATGATCCTGACCATGTGTAGATCTAGGCTAATATGTGTATTTGCGTCTTAGTTTTTAACAAAAATTCTAAAAAGTAAAAATAAATAATTTTAAAACTAGAAAAAAGTTGATAGAATAAGAATGTAAAGAACAAAAATATTTTGGTACAACCGCACAATATATTCTTGTTTAAAGCTAAATGTTATTATAAAGCAGTTAAAAAGTTTCAAAAAATTAAACAGTTTACACAGTAAAAATGTTACCCATAAGCTAAGGTTAATTTATTATTGAAGAAAAATATTTTTAATAAGTTCAGTGTATCCTAAATGAACAGTGTTTATAAAGTATCTAATAGTGTGCACTAATGCCCTAGGCCTTCACATTCACTCACTATTCACTCACTGACTCACCCAGAGCAACTTCCGTCCTGCAAGCTTCATTCATTGTAAGTGCCCTATAAAGATGCATATTTTTTAATCTTTTATACTGTATTTTCTTTTAAAAATATGTATTTTTTTCCTTTTTGGATACAGGGTCCAAACTGGTTTGTTGCCCAGGCTGTTCTCTAACTCCTGGACTCAAACAAGCCTTCTGCCTCAGACTCCCCAATAGCAGGGACTACAGGCACACACCACCATGCCAGACATTTAATATATTTTTACTGTACCTTTTTCATGTTTAGATATGTTTATATACAGAAATATTTACCATTGTTTTGTAATTGCCTGCAATATTCAATACAGTAACGTGCTATACAGGTTTGTAATCTAGGAGCAATAGGCTATACCATCTAGGTTTGTGTAAGTACATTCTGTGATGTTCATGCAGCAACAAAATTGCCTAATGGTCGTTTATCAGAATGTATCCCCATCATTAAGCAATGCATGGCTATTTTATAAATTATTATTCATGGCTGTATTTGTTCTCTGACAATGTGATAAAAATCATAATATTTTAATCAAAATAGAAAATAAAAGTGGTAAATCCTACAAGGGATCTGGCATAGCTCAAATAATGATGACATTTATCTCAACAAAATCCCTGTTGGGGTTTTTGATCTCCCTCTGGAATGAATTTGTGTGCTTATGTTGACATTTGCACAGGTTAGCATAGCATGGTATATCAGTTATGAATTTCATTCAGCTGTGAGCAGTGGACTTGAAAATAATGATTTGAAATACTAGGAATTTTATTTTTCTAGCATAAAATAGGTTTGGTACTCATTAGTGTTATGGCAGTTCCTCTCTGTCCTCAGAGTATTGTCTCTTATCTGTCCCTTCAGTCTCAAGATAGATGATTTGTGCTGGTTTTATATCTGAATTTCACATAAGAAAAAGGTTTCGGGCACTGGAAATAGACACTCACTAAGGCAGCTGGACATGTTTTGAAGAGTTTAAAAATCTCCCCAACAACCTCTGCTTGTATCTTATTGGCCAGAATTCTGTCACATGGCCATTGCTATCTGCAAGACAGTCTGGGAAATGTAGTTTCTTCTTCTTTCCCCCCACCCCCCTTTTAAATCTATCTAGACTCCTGACAAAATTTGGGTTCAGTCAGTCAGGGAGACGAGAGAATGGATTCGGGTAGGTAACTGGCAATCTCCACCATATTTAGTCAATTACAAAAACAAAATGAAACAAAACAAAACTTTAATTGTTCTACCAAACAGTGTAGTGATGGTTAGTTTTGATTTGTTTGTCTGATATAAATAATATACAAATATAAATATTATTAAAATAGAACTTTTTTCTCTCCCTGAATTCTTTTCAACTATCAATTAGTATCCAAGAACCTCAGCCCTTTTCTTTCTATTCTACTCTCATAATCTTTCCTCTCACTGGCAGCTCTACTGACTACTCAATCCCTCACCTAGTTGGGAACCCTTGGATAAAGTTGGGTAACAATTGCCAGAGGTTCCAGTTTAGAAGAATCAGAAATGTTGTAAGGTACAGTGATGATTCAGTTATAGATAATAGCACATGTGCCTGATGGTGATGGGTAAAAACTAAGGATTTCAGGGGTACATCAGTACGCTGCCTTGGTAGTGGCAGTCATAGTACAGGTACACCAATGCAAAGTGGCATGATGATTCATTAGATCTCTGGCAATACATTTTTGGACTATTATATAGGTGACCTTTGTACCTGAGTAGCACATTTTCAGACATGTTCTCATTTTGTAAAATAACTTATGGGCCAAGTCAAATTGTCCCCTCTAGGTAGTGGCACTAGTCTGAATGGTCATGGCAGGGACAGAAGTTTGCATTCGGGGAAATGAGAACTTCATTAGGAACTCTACTTGCGTGTGGATCTGTAAGGGTTTATATACACCCTGAGAAGACTGCCTGGATCATCTGGATGAAAGAATCATTGGTTCCTTGAGGCATATGGGAAAAGAGGAAGACACAACACAATACATACACACACACACACACACATATACACACACAATAAGTCTTTTAGGACAAAACCCATTGCTTGTGATACATTTACTCTGAAGAAGTTTCTGGTACAAAGAACAAGAATAGTATAGTGGTTAAACATGTGATCCCTTGATTAAGACTGTCTGAGTATGAACCCTGACTCCAAAACCAACTTGCCATGTCTTTGGGGGAAAATTATTTAACATTTCTGTACCCCATCTTTCTCATCATTAGAATGGAAATAATATTAGCTACCTCAGAGGCCTCTTGTGGGGTAACAAAGGTAAACCACTTATAATAGAGTTATGCATGTCCTAGGTACTCAATAAATATTAGCAATGATTCTTAACACTTGAAAGTCTGAGTGGTGATGTGGAGAGTGAGTGCAGAGTGATTGAGGCATGTTCTCATACTTGTGATTATTTTTTACTTATTTATTTCTCAGTATGTCCTTAAAGAGAGCTGGTGGGTATACAGGTTGTTAGAGGAGATGGTCTAATGCAATTGAAAGGCATAGCTTAAGGCTTTCAGAGATCTGGATATGGGCTTTAGGAAGTCACCTTATCTTTTACAGCCTGAGTTTCCTTTTTTTTCCTTACACAAATATTAATCCTCATTCTTCCTACCCCATGAGATTTTCATAAGATGGAATGCTTTATAAATTATAGAGTGCTATAGCTGTCTCACATTCTTTTTGGGTGCAGCTGTGTATGAATTATAAATAAAAAGCTACTATGAAAATATAAGGAATTATTACTGTTGCATATTCTGGATGTGCCATTCTGATATATGTATCCACTTAACAATGGTGTGTGTGTGTGTGTGTGTGTGTGTGTGCT
The DNA here is from genome assembly GCF_000951035.1 of Colobus angolensis palliatus. Classification (NCBI taxonomy): domain Eukaryota; kingdom Metazoa; phylum Chordata; class Mammalia; order Primates; family Cercopithecidae; genus Colobus; species Colobus angolensis. The sequence goes on along the minus strand of NW_012115066.1, from coordinate 7,985,149 downwards.
GGTGAAGGGAGGCACCTAGCTCCAAATGTATGTCTGCGAGAATGAAATGTGCATACATTGAAAAATGTAATGCTTTATGACAAGTTGATTGTCTCCTGGAAGAAAAAGGAAAACTTTTAAGTTGTCCTGAATACCAAATTATCTGACAGTCAGATTCCACTAGAACATACAAGCACAGCTAGCTGAAAGCACAAAACCATTTATCAGTCAGTCTTGAGAGACAGTGACCAATATGAATGTGTAGATTGCTTAGAAAAGCAGTTCTATGAACACTGAATGGTCTTGGGAAAATCTTTTTAGGTTTATGGGAATTATCATTTAAACTGAAATGCCCTTTCCAGGTAAACTGGAGGTAACCTTGTCATGGTGCTACAGCCTTGACTGTTTTGGGACTGTATTTGAGTTGTCTTTCCTTGTGTTTTGGGTTTAAGAGGTAAAGAGGCATTGACCTGTCTTACTTGGTTTGGTTTGATGACAGATGGGATTGTTTCATTATTTTCTTAGTGAAGACCATATTGTCAGACTCTGCAAAGCCTGCCTTGTTTGGCCTTTGCTTCCTTTCCCAGGCTTATCTCTTCCTGCTCTATGCTAGCAATTTGCACCCCAGCCATTCTGAACAATTTGCAGTTCCCTGAACAATCATGTTCTCTTCCCTCTTGAAACATGCTGTTTCTGTGCTTGAAATATTTATGCCTTAAAGTCTACCTCTTCACTCCCCTCCAGCAAGTCTCCTCTAGCTTCCTAAGATAGGATCACCAGTCTCTCTATGTAGACTCCCAAGGTGGCCATTATGAGGTAGGTGTCACAATTCGGGTCATTTTGTTTACCTTTTTGTCTCTTTTAGTAAGTTAGGAGCAACTTGAAGGCAGGGAATTGGGTAAACTGAATTTCAGTTTTAAGTGTGCTGTGGTCTATATGACCTTTTTCAAGACTGCCTCTTTCATATGTATTTTTTTCATTTAAGGTAACCTTGCAGAATATAATAAAGATAAGAAAGAGATAAAAAGTTGAAAGTAAATTGAAAGCAAAATGAACATAAATGTAAAAGTATTTTTTAAACAAAAGTTTAAAAATGGAACTTTTGGAATGCCTTATGGAAATAAGGCATTCACAATCTTTAATATATTTTTGGCACAACAGTTATACATTTGTATTCCACCCCAGGAAATACAAGAGGTTTGGAGGTCAGGAGTTCTGTTGAAATAGAAGATATTTTCGATTCCTTAGAGATCAGAAATGAAACCAACCACATGCTTCTGGATCTTGGACTTAGTTAGCTGAACTCAGCATAGCTGCCATGGTAAATACCCTCATAAATGTGGCAGGCACTGAGTTACTCTCTTCAAAAATTTTGGTGCCTGTTTTGGGAGAATCACTCTAATTAGGAACTCAGAAATAGCTTTGATGCAGTAAGTATTGTGATAATGAAGTCTTGTTTGTGAAAACATTTTGTTGAAGTTTGAGAATGTTCTCAAAATAACATCCCTTTTTCTAGTCTATATCAGTTGAGAATTAAAACAAAAGAGTAAGGCAGATGAGAAACTGCCTTAAATTATCACCTGTATTATTCATAACACTGATAATGGACAGTGGTTAATAACTACAGTCATGTGCTGCTTAACAACAGGGAAACACTCTGAGAAATGCATCATTAGGTGGTTGCATCATTGTGTGAACATCATAGAGTGTACTTATACAAACCTGCATGGAACAGTCTACTACACACCTAGGTCATATGGTACAGCCTATTGCTCCTAAGCTACAAACCTGTACAGCATGTTACTGCACTGAATACTGTAGACAATTTTAACGCAATGGTAAATATTTGTATATTTAAACATACAAAGGGTACAGTATAAATATGGCATTATCTCATGGGGACACTGTTATATGTGTGGTCTGCCATTGACTGAAATACTGTTGTGCAGTGTGTGGGTGAGAGACAAGTGAACTTCCTAATACTGAATTACAGAATCACTCAGATATCTGACCTAGTCACAGGTAGAGATGGACCCTGTGAAACCAGCAAAAACATTGACATTCTGCTTGGGATGGATGACACTTGATGTCATGGAGAAGAGGAAGATGAAAGTTTATATATGTCCAGATACTTTTCCCCAACTCATTAATCAGATTAAGTGGCTTTACTTCTAGAGAAGACTGATTCAGACATAGGTTGATGCCAGGAGTTTTTTGATGGTCAAATTTCCTCTTTATGTGGAAACAAACAAACTAAACAGGAGTAGGAAAGAAGCATTACCTATTTAACATGAATCTATCAGCCAATTTGTGACGCCTGGAGTAGATGTTCGATTTTTGCCATTTCTAAAGAATCGTTCATTCTGAGTGATTAGTTTACCATGAGCTGCTTTGTGATTCCATCACCTATCTTTGGATCTCAAGACTCTGTGAAAGAAAAGGAAAATCTTATGTAATAGGAATAAAGAGGCTCTTGCTGCTGCTCGTGGGCGCAGTTTTCCATAGTAGAAGACTAAGCTCATAATTGCTAAAGCCATCCGGTGACTGGTAATACTATGCATTGACTTTGTCCGGTAAACTTTGCATACCGCACAGCAATCCAGAGATCCTTGGCATTATTCTCATTTTTTTTTTTTTCTAAGTAGAAACCAAGGATCAGAGAAGTAAAGCAACTTGCTCAAAATCATAAAGACAGTAAGTGGGATTCAAAGTCAGGCTGGTCTAAGTCTAAAGCTCATTCTGTTTCCTCTTTACTGTAAAAATGAAACAAAATAAAGTCAGAAAAAAAGAGAACTTGGGTTCTTCTTACATCTGTTCTCTGACCCTGGATGGTTACAAATAGTGTGATTCCATTTAAAGCCAAGTAGACTTACAGTTTTATTCTTGGCTCCCATTTTAATTCCCGGCAACTATGTTGGTTTCTGCATCCGTCTACTCTTGTATACATTTGTTTATAGGTAGTGTAGATGGCTCATAGAAGTTTAAACATCTATATACCTCAGTAATGACAGCTTTACCCATTATCCACTGACTTAGAAAAATCTTTTCCAAGGAGTAGGATGTATACTAAAAAGAAAACTAAGGTGGTACATGGATAACATTTTAATCAAAGTGGTTATTTTAATGTGTTAGAAGAAAATTAATTTTGGGGTCTATTCACAGACTTCACTTAACACAAGACCAAAGTACACATTTAAATATAAAAATAAATCTATTAATATATTACATAAATATTAGAAGTGTTACGCAAATATGTAAAAAATTGGAAGAATGGATGTATCTGAAATTTGGTAAACACTGCCCTAGAGTGATGAAGACGGTTTATTTTGTCTATTATAATTTTGGGAAAGAAAGTTCTATTGCCTTCCCGTTTGTCTTATGTAGAAAGAATAGTACTTAGAAAAAGGTATCTACTTAGTAATGGTCAACACACAAAAGCATGCCAATTATTTATTTCTCCTTAGAAATTATTCCAAGCATGAACAAAGGCAGTGAACATGGGTTTTAGGAGAGGGGTATGAGAAGCATGGCAGAAATAAAGTTGACATAATTTCTCAGCTGTTTTATTCCTAGAATTTCTCATAGAAAGAGCATTGCCTTGGTTTGCAAGAATACTTTGAAAAGTGATCTAGATGGCAAGACATCTCTTCACATCTGCTCTCCAGCTTCCATCCCGTCTTCAATGCTCTAAGTGCCTGCTGGAATCAAAGCTGAGATAGGGACTGGACAGTCATTTCTCTACATGAGATGCAGGGGAAAATTCTATTATTTTTCTCTTAAAGGTTGGAGTGGGTTGCAAGAAGACAGAAAGTGAGTTCAGTCTGGGATAGTCAGGATTAGTACAAAAAATGTTTGAGGTTCCTTCAAGTACCTGTTAAAGTGGCATGCATCGTTCCACAAACACCTCATAACCTCTCATTTATCTTTTGAAAGAAATACTGGGCATATTTTACTATGCGTGTGTGTGTGTGAGTGTGTGTGTGTCAACCAGAGTAGTTGAGTTTGTCAGAGTCAAAATGTTTCAAGACACAGGTAGCCTCTAATGCTCCTGAAGCTCAGAGACAGATGTGAAGACAGAAGGTCTGATATAGAAATGAGAATACCATAGTAGCAATCAATTTTCCTTTGACTTGGGTATGTCTGATACCTCTCCTACTGGTCCTTAGGGAAGATGCTTGCCCCAGGTCTGCTCAACAATTTCATCTTTTTGGTCATAGTAGTTGACTCAAAGAGGTGATCTAGATCAGTTTAATGAGACTCAACCTTGGAACTATTGCTGAAAAAGAGATACTTTCTTCTGTGCCTTTTTTTTTTTTTTTTAGCTTCAAATATATTTTTTGTATTAGAGCAACTTGAATCCCACATGGGAAGAGAGACTTCCCAAGAAAGACACTAGCAGAGGAAAGCATAGCCTGAGAAAGAATACAACACAGAGAGGAGAGAAAGACTTAATTTTAGTGAAAAGATTCAACTCCTGAATCCAATCATGGCTGGAGACATAATTTCCGTGGAGTTTTCCGTTTATGAGCTAGTAAATTCATTGTATTGCTTAAGCCAGTTTGAGCTGGTCTCTGCCACTTGCTCCCAAAAGATTCTTACCTAATATGTTCATGAACAAAGGCAATGGATTGGCATATAGGAGATAAATCTGAGAGAAGTGGTCGAGGGAAAGTTGACATGATTTCATAAGTTGAAGTGGAGTTTTAGAAAGGAAAAATATAATATGGCTTTGGGGTTGATATCCTGAGCAGTAGAAGATTGTTTTGTCTGTGCTGGATTTCTTCCCTCGTCCCTCCAGATGCACTCTCTTCCCTTGTCACCTCACTCTTGCCCCAGGAGCCTGGCCTGTGCGAGTTACAAAGACAAGCTCCTGTGTCTCCTGGTTGCTGGAAGAGTATGACCAACAGGGAGAAATCAGAATACGTACCTCTAATTCTTACTTTGAGGTCATGTATGATTGGCTGTCTCTGTGAATGAAGGTTATTGCTCTTCCCAAGGTAGTCTCATCTTCGTGATTCTGCCATTTGGGTTCTTTACTTTATCTCCTTCACTTTGCATGTTTTCAGGCATAGGTTACTCACAGTCATAATGCCGATAGCCTCAGGTTCCTGCACTATCCCTCATGGTTTCTCTGTTTCCACCCACACCTTTGTCATTAGTCCCTTGGTAAATTAACGTCACTGGAATTATCCTAAATTGAGTGTTCTATTTATTTCTGCTTGGAATTTCAAATAAATGCATCTACCCTTCAAATTAATTCATGAAAGAACATGTTTATGTTAAAACAGATTCTTTATATCTCTCTCCAGTTTTCAAATTTTCATTATTTTTGTTATTCTCGCAACAACCTCACGAAGTAGGCAGGTCAGGTAATGTTATCCCTACTTTATAAAGGAAATCAAGACTCAGATAAAAATTGAAGTTCACATTCACTCAGTTAATAGGGTACCTTTGAATGTATGCCTTCTGATTCCAGTTGCTTTGTGTTTATTCTAGTACAACTTGATTTACCTGAAATAAATTAATTTGATTAAAGCTATTGTATTTTACTCTTTCTCTTTTAAGTCTAAACCAATAGGTATGTCTTACAGGAATAAGCATAAGCAGAGGTAGTTCTCCATTAGATGGATGCAACAGATATGTGTAACACCTAAAGAGAAAGGGAAAAATTGTGTAAGTGGGCAAATAATGTATCTAGGTTTTGCATATGAGGAGCCACCTTAGATAGATTACACAAATGTGGAGAAATAATTATACATACATTTGTACATCTTAAAACAACAAACAGTTCATTTGATTTATGTAGTCAGGGTAGGCTAAAACCTCACTAGTATAATAGCTGAGTCGTTTGTCTTAGCAAGTATCTTGGTATTGGCAATCAATAATGCAGCCGAGATGATTGATGGCCTTGTTTTCTTGTGGTGCCTCAGCTGATCTAAATTATTTATTTGACATATTGCCTCCTGGCAGATGTAAGGAAACTGATGATAAAATGTTTGCATTGCTTGGATGTATATCTGAGATGGGGAAATGGGTGTTCTTTTCCCGTCTGTGATCTTTGGGCACTTTATTTCGGTAAGAATATGTTTTGCAGAATTGTCATATCATCAGCTACATATATGGAGAGGAATGAGGCTGTGAAGTTTTAAAAGTTTTATTCCTTGTTGTCCTACAATGAAAACAAACTTTATTACTGTCAGGATAATGATTCATTGGCTGACATATGACTTCTTTCCCAGCCACAATGAATATATGTGGACCTGGGACCCAGGGCTCTTTATATCACTCTGTATTGTGATTTTTCTGTTAGGATGTCTGTCTTTCTCAATAGACAGGGAGGTCCTTGAGGACAGAAACTGTCTTATTTATCTTTGTAATCCTCCTAGTGCCTGGCATGGATTCTCAAACACTAATCACTTAATAAGTATTTTCTGATGAATAAAAGACAAGAATAAATGAATCAGGCAAATAATTTATGCTTTTTGCCTTAGATTTAGAATTTATTAACCTTATTAAATAAGATACTGCTTTGGAAAGAGGCATGGACTAGAAGTCACATCTTTTTTTAAGAATCTCAGTTACAATAGTCAAGGTTTACACTTTAAGGTTCAGTTTTCATTATGTAAAATGGTAAAAACAATACTTCGTAATGTTATTAGGAATTCAACTGTAATAATGAACTTGAAAGACCTCATTATTACCTTTGAATTCCTAATAACATTATGAAATCTAAATGACTAAGTAAGCTCTAAATGACTACATAAATAATAATCTACGTGGGCGCAGTGTTTTTACTGATAAATTGGTTTTATTCTCTCCAGCCCCCCAAAAGACCTTGATTTGTGGCATTTACCAACTTCAATGATATAAATACTCCTACAGTGGCTGATTTCAAGTTAACAATTGTTTGAAAACACGTTTGCAAAATTTCTGAATATTTAACAACTGGCTTTTATTAACTGGGTTGTAGGCACTACTGGGTGAGAAGTGATTTGACTTCGTTGAGCAAGATATGTGGTACCCATTAGTATTTGGTTGGCACATGGAGGATATTTTGAGAGTGAAAAGACAACAGAACACTTCTAGCGGGGATAAATGGAGACTTCAGGTTTGTGCTAAGTGGAAGACTATGACACTGATATAATGAGTATCTTAGTGATACAGAGGTATCCAGAAATTGTTTCACTGAGAATTTTGGGGCACCATAATTAAATGATTCATTCAACGAATAAATGTTCATTTTAGGTAGACAGAGCGTTACAGGTAGAAAAGTAATAAAAATGGAGAATGTATTCATTTGGCAATTTGTGATCTGTGACTCGAGGAATAGATTTACAGCTATGGTTTGAATGATGGTGGCCCCTCCAAAATTCATGTTGAAACTTAATCCCCATTATTGTGGTGTTCAGAGGTGGGCTTTTGTGAGAGGTGACTAAATTATGAGGGTTCCATCCTCATGAATGCATTAAGGCCTTTGTAAGAAGAACTTGTGGGACTGGTTCGCTCTCTTACGCTCTTCTGCCATGTGAGGACACAGAGTTCAGATCTTAAACGTATTTTTAAATTTTGTGGGTATATATTTATGAGGTACATGACTAGCTATAGAGCATATAATGCATGATAGTCATATCAGGGTAAATGAGGTACTCATCACCTCAAGCTTTTGTGTTTTGTGTTATAAACAATCCAAATATACTTTTAGCTACATTAAAATGTACAATTAAATTATTTTTTACTATAGTCACCCTTTCAGGCTTTCAAATACTGATATTATTCATTCTTTCTATTTTTTTTTGTACCCATTAACCATCTCTCCTTCCTGTCTATCTCCCCACTGCCCTTCTCAGCCTCTGGTAACCATCATTTTATTCTCTAGTTCCATGAGTTCAATTGTTTTAATTTTTAGCTCCCATAAATAAGTGAGAACATGCAAAGTTTGTCTTTCTGTGCCTGGTTTATTTCACTTAACAGAATAACCTCCAGTTCCATCAATGTTGTTGCAAATGACAGGATCTCATTCTTTTTTTCATGGCTGAATAGTACTCCATTGTGTATGTGTCCACATTTTCTGTATCCATTCATCTGTTGATGGACATTTAAGTTGCTGCCAAATCTTGGCTATTGTGAATGGTCCTGCAACAAACGTGGGAGTACAGATATCTCTTTGACATACTGATTTCCTTTCTTTTGAGTATATCCCTAGCAGTGGGATTGCTGGATCATATGGTAGCTCTATTTTTGGTTTATAAAGGAATCTCCAAACTGTTCTCCATAGTGGTTGTACTAATTTACATTCCCACCCACAGTGTATGAGGGTTCCCTTTTCTCCACCTCCTCTCAGTAATTGTCATTGCCTGTCTTTTGGACATAAGCCATTTTAACTCAGATGATGTGATATTTTATTGTCGTTTTGATTTGCATTTCTCTGATGATCAGTGATGTTGAGCACATTTTCATGTGCCTGATTTCTATTTGTGTGTCTTCTTTTGAGAAATGTCTGTTCAGATCTTTTGTCCTTTTTTTTTTGGATTATTAGACATTTTTTTCTATAGAGTTGTTTGAGCTCCTTACATATCTGGTTATTAATCCTTTTTCAGATGGATAGGTTGCAAATATTTTCTTTCATTCTGTGGGTTGTCTCTTCACTCTGTTGATTGTTTTCTTTGCTGTGCAGAAGGCTTTTAACTTGATATGCTCTCATTTGTCCATTTTTGCTTTGGTTGCTTGTGTTTGTGGGGTATTACTCAAGAAACCTTTGTACACTCCAATGTCCTAGAGATTTTGCCCAATGTTTTCATATAGTAGTGTCATAGGTTGAGGTCTTAGATTTAAGTTTTTAATCCATTTTGATTTGTTTTTTGTATATGGTAAGGTATAGGGGATCTAGTTTTATTCTTCTGTGGATATCCAGTTTCCCCAGGACCATTTATTGAAGAGGCTGTCCTTTCTCCAATGTATGTTTCTGGCACCTTTGTCAAAAATGAGTTCACTATAGATGTATGGGTTTGTTTCTGGATTCTCTTTCGTGTTCTGCAGGTCTATATGTCTGTTTTCATGCCAAAACCTTGCTGATTTGGTTACTGTAGCTCTGTTGTATAATTTGAAGTTAGATAATGTGACTCCTCCAGTTTTGTTCTTTTTGCTTAGGATAGCTTTGTCTATACTAGTTCTTTTTTTGTTTCATATAAATGTTAGGATTATTTTTCTATCTCTGTAAAGAAAGTCATTGGTATTTGGATAGACATTGCATTGAGTCTGTAGAGTGTTTTGGGTAGTATGGACATTTTAACAATTAGATTCTTCCAATCCATGAACATGGAATATCTTTCTATTGTTTTGTGTCCTTTTCAATTTCTTTCAACAATGCTTTAGTTTTCATTGTAGAGAGATTTCACCTCTTTGGTTAAGTTAATTCTTAGGTATTGTGTTTGTAGCTATTATAAATGGTATTACTTTCTTGATTTCTTTTTCAGATTGTTCCCTGTTGGCATATAGAAATAATACTGATTTTTGTGTTTTTTTTAAACTTTTATTTTAGGTGCGAGGGTACATGTGCAAGTTTGTTTTATAGGTAAACTCATGTCATTGGGGTTTGTTGTACAGATTATTTTGTCACCCAGGTACTAAATACAGTACCTCCACCTTCAGCCATGTGAGATGCCACAGGAAGAAAATGACATCAGTGAAGCAGCCCTCACTAGACACTGAACCTGCTAGCAATTTGATCCTGGAATTCTCAGCGTCCGGGACTGTGAGAAATAAATTTCTGTTTTATAGACATTACCCAATCATGGGTATTTTGTTGTTGCAACATTAACATAGACACTTTGGCTATTTCAAGAAAAGGGAGGGTTCATGGAGGGACATCCTGTATCTGAGACACCAGAATCTGGAATGGCTTTGCTGATCTCTTTTATCTTGATCTTCGTGATCTCTCATGGTATCTGTCTACTAGTTTCCTTCATTTTTCCCACACTCTCGATGGGTCAAACTTCTTTCTGATGAGTTTATCTAACCATAATTTATATTCATTGGGACATATCAAAAGTGATATTTCTTTGCAACCAAGTTAATGTGCAAGTCAGAAAATGATTGTCAACTTTCAGGGTGCTACAGAATCACCCTGGAGAGTTAGTTAAAATCAGAGTTTTTGAATGTACTTAGAGACACTATAATCCAACATCCTGGGGTGAAGCTCAGGAAAATAAGCAACATTGATTATTCTGCTACAAATGGTTAGAAGACATTTGGGGGAAAAAAAAAAAACCCCTACCAATTTATGAATTACCTTACCTTTCATGGTTGGACTTTATCTTTTAGGTTGATGTATCTCATCCTTGACTGCCTATTGGAATTACTTAGAAGCTTTAAAAAATACTGGTGCTTGACACTAAAAAAAAAAATTCTTATTAATTGATGTGAGATGTGGCCTGGCACCAGAATTTTTTAAAAGTTCCTCAAGTTACTCTAATGCATAGCCAAGTTTTAGAGCCACTGTGCTATAGAAAACCTCTGAAGGCTTTCAGGCAAGTGTATCAGGCTATTTTCATGCTGCTGATAAAGACATACCTGAGACTGGGTAATTTATAAAGAAAAATAAGCTTAATGGTCTCCCAGTTCCACATGGCTTAGAAGGCCTCACAATCATGGCGGAAGGCAAAAGGCACATCTTACATGGTGGCAGACAAGAGATAATGAGAACCAAGTGAAAGAGGAAACCCCTTATAAAATCGTCAGATCTCGTGAGACTTATTCACTACCTTGATAACAGTATGGGGGAAGACCCACCCTCATGATTCAATTACCTTCCACCTGGTCCCTCCTAGGACATGTGGGAATTTGGGGAGCTTCAATTTGAGATTTGGGTGGGGACACAGCCAAACCATATCAGCAAGTAAGCTGTTGAAGAGAGAGATAGTCAATTTTGCATTGGAATTACTCTGACAACTGAGTGGAAAAGGAACTAAGAGTGACAATACTGGTGGTCTCAATCAGGAATGAAAGAACAGGAGGTTGGTGCCAGAAAGTAGAAGCTTAAGATTTCAAAGGTAAAGAGCACAGTTTTCAGGTGAATATAAGGACTAGAGTGCAGCCATGGGGTTGAATTAGAAACTAGATGAAGGTCATTAGAGTTAAGAAATTCAGTGAACAGAGAAGCTGGGAATAAAGAGCAGTGACAAAGAGGAATATGACAACATTTAAGAACCTCAAATTAGACTTTTTTTTTTTTAACACAAGAATGGAAGAGTAATGGTCTGCAGGTAAGATATCATGGAACAAAAAATATTCTGACTCTACCTGCTGACCCTGAGAAGAGAAGTAAGTGAGTGTGTGTGTAAAAAAGAAAGGAGGGGCCAGGCTTGGTGGCTCAAGCCTGTAATCCTAGCACTTTGGGAGGCCGAAGCAGGTAGATCACTTGAGGCCAGGAGTTCAAGACCAGTCTGGCCAACATAGCGAAATCCTGTCTCTACTAAAATACAAAAATTAGCCAAGTGTGGTGGCAGGCGCCTGTAGTCCCAGCTACTGGGGAGGCTGAGGCACGAGAATCACATGAAGCTGGGAGGCAGTGGCTCCAGTGAACTGAGATTGTGCCACTGCACTCCAGCCTGGGTGACAGAGTGCAAGTCCATCTCAAAAAAAAAAAAAAAAAAAAAGGAAGGTGAAAAGGAATGGAAAGGGAAAGTTTGCAGAGGTGCATTGTCTAGGAGAGAGAAAGAGATATTAGTTAAGTCAGGAAGTAGAGAGTGGAGAGGATATTCTGGGGTAAGATATGTTTCTTAACAGTTGAAAAAGAGTTTTAGAGGGTGCATTAGGAATGTCAGAATGGAAATTGAGCTTGCGATGGAATGGAGCTGGTAGTCATTAGGACTGCCCACAAACATTCCAGCTCCCTCTCCTTCAGAACACGTGACATGACTGTACCTTCATGTTCCTGGGATTTAAGGGGGCCATGTGGCTTGCTCTGACCAATATGAAAGTGAACAGAAGTGATGATATCTGTCAGTTCTATATGAATGCTTTATACATTAATTCAGTGGCCAGGTGCAGTGGCTGATGCCTGTAGCTGGGAGGCCACATGTAGTGACTCACACCTGTAGCCACCGAACTAGCATTTTGGGAGGCAGATGAATCGCTTGAGTCCAGGAGTTAAAGACCAATCTGAGAAACATGGTGAAACCCCATCTCTGCTAATAATACAAAACAATAGCTGGGCATGGTGGCGTACACCTGTAGTTCCAGCTACTCAGCAGGCTGAGGTCCTAGGATCCTATGAGCCCAAGTGGTGGAGTGTGCAGTGAGGCAAGATCATGCTACTGCACTCTAGCCTGGACAACAGAGTAAAACTCTGTCTCAAAAAAAACTAATTAATACATAATTTGCCCTACTTATTTTTCTTTTATTTTGGTAACTAGTAACATTTTACATAATGAACATCAACCTGAGGTCCTAGACCAGGGCCCCTCTGCTGACCTATAGTAGGCATGAAATGGGAGCAGACATAAAACCTTTATTTTTCTTTAGGCCATAGAAGGTTTGGGCTTACTTGTTACCTCAGCATAACTTAGCTTGTCCTGAATGATATAGAAATTAGTGCCTTGAAATGGTGCTGCCATAAAAAGATAAAAAATATGTGGCATTTGCTTAGAGACTGCGTGGCAAGTAGTAAGAAACTGCCTCAAAGGCTGGAAAAGTAACAATCTATGTTATTCTGTGCTAAAGTATTCAATAGAATTGTCATGTGAGGTGGCTTGGGAGCCAGACCATGTACTGATGAGTGTGTAGGTCTAAGGTAAAAAATCAGAAAACCAAGTATTGGTATTTTTGTGTTGGATGCAAATGGCTATATTTAGGAGCAAAAGGCAGGCCTGAAAGCAGGAATGAAAGGAAATAAAATTACAAAATAAAAAGTACTTCAAGGTTGGAAGAGTATACTACTTCCCATCTGCAAATAGAGAAACACATGATTGAGAAAATGGGAACAGAAATGAACAATTAAAACTCACTATTGGGGCAAGAATCGAATAAGACTATAGGAGTCGTACCCATGTAGTTTGGGTTAACTTAAAGTAAAGGTCCAACTAAACATATGCTGCCCAGTGATGTGGTACAGTGTGGGACACAGTGCTCTGATGGATAACGTGAACAACTGTCCTAGGTTGCTGAGGCTTACCATGCAAAAACTGGGAAAGGTCAAGGCAAAGTTACTCATCCTACATGTAGACCCCATGATGGACATTTTGCCTGAATGAAAAAGAAATCTTTGTGATTCTAAGCTACTAAACATTTGTCATGGTTCATCACTGCAGCATAATCTAGCCTATTTTGACTGATACAAGAGGAGATGAATCACAGTATGAAGAGGAGAGTAGATGTGGGGAGCTGACCAGCACACCCTATTCTGACTCCTTATGAAATATGAGGTGGGGAGGCTGATAGGATTAGGTTAACTTTTGTTCTGAACAGTGCTCTGAGTCAAATTGGTGCCAGTTGATGCTGAAGGTGTATTTACTTTGAAGGCAGAAGGTGTATTTCCTTTGACATTCTTTGGTTTGTTTTCCAACTCTTAAAATAGGGTTAGAATCTTACCGTAGTTCAATTCCCCCTTCAAATTCATTCTCAAACTTTTGGATGCACATCTATTGCATGGTGTGTGGTATTCTTTCCCTGTGATTTTTTTTTTTTTTTTAATCTAGGCATAGTAATAGTCTGGTAGAGATTTCTGGACAGTTTGAACTAATGGGGAAAGCATTCATTGTTGCCTTGGTTTCCTCCCTTGGGAGGATAACCTTAGGCTTAGAATTATAGTGATTGAATGTGAATGAGACCTGGGACTTTTTTTTACTTTTCCTGTTCAAATGAAATGAATATGCATTGTACTGGGAAGGTAGACAGGGCTATTACCAGTGCAGCTGAGAACAATTAGTTCTTATTTACTTAACACCATTCCTTAATGTGCAATTGTAAAACTTTTCACAGGATGTTTTAAATATAATCAATTTTTCATTGCTGTTCCTAATAATTCAAAGAGCCTGACATTTGCAATCAAGCCAACTGTGGTCGATACCCATTTTCTCTTAGTTAAATAGGAATTTAACTCAGTGACACAAGTGGTAGCTTCTGGAACTGATTCTGTGTATTTATTCTTTGGTGAGGGTTGTACCCAGATTTATGGGTTTGCAGGAGAAACTGTCAAGTATCAGAGGGCCAGCTGAACTTACTGCATATCTGGGGTCAGTCCCATCAGAACTCACAACCTGGCCCTACTGCCTCCAAGAAGTATGCACTTTGGCAACTTGCTTCTCTGCACACTAAAATGAAAAAGAATTTCTCTCATAGCGTTGTGTTAGGATTAAATAAAATAATGCATTTTTAATCAGGATATATCCTCATTATTGGCTACAAGTGACAAAAATTTAACCAAAACTAATGAGAACTAAGAGGGAATGTAGGGGCTTTAGAAAGCACATCTATAATTTTATTGATTCTAGAGATAGCTGAATTCAGGCACTCAAATGATGTTAGGATCCCTTTTCTGCTGTTTGTATGGATGTGTGCTGGTCTCATTCTCTCTTTTTCAGATCCAAATTCTAAATCAGGGGCAACAGGTTTAGGGTTTGAGAAAGAAAAGGGCATTTTAAGGTTCATTTTGGGGAGAATAAACACAGAAAAAAATGGCAACTTTAACTAGTTTTTCTATAGCTCTCCTGGGATTGCCATTGTACTACTTCTTTGAGCATCTTTTCACCATCTTCTAAATCAGGGATCTGCAAACTCTGGCCAGCCAGCAGTCATATCTGGCCTGCTTCCTGTTTTTTGTGTGTAAAGTTTTATTGGACCACAATCAGAGTTGCTCATTTATGTACTGTCTATGCTTTCATGTTACAATGGGAGTGTTGATTACATATGATAAAGACTATATAGCCTGCAAATCTAAAAGGCTTATGATCTGGCCATTTACAGAAAATGTTTCTTGCTTTTTACAAAAGAAGATTTAAAATAATAGTCCTCAAAGTGTCTTGTTCGGCAAGTAGTTTGCAAGAAAGGCAAATGAGAAAACAGAAAAATATATTTTGGCTTGTATTATTTCTAATTTTCGTTAGACAATATTTTGAGAATAAACTTTCATAATATTTACTGTACATCGTGAGGGTATTTAGTGACTGCATGTAACATATATAAAATACACACACACAGACACACAGACACACAGAAGAGAGAGAGAAGCTCAAAATTTTGTACTCTTGTTAGTCCATGTTAAAAAATTAGAGACTACCAGACTGAAAATTGTCACACTATCTATTACGTTAAAATTTTGTGAAGGCATCACTGTAAGAGAACTGTATCACTTGACTCCACTCCTTTTCCCAACTCAATTCTATGTAGGCATGTGTCTCTCACCTCTGCATGATGAGGATGGTGTGCTAAGTCCAAATGTTCACTTAGAGATAGATGTAAAATAATAAAAATGTAGCAGAAGGAAGAGTAAAGGAGGAAGCCTGAGTCTGTGATTATTGAAGCAAGGCACATTGTAGAAACATCAAAAGAATAAGCAATCAGATCTGCCTTATTTCTGAATTTTAAAAGAGAATGGTATTTCTATTCATCATTTATCTTGCCTGGGATTTGAACAAATACAGGATTTCTGGCAGCAATTATTGATTATTCAATATTTATAGAAAATGACACATGTTCTGCCAAATGTGATATTTAGGAAGTGAGATGAGTTCTATAAATCCAGAGGATTGGCAATTGTGCTACCAGGACAATTTGTAAAATATGTTAAAGCTGATTAATAAGAAATAGAAATGTCAATGAGTCGCTAAAATGAAACAACAAATGGGCTATGAGAACCCAGAGAGAACACCTTTAGCTCAATACTGTTAAGGCTGGCTGGACTCAGAGGATGGAGGCTGGATCAACTCTTAATTCTCCTGCTCAGATTTGGTTATGGAGTGTCTTAGTCCATTTTCTGTTGCTTATGATAGAATATCTGAAACTGGGTAATTTATTTTAAAAAGGGAATTTATTTCATACAGTTTTTGAGGCTGAGAAGTCTCTGGTTTAGGGGCTGCATTTGGTGAGAGCCTCCTTGCTGGTGAGGACTCTCTGCAGAGTCCCAAGGTGGCACTGGGTATCACATGGTGAGGGAGGTTGACCCTGTTACTGTGCTAGCTCAGGTCTCCTCCTCTTCCCATAAGGCCACCAGTTCTCCTCTCATGATTATGCATAAATCCATCAATCCATGAATGGATTAATAAATTCCTGAGGGCAAAGTCCTCATGATCCAATTACCTCTTAAAGGCTCCACCTGTCAATCCTGCCACATTGGGGATTATGTTGCAATATGACTGTTGTAAGGAACATTCAAACCATAGAATTGGGCAAAGAAGCCTTTCTTGGATGTGCAGTGGGTACATGAGTGGTTGGGGAGGTTTTTATTGGTGTTCTTTCTGTCCATCTGGCTCCCTTTTTCTGTAGGGTTTGTTGCTAGGATCTGTTGGATTTTTCCCTTACTTAAAAAAATATATTTGTGTGTGAGGGAGAAAAACTATTGCTATGTGGTGAAGGTTATTTAAGATACATGAACCCATCTGCATAAGGAGTTAAGAGAAAGAATGGAGATCTTAAATCTTTAAGATGAGAAGTTACTGGAACCTCTTGGGGTGGACCAAATATCTGGGACAGGAATTGGCCCCAAGTCTTCTATTATAAAATCGTGATACAAGATGAATGCGTGGGGGCGAGTGGGCAAGTAAAGGGGCTCCTGCACTGAATCTATTGACAGAGAAGTGGGAAGAGTAAGTCCGTGTCTTTGACAAAATCATACTCCTGGTCTTCCCTATCTTTGTTTGCTTTTTTTTTTTTTTTTTTTAGCGGAGTCTTACTCTGTCAGCCAGGCTGGAGAGCAGTGGTGTGATCTCCACTCACTGCAACCTCCGCCTCCCAGGATCAAACAATCCTCCCACCTCTGCCTCCTGAGTAGCTGGGATTACAAGCATGTGCCACCACACCCAGCTTATTCGTTCTGTAATTTTAGTAGAGACGAGGTTTCACCATGTTGGGCAGGCTGGTCTCGAACTCCTCACCTCAAGTGATCCACACACCTCTGCCTCCCAAAGTGCTGGGATTGCAGGCATGAGCACCATTCCTGGCCAAGGGAATAGATCTGAAATGTTCTTACCATACGCACACTTTCAGGATTCTATGTTACAGGTCTCACAAATCTAGCATAGCATTAATACTTGAGTCAGGCATTTGAGGTTGACTAATGGAAGACAACTGTGTTAAGCTGTTCAGCTTCTGAGGAGTGATCTATGTAAAGCTGCCTCTGTTGTTGTTGTTCGTTTTGTTTGTTTGTTTGTTTGTTTGAGACAGATGTCTTCCTCTGTCACCCAGCCTGGAGTGCAGTGGCGCAATCTCGGCTCACTGCAACATCCGCCTTTCAGGTTCAAGCAATTCTCCTGCCTGAGCCTCCCAAGTAGCTGGGATTACAGGTGCACAACACCACACCCAGCTAATTTTTTTTTTTTCCCCCTGTAGAGGCAGGTTTTATCATGTTGGCCAGGCTGGTCTCTAACTCCTGACCTCAAGTGATCCACCTGCCTTGGTCTCCCAAAGTGCTGGGATTACAGGCATGAGCCACTGTGCTGGGCCTCTTTCTTCATCTTTTAATGGCAAATTTGTGCTCTTAAGACATGGATAGAGAAGACAGTTCAAGAGTCAGGATACTAGAAACTGGGCCAATTTTGGTGTGGATCAGACTTGCCTGAGTATCACAAGGGAGGACATTTTTTTCTCATACTTTGAAGAAAATCTGCATTCTCGGTGGAGACGTGGATAAGTAGCAGGGTCTAAGGTGGGAGATATGGCCTCAATTTCATTGCTTCAGATGAGACAGACAGCTCAGAGCGATAAGCTAATGGCTCTTTCCCAAGCAATTTTCTGTAGTTGTGGGACGTGCTAGTCACAAGGAGGTACCGCTGAGCTGTGGCTCTGTAAGGCAGGCAAAAGAAAACTTAATTGGTCTTTTTAAGATGGGATAATCTGGGACACTAAAGGGAGAGGAATGCTGCCTTGGGAGAGATGAGATTTTTTGCTTTTCTGGGTATGCAGGGGCATGAGTTGAAGCCACAGTTAGCAGCCATTGTTTCCACACCATTTGTGAAGCAGGATCCTCCACCTACACTTGTACTAAGCCCTTGCTATGTGCCATACAATGCTGTGCTAGCTTATGAGGACATGGAGGTGAATTAGACATGTGATGTGTGGGTGACAGACTCACTCAGTATGCAAGGAGAACAAATAAGCTGAACCTGAGGCCTTGGGGCATAGTCAAGTAAGGCTTCCTGGAATAGAAATGTTGGGACTGATTCTGGGCAGGAGCTGAGAGGACTAGGGTTGTGTCTAGGCATAAAGTCCACTTGTGAGAAAGAGTACAGGTATAAGAAAGTAGTTTGACCTGGGGAACTGCAAGCAGTTTGGTAACTGCTGGAGAGGCAGGGTCAGTAACAGAGTAGCACCAAATTGAAGTCCTCATAAAGTAGAAAAGGTGTAGACCATGAGATGAAAGACTTTGCGTGCAAAGCTAAGAAGTGTGGATTTGGCAGGGCATAGTGGCTTATGCCTGTAATCCCAGCACTTTGGGAGGCCGAGGCAGATGGATCACGAGGTCAGGAGATCGAGACCATCTTGGCTAACACAGTGAAACCCCATCTCTACTAAAAATACAAAAAGAAATTAGCCAGGCATGGTGGCAGGCGCCTGTAGTCCCAGTTGCTTGGGAGGCTGAGGCAGGAGAATGGCATGAACCCGGGAGGTGGAGGTTGCAGTGAGCCAAGATCACACCACCGCACTCCAGCCTGGGGGACAGAGTGAGACTGCGTCTTAAAAAAAAAAAAAACAGTATGGATTTTTAGACAAAATGCAGTGAGGAACCATTAAAGGATTTTATGAAAGGAAAATATCATGACATTTTCATTTCAGAAAACTAAGTGTATGATAAGTTATGATGTATTGAAGGAGGGTTGATCTAGAGGGAGGGTAATCATTTGACAAGTGTAGAAATCAGGATTTTTCCTAAAAAAAAAAAAACCCTTCTTTAATAATTATCAAATAATCTAAATTTTGGTGAAATAATTTGCTTACCTCTGCAGATTAATATATAGTTTAAAAGGAAAAATTCTGAACCCAGAGTTCCCAGGACCACCACTTATTATTTAACTAACTGGACCAGTTGATTAACTTTTGTGTGTCCCAATTTTCTTATTCACAAAATGGGGCAAATTTTAGTGCCTACATCATAGAATCATTGAGCGAACTGGATGATTTAATCCATGTGAATTTCTTTGAGTAGTTACTGGAATATCGTAAGTCATCTATAAGCATTTGATATAATTTTGTGTTTGGCACTGTGGGACTTGGGAGGGATGCAAAAATGAGTAAAACATCATCCCTGCTCTCAGACTAATATAAATAAATAAAAACAATTCAGAGCGAAGAATAACACTATAAGAGTATATAAGAGAGAAGGTAGTCTAATACTTGTTAAGAGAGCAATTGCCAGGGTCAAAGAGTTGTGGGTTCAAATCCTGGCTCTGCTACAAGCAGTAGGTTAGAAAAGTGACAAATTTGGGGGGTCTGATTTAATTATGTTGCAGGTGGGATAATGCTGTGGTGAAGGATACAAATGCTACATGTTATTATTTTTATCATCATCATCATCATCATCATCATCATCATCATCATCACAGGTCTCATAGAGGAGAAGAGAGGTAGAGCTTTCTAGAGAAGATACTATATGGCTTGGCCCACTTGCCTACTTGGGAACTTTTTCCTGGCAGGATTTGCACCTCTGTCTGCATCTCTCTTCACATAGAGAAGACGATGAGGTGGATGGCATGGAGTTTGTGCCAGAAGGACCTCCCCAAGTTTCTTTCAACATTCCTCTGAGACAGGAGAGCACAAGATGCTTCCCTGGCCTGCAACACCATTTTTCTCCAAGTTCTGCATGATTTAGGCACTAACAGTGGAATTCAGTCCAGGAATTCCCCTATGAATGACCTAATAGCTCTCTCTCCATGCCCTGCAACCCTCTTCTTGTCACATTAAGGGAAGTGGTGGGTTATAAGCTCAGGATGGCAATTTTGAGTGAGCTGTTGGTGATCAATACTCCTGGCCTTCACGTGGATCTCACTGTGGCAAGTCCTTTGCATCGGGACTCCCTGGCTTTGAGTTTTGAAATCTTTCAAGATGCATGCCATCTGATGTAGCTCTCATGAAGGCACATCCAGAAGGGTAGCCCCAGCCTCTTGCTTCCAAGGAGGCCTAGAAGTAGTAAGCAATTTTTCGACCTTCCCAGTATGGTGCTGGAATAAACAGACATCACAGCATGAGAGGGATTCCATGTTGCTTTCAGTCCTACAGATTGAGCTCTGCCTTGGGGAGGATACTTTCAAAACCCAAACACTATCCCAGGCTGCCAAAGGGACCGGGAGGTGCTCAGAGAAGCATCATTTGAGGGGTAGAGAAGACCAGAGTGGACAGAGCGCTCTCTACGGGTTTCTCCCTTTCACTCCTGCTTCCTACCCCGCACCTGGGCACCTGAGACTCTTTTGCTCCTGACAGGAGGAGAGAGTAAAGGCAGAAACTGTAAATTCAGGGAGGAAAAAAAAGTGAAACCATCTTTTTTTTTGTTAGATAGTTTTTTACTTGCTCCTTTGTGTTTATTTATTTTTGTCACAGATTCCCTTTGGAGGAATGGAGCTCTCATCTAGCCAAGAAACCCTTAGTTGTAGGGGTATGATTAGGTCTGAATGAGAGAAGTCCCAATTGCTACCTCTGCTATTGCACACCTGAGTCATTTCCTCCTTGGTCCCACCTCTATCCTGTGGAGCTATAGCCACCCTGATAGATAGCTGATGGAAGTGAGAGCTGGTGCTGATAGGTTTTCAGGGTAGAAGTTTAATAGTATTTGGTGCGATTATGTATACATTGTGCCTTATGATCCAGCAAGTCATCTTCTGGGTATACATTCAAACACTTTCTTATATAGACTGGTAAGGGAACATGCATGGGGATTATTTATTGCAGCATTGTTTGCAGGGATTTGGAAGCAATTCGAGTGAATTGGATGTTTATCACTGGAGAAATAAATAGGTGCAGTTGAGTAGGTTCCATCAAGAAGCACTATGCATCATTCAGAAGCAACAGAACAGGCTTGCGTAGCAACACAGGTATATCTTAAAAATGCTGTACTATACTTTAAAAGTAAAGTATCATCTTTACTTACTTAAAAGTAAGTAAGACGCAAACTAAGATTTATAGCATAACACTATGTAAAAAATGCATACAGAGAAAACATTAATAAATGTTTTTACAAGAACCCATACAAATAAAAGTGTAAACATCAACTATATTAGAATAGACATTTGGGATATATGAAAAAGAATAATACAAGAAAGAAATTTTATGCAAACTATCAATGATGGTACAACAAGAAATATTCTTTGTATTGCTGCAGTAACAAATTACCATAAACTTGATGGGTTAAAGCAATAAAAAAAATTATTATTTGATAGTTCTGGAGGTCAGAAGTTCAAAGTAAGTTTCCCTGGGCTAAAATCAAGGTGTTGCCAGGACTGTGCTCCTTCCTTCTGGAGGCCCTATGGGAGAGTCTGTTTGCCTTTTCCAACTTCTAGAGGTTGCCTGCATTCTTTGACTCATGACCTTTTCCTCCATTTACAAAACTAGGAGCTTAGCATCTTCTCTTCTCTATACTTCTGCTTTCATCATTACATCTTCTCTCTTTAACTATGATCATCTTGGCCCCCTCTTATTTACTCCTTTAGTTATATTGCACTTACAAGATTCCAGGATCATCTTCCAATCTCAATATCCTTAACATAATCTCACCTTCAACTTTCTTTTAATATGTAAGGTAACATATTCATAGGTTCCAAGGATGGGGACACAGATGGGTAAAGGTAATTATTCAGCCTACTACAGAGTCCTTGCTCATAAACCATCCATAACCTAGTGGGGAACACCAACAAGTTGATGAGCAATTAGAATAGAACATAGGTTGTTTCATGACTGGGGAGGGACAGGACAAAAGAGAGAAACTTAATCTAGTTTAGAGTTAGGGCTGGTTCCCCAGAGTTGTGTTCAAGAGAGGGATAAATTAATAGAATGTGGCTATGCAAAAAGGGGAAGAGTACAATGTGCAAAGACCTAGAGGTGAGAGTGAGAAATAGCAGAGGGTTGAGGCAGAGGTTGCAGTGAGCCACGATCACGCCACTATACTCCAACCTGGATGACAGAGAGAGACTCCATCTCAAAAAAAAAAAAAAAAAAAAACAGAAAGAAAGAAAAGAAAGAAAGAAAGAAGAAAGAAAATAGTCCAACTGTTAATTTGTGCTCCAAAGAACCAGGTTTGGGATAAGTGAACAAAAGACAGGAACAGCATCTTCTCTCTTACTGATTAAACTTGAAGTGACTTAAGTATTTACTGGATTAGGTGAGAGTTTTTTTAACTTCATTTCAAAGGACTTTCTCTACACATCCTCTTTGTTGTACCTCATTGCCTTTCCTTGTCTTCTTACATTGTTTGTGGTGCCTCTCTCACTGCCTACTTACCTTTCAGTGTCCCTTCAGGAAGCCTACATCCACACTCCACAACTAGCATGATTTCACCCTCTAATGAATTCATAGTTTTTTGTCTCTACAGTAAGTTCTATTGACATTTAACATTGTCAATAGGTTCTGGGAAACTGTGATTTTAAGTCAAACATTGAATAATGTAATTTCCTTATAAAGCTGATGAGAAAAACAAAAATAATTTCCTTACATATATGCATCCTTTCACTTAAGGTGGCCGTTTCGAAGAACTTGATGTGTCAAGGGAGAGCTTAAATTACTCTATTCCTTTTAAACTCATTTTTACTTTAGCATATACGTTAGAGGCTCTGAAACACTTGTTAAAAGTATATCCTGTTTGTCTTCTTTTTCCTTTTGAACTTGTGATTAGAATAAGTAGGAAACTCTGTATTCCCCTCCCCATCTTCCCTTTCCTCTCCACACCAGGAACATAATAGACTATCAGCAAAAACAGAGTGAATGAATAAATAAACAATAGCACATCTAAATTCAATCTCATATCATTCTCTCTGGCTCCAGTCAGACGGAGAACACTCTGAGAAACAGAAACATATGATGTATTGAAGTTTTTAATTTGACTTTTAAAGTGAAGATGCATTGAGTCAAAATATTTATCTATTCGTTTTAAGTGTCCATTATAATAAGTGTATGGACAGAGACAAACAATATCCTTTGTTGATAATGACCAATTGAACTAAAACTTGACCCAGTATCATCCTGAGAGAGTGGTGGTGGCATGTGTGTATTTGCTGTTTTGTTGTGGAGGTAAAGGGGGGATTAGATGGTGGAAAAATGGATGGATAATTTTCCATAGAAGATGGAGAGTCATTGTTATCACTGCTTTTCATTGACCCTGCTTTAAAATTTAAATATCAAGTAAGTCCCATTGAAAAGGTCTTGTGTGAAAAGAATTCAGAATTTCGACTACATATCCCATGACATAATTCCTACCTAGGTGAGATCATACTTATATTCTGGAGAACAAATACATGTCTGTCTCAGTCCTTCAAAAAATATCTTTCTTGAGCAACATATACCAGTGCAGATAAATAAAATGCCCATTTCATCTAAAAATAAATATTTGCAGAAGCTTTTAAAGTCAACTAATTTTTTGAGACAACTTTTCACTACTTTCTTTCCAAGTTTTCTTTATTTTCAGTGAGTATAGTCAACATGCTCTGGCACTTTCTTGTATATTTGTCTCTTCTAGCCTTTGAGACTAGAATCCTAGAAACTGAGACTAGAAATAAGAGTCTAGGAATAAGAATCTCATCTCACCTTCTCCCCTGATGAAGTTCTCATCCTGTCCTATGCCCTCCCTCAGGATCTGACTCCAAGGAGGTCTTCTTATTTCCTGGTCTGGGGAACCGGGTGAAATCCCATGCTATCAGAGATTTGCTAACCACGTAATTCACTGTCTCCTGAGGTGACTCTTGCCTCTTGCCTATTATTTGTTTATTTTGACAACTTTGGAGTTTAAGATTTTGCTGGTAGTCCCATTATTTTCAGAAAAAAATATTCTGGATTATAATAACTTTTTGCATGAGACCATCAGGTTGAATCTTATCACGAGTGACTTCCCCTTGTACTTCACATATCAGATGATTAAGACATCCAATTAATCTGTGATCTGGCCAGTTGGAATTGAGACTAAGCACTTGATGAGATATTTTAGAAAAATGGAATACACATTGGGTACCTCTGATTTACATAGTATGCATTTTTCAGCCCCGTTGCACAGATATCCACTTGTCACTTTGACTTTCCTTGGATATCTCAAAGGTACTTCAAACCTGAAATATCCACAATGAGTCTGTGGTTGCCCTTGAAACCTGGTCCTCTACTGCTATGCCTTATTTAGTGAATGGCACCACTGTCTATCCAGTTGTACAATCCAGAAACCTGGGGTGAATCTTTAGCCCCTTTCTCTCCCTTACTCAAGACAGTATCATACCATGTGGATTTCACCTCCTGCATGCCTGTTGATTTCATCATCTTTGCTTCATTTTAACTGCATGAGCGGCTATCACTCTAGCTACTCATTATTTCTGAGTCTTCCCACTGTAAAAGGAATGATTATTTCCTTATACTTAGCTATTACAATAGTTTCCTAAAGTTCCCTCTCCCTTTATGCTGCCCTTCTCCAATCCAGTCCTTATTGTTTGTTAAAGGATCTTTAAAATATGTAAATATCCTCTCTAAAAATGGTCAGTGACTTTTCATTGCTTTTAGGATGAAAAAAAAGTGAACATGGCTTACACCGACCTCCGTAGTATGGGTGCACCCTACCTCACAGCATTCAGCTTGCTCACTCTAGCCTCCTGCTTTTCAGTTCTTCCCAGTTAACATTCTTACCCTCCTGACTCTCCTTTCAAGTACATTACTCTTTCTGTACTCTCCTCAAGAAATACCCTTTCCTCCTCTATTGTCTAGCTAATGACTTCTTACCCTTCCATTTGCATCACACACTTAGTAAAATCCCCGGAGTCCCTGAGTGAGTAGAAACTTCCTGTATAGACTGACAGAGCACAGTGAATTTCTTCCTAGCATTTGTCAGAGTGGAAATTTTACATGCTTGCCTAAATATTTAATTCATATCAATTTTTTTTCTGATGAACTTTAAGTTCTATGAAAGTAGGGCCATATTTCATCATAGTTTTTTCCAATCCTTGGTAAAGAGTAGCAGCTTAGTAGATATTTATTGAATGAATGAAAGTCTCTTACTTATAGCTGACTCTGAATAACTGATGTATGAAGTAATATATAATTTACTTATGAAAGGGACAGAAATCCCTTCATATTTTGAAAGAACAGAGTGACATATCACTATAGGAATGATGAGGACAGAAAGAGAAGCTAAAGTGGCTTAATTAAAAATGTGCTCCTAAAGGATAGCCTGAAGCAGTCTGGTTTGGTGAGGAAAAGAGAGCCACGGCAAATGTCGTATAAATCAAAGTTTAATATTGGCATAAACACATATGCAAATGTGGGAGAAGCTGGGCATGAAGACTATAACTAGAAGAATGAAGAAACTGTCACTAACCACTTCACCCCAAAGTATTGGCATAGGTGGCATCAGGGGAACTTTCAAGGAAGCTTGAGAAACAATTTGAGTCTACTACAAAGAGGGAGCACATGGCAAGTTCTGCTAAGCTGCTGTGACTGCAAAATGGGGAGCTTCTGGGGAGGCCCAGTCCGCTGCCAAGCCTGGGGAAGGCAACCAGACTGATCCTCATGACCTAAGATTAATGGCTTCTGCTCCATTTCTGCTTTCCAAACCTCCTGTTAGTTCCTCTTACTGGCAAACTTTGACATAAAAGCATATGGGAAAGGGATTCTGGGAAATGCCCTGGAGTAATGGTGGTGCTGATAAATTGGCAACACATCGTGGAGCACAGTAAGGCTTTCTCTTGCTTCCATTCCAGAGCTTTCTCTGGGCACATCGTTTTAAACCAGAAATGCTAAAGGAAAATCCAGTCCTGGAGTCTACTCTAGAACTTGACTTTTTTTTTTTTCTTTTTCCTAAGGTCTCATGGTTGTAGATAATGATAAAAAGAAAAAGTTTTAACAGGTATTGATTAATCTTCAGGCAGAATCAGGTTTGCTAGTCTTTGGGGATGGTTTCCAAACAACTAAATAATATATATGATCTGATTCTAAAAGGGCCATTAGACAGCATATGAGCCTAACTGGTCTTGTCACTACATACAAATGTTCAACCTCTTTGGGTTCTAGCTTTCACATCTCTAAAAGTAATGAATCACTTTTCTTCATGGTGCCATAATACTAATAATAACCGTAGGGTTTATAGGATGCTTATCATGTATTGTGTTCAGTGATTTATGTACATTAGCTCTGATTCTTACAATTACCCAGGAAGAATGAGGCTAAAGAAGCAATATGCATATTTGAATTGTTATGAGATTTAAATGAAATATTTATAACACACCTAGCATGTTGCCTAAGACAAACGTGTCCTTCAAGTGACCTGCTATAATGTCATATGACTAATAAATGGCAATGCATTTAACATTTTGTTCATCATACAGATATAGTTCTCATAAATAAGAGATTTATAAATAGATCAATAAGAAAGAAAATTACAAATGCTTTATTTAGTCCTTGGGGTCTTATCTATTCATCTACCATTAACATCTCTGTACAAGGGTCAATAATGAGTAATAAAGACAGCATAATACCATGATTTTTGTGATTAATTTTCAGTTTGTGAAATGTTTCCATATATGCAATCTTGGTTGGCCAATAATTATTATCTTCATTTTATAGTCGTGGAAACTAAAACTCTTGGCTAGTTAATGAAGAAAGAAGAAATTATATTTATTGCATGCCACAATGTAAACTAAGTGTTTAGTCCCTATTACATTCATGTGAATTCCCCCTTTTATAGGTACAAAAAGAAGAGTCATAATTTAAATAAATATTAATAGTTATACAACTGGTGGAGATACTCTAGTCTGGCAATTCAAACTTTGAGTCTGTCTGGGCTCAAAGTTATTATTATTTCCATTTTATCCAGTGCCTGAAGTCTTATAAGTAATTAAAAACACAGCTTAAACTGGGTGCTTAGACTCTAGACTTTTCCAAGGTGGTAATCTAATTAATAAGATATTTCCTACTAAATAACTCTAGTGATAGCAAGTATTATGTAATTGATCATTAAAAAAGAGAACTGCATTATACTGATATTTTATTCAACATAGTTTTATAGAAAGGATGTCATTCAAATGATCAGGCACATTTCCTTCAATAAAATATTAGATAATATCATTTTAGTCATTTCAGGTTTACTTTTGTTTAATTTTTTGTTTCTTCCCAATAGGGTCCTGTTGTGTTTTTGTTTTACTGTACATGCATATTCACAGACATATGGATACCCAATTGGACTGTATATGAAGAAAGAATTTTTGTTTGCTGAGAGCTCTAGCTATAGTAGATTACAACGCCGTTAGATGGTGATTATCTCTACCTTCCATCATGGGAACTGAGACTATTTAAAAAATCTCAGCCTCTGGAATGGACTCAGCAATTTCTTCTTATCTAAAAGGTGACTCACTCCCACTTTAAACTTGCTGAACAATTTACCTCGATAATATCTCTTGTTTCAGAGTTCCATAGATTAATTTTACATTACGTAAAGATCATTTTCCTTTGATCCAAATGCTGTCATAGTCTTGTATTATAGGACAAGGTTAATCGGATCACACTATTAGTTTTTATATATCATTTTCATTATTTCATATATCTTTATCTCATCGCCTCTTATTATTCCCCTTTTGAGAGTCTTTTAAATCATATGCCACATGCAGAATGTATTTTAAAATCTCTTTCAAAAGCTAAATTGCTCTGAGTTTAAAAATTGGCACAAACACTATTAATAGTAGCTTCTCCATGCTATAAAGAAATCTTCCTTAAATATGAGCATACATACAATGGAAAGAGCTAAAAATCATAGCAGTTTAGTTAGAAATTATCTTGGAAGGGTGTTTTATCAGTTTGTAAAATGGGATTGAGTTCAAAGAATGCTTTTGCATTTGGAAATTAGAGTGTTATTGGTGTCCAATGAGAGAGCAATTTTTGTAGAGGAATGAAGCTCATGGCAGAGTGCCATATACTAAAGAGTACTAGTGGAAGGGTGAGTAGAAGTGAGCAGTAGACTATGATTTGAACATATTTGATAGAGAAGACATGGTAGCTTACAGGAGAATTGGATTAACGAAAGGACCTTGAAGGAAATGGATGACACAAATGCTAACTTTTGAACAAGATGGTGTTACTTCCTGAATGAAGGGTTTTAAGTATGGCTGTATGGTCTTTTATTGATTCACCTAAAGAGACTACCAAATACTTAAAAAAAAATACACATATCCCATGCCTACTTGCCTGCCTCCTTCCTTCATTTCCTTTTTCATTCATTCCTTCTTTCCTTCCTTGCTTCCTCCCTCCCTTTTTCCTTTACTTCCTTGCTTCCTTCTTACCTTCCTTCCCTTTCTCCTTTTTTCTTTCCTCTCACCCTCTCTCTTCTTTCCTTCTTTTGTTCCTTGCCTACTTCCTTTTTTCTTCCTTCCTTCCTTGCCTCCTTTCTTCTTTCCTTTAATCCTTCCTTCCTTTTTTCCTTCCTTGCCACCTCCCTCCCTCCCTTCCTTTTTAATGTCCTCCCTTCCTTCTTTCTTTCTCTGCCTCTTTCCTTCTTTCCTTCCTTACCTCCTTTCTGTTCTCCCTCTCCTCCCCTTAATAATTGTTGTCGAGCACCCCCATATCTCTGAAGAGTATTAATCTCTGACAGTACATGATAAGACATAATTCATGTCCTTGGTGAGTATAAAAACTGTAACAGGACCATGATCTGTCAACCTAAAACCACGTGCCTAGAGAAGAAAAGAGGAAAGGTAAGCATGACTTATTTTTGGTTAGTTCAAG
The DNA here is from genome assembly GCF_000951035.1 of Colobus angolensis palliatus. Taxonomy (NCBI): domain Eukaryota; kingdom Metazoa; phylum Chordata; class Mammalia; order Primates; family Cercopithecidae; genus Colobus; species Colobus angolensis. Next base: position 7,956,076 of record NW_012115066.1, on the reverse strand, counting down.
TGGCACCACAGTCATTTCTAAATGCCTCAGTCAGGATCCTTAAAAACCTGTTCCAAAACATTGCTTGAGATAAATATCAAGCTTATAGGTTGGTAGTTGTCAAATTTGTACAGGGCGTGGAATGGGGGGAAGGAGACTTCCCCACCTATAATTTTCTGGCGTCTCTCCAATTCTCTGTGAATTTCCAGAGATTTCAGAGAGTGACTGCAAATGTATGTTTTTATCAACATTCGGTTGTCTAATTTATTCTGGCACAGTGAATTTTACTAGCATTTAATCTATTTTAGCTTCTATTTCTCAAGTCAGTTTAAAGACAGACCACTGTATTTACCAGAAAACAAATAAACTATTAAAAAGAAACCTAACAAAATGGAAATAATAATAAAATTACAATAATTCTGCTGCTTTTAAAAAGTGCTTTGACACCTTCATGAAGGTTTCAAGAATAGTTCAAAGAAATTTTTTTACTGAACCATTTGAAAGGAAGTTGCTCCCATGATGCCTCAACACCCTTGAACACTTTAATGTGTAATCCTTACTAGCAAAGACATTGTTATGTAACACCAATGAAATTATCAAAATCAGGAAACTAACATGGATAATTAGTAGCACCAAATCCACAGACCTCATTAAAGTTTTTCCAATTATCCAAATACTGTTGTTACTCCCCCCCAGGATTATTAAGGTATGATTGACAAGAAAAACTGTATATATTCAAGGTGTACAAACTAATGATATGAAATATGTATACATTGTGAAATGATTACCCCAATCAAGCTAATTAACATACCCATCACCTCACACAGTGACCCTTATTTCCCCTGTGGTGAGAACACTTACAATCTACTCTCAGCAAATTTTAAGTATAAATACATTTTTATCAACTATAGTCACCATGCTATACGTTAGGTATCCAGAACTTACTCATTTTATAACTGGAAGTTTTTACCCTTCGACCAACGTCTCACCAATTTTCCTATCCCCAAGATTCTGGTAGACAATATTTTACTCTCTGTTTTGATTAGTTCAACTTTATTACATCCCATGTATGAATGAGATCATATGATATTTCTCTTTCTCTGTATGTCTTATTTGTTTAACTTAATTTCCTCTAGATTCATTCATGTTGTTGCAAATGACAGGATCTCCTTTTCTAAGACTGACTAATGTTTCATTGCACATATATATTCTACATTTCCTTTTTGTGCTCTTGATTTTTATTTCACTGATTACTCATGTGTTTGAGTATCACAGTGTGTGTGTGTGCGCGTGTGTGTGTGTATGCATGTGTGTGTACGCATGTGTGTGTGACCCATTATGGCTAATCTATATTTATCAGCCATATGAATTCCTTGTTTTATGAATAATTCCTCATGCATTTTGCCTACATTCTTAATCTTTTTTATTTCAATAACTTTTGGGGTACAAGTGGTTTTTGATTACATAGATGAATCGCATAGTGGTAAAGTCTAAGATTTTAGTGCAACCATCACCCAAGTAGTGTATATTGTACCTAGAATATACTTTTTCAGCCCTTATCTGCCACCCTCCCCTCTTCTGAGTCTCCAGCATCTATTATACCACTCTGTATGTCTTTGCATACCCATAGCTTAGCACCCACTTATAAGTGAATTTATACAGTATTTAGTTTTCCATTCCCGAGTTACTTAGAATAGCCTCCAGCTCCATCCAAATCACTGCAGAAGATATTATTTCATTCTTTTTTACAGCTAGGTATTTCATAGTGTATATGTGCCACATTTTCTTTATCTACTCACTTTGTAATTTGTAATTGTGAATTGTGCTGGGATAAACATGTTTGTAGGTGTTTTTTAATGTAATAACTTCTTTTCTTTTGGGTAGATACCCAGTAGTGGGATTGGTGGATTGAATGGTAGATCTACTTTTAGTTATTTGAGACATCTAATATACTGGTTTCTATAGAGTTGTACTGATTTACATTCTGACCAGCAGTGTATAAGCATTCCCTTTCTACCAAATCCATGCCAACAGCTATTGTTTTTTGACTTTTTAATAATGGCCATTCTGACTGGAGTAAGGTGGTATCTCATTGTGGTTTTAATGTGAATTTCTGTGATGCTTAGAGATGTTGAGCATTTTTTCATATATTTATCGGCCATTTGTATATCTTCTTTTGAGAAACATCCTTTCTTGCCCACTTTTTGATGGGATTTTTTTTCCTTGCTCTTTTTTTTTTTAACTTCCTGGTAAATTCTGGATGTTTGTCCTTTGTCAGATGCATAGTTTGCAGATATTTTCTCTCAATCTGTGTGTTGTCTGTTTACCCTGATGATTATTTGTTTTGCTGTGTGGAAGGTTTATTAGTTTAAGTCCTATTTATTTATTTTTGTCTTTGTTACATTTGCTTTTGGGGTCTTAGCCATAAATTCTTTGTCTAAGCCAATGTCCAGAAGTGGTTTTCCTAGGTTTTCTTCTAGAATTTTTATGATTTTGAGTCTTAGATTTAAGTCTCATCCATCTTGAGTTGATTTTTGTAGATGATGAGAGATAGATATCAAGTTTCACTCTTTTGCACATGGCTATCCAGTTTTTCCATCACCATTTATTGCATAGGGCGCCCTTTCTCCAATGTATGTTTTCTTTATGCATTCATCTGTAGATGGGCACTTAGTTTGTTTCCGTATCTTTGCTATTTGAATAATGCAGTGAACATGAGACCATAGGTATCTCTTTGAGACACTAATTTCATTTCCTTTGAATATATACCTAGAAGTAGGATTACTGCATCATATAGTACTTCTGTTTTAATTTTTTTAGTATCCTCCATGCTGTTCTCCATAATGGCTGTAGTAATCCTTTTATATGCTGCTGATAAAGACATACCCAGGACTGGGAAGAAAAAGAGGTTTAATGGACTTACAGTTCCACATGGCTGAGTAGGCCTCACAATCATGGCGGAAGGCAAGGAGGAGCAAGTCACATCTCACATGGATGGTAGCAGGCAAAAAGAGAGCTTGTGCAGGGAAACTCCTCTTTTTAAGACCATCAGATCTCATGAGACACATTCACTATTTTAAGAACAGCATGAGAAAGACCGACCACCATGATTCAATGACCTCCCACCAGGTTCCTTTCATGACACATGGGAATTGTGGGAGTTACAATTCAAGATGAGATTTGGGTGGGGACACAGCCAAACCAAATCAATGGCTATGCCAGTTTACATTCTCACCAACAGGGTTACCTTTTCTCCACATCCTCACCAACACCTCTTATCTTTTTGTCTTTTTGGTAATAGCCATTCTAACAGGTGTGAGGTAATACATAATGTGGTTTGATTTTTCATTTCCCTGATGACTAGTGATGTTGAGTACATTCTTATACCTATTGGCCGTTTGTATGTCTTCTTTTGAGAAATGACTCGTTTCTTAGACCATTTTCTAGTTTATGTATGTATGCATATGGAGTAGGTGTTCCTTATATGTTTTGAATATTAACCCCTGTTGGGGTTAATACATTTCATAGGTTGCCTTTTCATTTTTTTGAATTTGTTCCTTTGATATGAAGAAGCTTTTCAACTTGATGTAGTCCTACTTGTGTATTTTTCTTTTGTTGCCTGTGCTTTTGAGATCATACCCAAAAAAATCATTGCAAACACCAATGTCAAGGGCTTTTCCTATATGTTTTTCTTCTAAATATTTTATAGCTTCAAGCCTTATATTTAAGGCTTTAATCTATTTTAGTTGATTTATATGTATAATGTGAGATAAGGACTCAATTTTATTATTGTTTCATGTAGATGTCAAGTTTTCCCAGCATCACTTATTAAAGAGCCTATCCTTTCTCCATTGTGTATTCTTAGTAACTTTATAGAACATATAGACCATAGGTGTGGATTAATTTATGGGGTCTCTATTCTATTCCAGTGGTTTATATATCTGTTTTTATTTCAGTACCATACTGTTTTGATTACAATAGGTTTTTATAATGTGAAATTAAAAGTGTGATGCTTCCAGCTTTGTTCTTTTTGCCCAAGATTGTGCTGATCATTTGGGGTCTTCTATGGTTCCATGTAAATTTTAGAATTGTGTTTTCTATTTCTGTAAAAAGTGTTTTCGGAATTTTGATAATGATTGCATTGAATCTGTCACTGTTGCGTAATATGGACATTTTAACTATATTCTTCCCATCCAGTCCATTTCATTTATTTGTATGTCCTTCCATTTCTTTCATCAATATGTTATGTTTTTCAGCATATCAATCTTTTACCTCCTTGGTTAAATTTATTCCTGAATATTTTACTCTTTTTGATGCTATTGTAAATGGAATTGTTTTCTTAATTTCTTTTTTGAATAATTTGTTGTTAGTGTATGGAAATGCCACTGATTTTGTATGTTGATTTTGTGTTCTGCAACTTTATTGAATTTTTTTAGTTCTAACAGTTTTTTGGGAGAATCTTTAGAGTTTTCAGTATATAAGGTTGTTATCTGTGGAAACACTTTAACATCATAATTTCTGACTCAGATGCCTTTTATTTTTTCCTCTTGTCTAATTGCTGTGGCTTGGGCTGAATAGAAGTTGCATAGAAGTGGCAAGAGTGGACATCCTTGTCTACATTCTGATCTTACAGGTAATGCTTTCAGCTTTTCACTTTTGAGTGTGATATTGGCTGTGGGCTTGTCATATGTGGCCTTTATTACATTGAGGTACATTCATTCTATACCCAATTTGTTGAGAGTTTTTATCATAAAAGGATGTTGCGTTTTATCAAATATATTTTTTTCTGCATCTATTGAGATGATCATATGATTTGTACCCTTCATTGTGTATTTGTGGTATATTTTATAGACTTTTGTTTACTGAACTCTCCTTGTATTCCAGGTATAAATCCTACTTGACTATAGTATATAATTCTTTTCATGTGCTTTGAATTTGGTTTGATAGTATTTTGCTGAGGAAATTCCATGTTCATCTGCGTTTATAGGGGCTATTGGTCTGTAATTTTCTTTTTCTTCAGTGCCCTTATTTGACTTCAGTATTAGAGTAATGCTAGCTTCATAAAATGAGTTTGGAAGTGTGTCCTTATCTTCAATTCTTTGAAAAAGTTTAATAAGGATTGGTATCAAGTATCTTTTCTGTAAACAGTAGTATAAAACCAGAAATCAATAGCAGGAGGAAAACTAAAATAAATTCATAAATATGTAAAAATTAAACAAGATTCTCCTGAACAACTGAGTCAAAGAAAAAAATCAAAAGCAAAATAAAAAATACCTTGAGACAAGCAAAAATGGAAATACAACATACAAAAACTTATGGGATGCAGCAAAGCAGTTCTAAGATGGAAATTTACAGCAATAAATGCCTATAATAAGAAAAAATACTCAAATATATAACATGAATTTATACCTGAAGAAACTAGAGAAACAAGAACAAACTAAACCCAAAAGTAATCAGAAGAAAGGAAATAACAAAGATCAGATAAAAAATAAATGAAATAGATATTAGAAAAACAATAAAAATCAACAAAACTATGAGCTTGTTTTTTGAAAAGATAAACAAAAGTGATGTTAGACTGAAAAAAGAGAGAACATTCAAATTTAGAAGTGAAAGAGGAAACACTACACCTGATTTAACTAAACAAAGAATCATAAGAGACTATTATTAACAATTATATGCATATAAATTGGATAACCTACAAGAAATGTATGAATTCCTAAAAACATACAACTTACCAAGAGCAAGTCATGAAGAAATAGAAAATCTGAACAGACCAATTACTAGTAAGTTTATTGATTCAGCAATCAAAAATATCTCCCATCAAAGCCTAGGACCAGATGGCTTCACTGGTCCATTCTACCAAACATTTAAAGATGAATTATTATCAATATTATCCTTTAGAGCAAAAGGGTCCAATCCAAAGTCATGTGTTAAATTTATTTGTCATAGTTCATTAACGTCTTTCAATGTGAAAAATTTTTTAAGTTTTTCATTGGCTTTTACAATCTTGATGTTTTTATAGATTACAAGCCAGTTATTTTCTATGTTTCTTGATTTAGAGTTTTCTTATGCTTTCTTATAATTACATTGATGTGCAATTCTGGCATAAGTATCAGTGTGACCTTTTTATTCCATTATATCAGGTGGCACTTAGTTTTAATTTGTCTAGTTACTAGTGATGTTAACTTTGATTACTTAATTAAGGTGTCATTTTCCAGTTTCCTCTACTCTAAAGTGTCTCATTTTCCATTGTATTAGAAAGTATTTTTAGAAGGTAGGGTATGGCTATATAACTATTTCATCTGCATTCAAATTTCACCCACAAGTCATGACATCTATTGATGTTTTTTGTCTAAATTATTAATTACTATAATGGTTGCCAGATGACAATTTTATAATTCTTACTCCTTCAACATTTATTAGTTGGTACCCTGTTGTAAATAAATGATTTCTCTTCTTTCCATTGGTTAACTTACTTATTTATATCAGGTTGAACCTATGGGTTCCCATTATATTTAATTGGTTATCATTTAAGATTATTATTATTATTCATTCTGATACTTTAATAGTCCCAAGTCTGACCAGTTTGGGCTCATTTTTGCTGACTTCTGTGTCCTTTTGACATATACCCATCATTATTCGGTATTTCCTTACTTTCTGACACAAGACGCTCCGGGCTTATCTTTTTCTTTCCTTTCTTTTGCTTTGAGCTCATCCATTTCTCCATGGAGTTCTGTTTGCATTTAGTGGAGAAAGGTATTTAGAAACCAGGATGTGAGCACTAGTGGTGCTCATGGCTACTGGGTTAACACTGCTGCCAGCCTTCTTGGCAAACAGAACTAAAGAGTATAAACACACATATTTCATATCCTATGTAGGTATATACATATACATGTATGTGTGTATGTATATTTGCATATACAAATATATTTATAATGTATACATATATTATTTATAAATATATACATATATTTATATGTACATATGTTCACATATACATGTGTACATATGTTCACATATATGTTTTATATGTACACATTTATATCTGTTTATATCTATCTATATTGAAACCATGAGTTTATACCTGTACCTTCAATTGTAATATAATATCACATGATTCATTCTAGTTTTCTTCTTTCCTTGCAACTCCCTTCTCTGAAAGTAATAAACCTTCCTCATATTAACTCAGTATATTTACTTATCGCATCAATCCCCTCTGTGTAATCAATCTCTCATTACTGCTTCTGTCCTTTTCTTTAGATACCCTTCCCATGTCACTTGAGCTCCTATACGCTACACTGAGTGATGGTTTGCTCACTCTTAGGTGGACACCATTTACAGTCTCTTTGGGCTCATCATCTTGCTCAGTCTTTGACATTGTGGGTCAGACTGTTACTATTCTCTACCCCTGCCCAAATGGATGGCCTCCTCACCCTATTCCTGTCCAGGTGAATGGCTTCTGATAGCCTCTTCTGAGTTCCTACCTCCTTGCTACCATCACTACCACTGCTCTCCAACATAGAGACCTATGATGGAAGAAGGGAAGGAAGAAAGGAAAGGATCCATTTTGAATGTCACTGGTGCCATCATCCTCTCAGGTTCTCAACCAAAAATGTTGGCATCATTTTTGAGTTTTTTCTTTCCCTCACATCCCAAAATTGAATTCATCCTGAAAATTTGTTGACATCCCTCATTGTTATTGCTTCCAAGATAATTTAATCCATCTTCATCTTTCTTCTGATTTATTTTAGTGATCTCATTATGAGTCTCCTTGCCCCACCCTTTTTGCCTTTCTATCACCAATTTTTCACAGCAGAAGAGTGATCTTTCCAAAATGCAAATGATGTATGTCACTTATGTCCTTGCCTAAAATCTACCTACTTTGCTAGTCTGTTTTGTATTGATATAAATGAATACCTGAGACTGAGTAATTTACAAAGAAAAGAGGTTCATTTGGCTCATGGTTCTGCAGGCTGTTCAAGCATGGCACCTGCATCTGCTTGGCTACTGGTGAGGTCTTAGGAAGCTTAACATCATGATGGAAAGCAAAGAGGGAGCCAGTATATCACATGGCAGGAGGGAGCAAGAGAGAGTAGGGAGGAGGTGACAGGCTCCTTTAACCAACCAGCTCTTGCATGAACTAACAGAGTGAGAACTCACCTATTATCATGAGAAAGGCACCAAGCCATCCATGAGGGATCTGTCTTTATGACCCAAATACCTCCCACCAGGCCTCATCTCCAACATTAGAGATCACATTTCAATGTGCAATTTGGGGAGGATAAACATCCAAACTATATCACCTAGTGACTTCCTTTTGCCCTGGAAATCAAATCCAAATTTCTTACCCTAGACAATTCTGTAGGAACCAGCCCTGCCTACCTCTCTGACTTCATTTCATTAATTTCTACTTCTTACTCATTATGTTCCAGCTATGGTCTTAAACTCTCTGTGGTCTTAAACTCTTTCTGAAGCATGTCCAAGTCTACTTCCATAGGCTTTAGACTTGCCAATCATACTTTTTTTTTGATCATGGGATTTGTTTCTCTTTCCTTTAAGGCAGTAATTTAAACATCACTTTCCAGAAAAGTCTGCCTTGACCACCAGAATCAAAAGAGCTCTCTTACTATATAGTGACACACTGCAATTGTTTCTGTAACTGCTATCCCCAAGGCCTAATAACGTGCTTGACACAAAGTGGTGTATAATGAGCATTTGTTGAATTTTAAAAATATTGTCTGCTATCATTACACTATCTTCCTCAAGTAGATAATCAGTACTTCTTTCTTACATTCTTTATGTAAATTTAAAATAAATAAATAAATACAAGTATAAAATAAATATGAGTTAGAAGTATTAACTATCTTATAGCATTTTAAATAAACTCATATATTTGAAAGCTTTGTAAAAGATGATAGGCTGGTCTCATTATTAATGGTGTGAAAAAGATTGGCATAAAGCTATAAGAATATGAGAAAGGCTGAATATGCTATGAGGAGAAAAGTGAAAGACTCAAGGAAAATTCATGATATTTTCTGATTTGTATGAGTGATACTTACTTTGGTTATCACTAGAAATACTATTTATCTGGATCTGGGATAATCAGAGAGTTCCCTATGTACCCATAAGAACTGTGTGCCAGATGTTCATTTGACACATTCTTTCATCTTTATGAGTGATTTTCTTCTTGAGAGTTTCTGACCCTA